>NC_060138.1:350560003-350866075 GCF_021461385.2 Schistocerca piceifrons | reverse complement strand
ACCACACCCACACTTACCAGCGACTGTCCAGCAAGCCGCGCGGTCTGGGACTCCTTGCCACAGTTCGCGAGGCTCCTCCCGTTGGAGGTTCGAGTCCTCCCTCGGGCATGGGTGTGTGTTGTCCTTAGCGTAAGTTAGATTAAGTAAAGTAGGGTGTAAGCGTAGGGACCGATGACCCCAACAGTTTGGTAGCATATGAAGTTACCATCCCTGCCCCCCCCCCCCCCCCCTCCCGTGTACTACCGCAACTGTCAACCACGCTGGTGGTGGAACGCCCTACCACAAAAATTCCTTGCAACCTTGTATACAACACGGGCGCACGTTACAGAGCATGCGTTGCCCTCGATGGTGACCATACACCCTATTGAAAACAATATCTTGCGTTCTGTAATGTCCATCTCTCGCCGTATGAGGGTAAGTCCGGCATTGTCGAACATGGTCATTTTGGTAGTCCAGGTATTACGATGTGGGAAGGAACAATGTGCTGACCTCCAAATCTTTGAATAACGTACACTAACAGCTCAACATTATCAATCGATAACGGTGATTTGAGTGTAATTATTGCCTTTGAATAAAAACGTCATGTCTGTTCGTCTCATTGCGTGCTTCTTTCAATTATACGGCCGTGGTTCTTTCTGTGCATGGTTCAAGTTTCATCGAGATTGGCAGTGTCACATCATGCGAAAGTTACTTTTGTTCTTAATTCTTACTCACCAGTGTATTTTGTCACTGGCCATGTTTTGTTTCCAGAATGGAGTTTGTATCCAGTGTGGGCTGAGTCGGTAGTACTTGTAACCTTCTATTTTTTTTTTCCACTGGGGTACGTCTCGCGCATGAAATACGTGATCTCAGTGACTTGTATTCCTCCGACATCAATAAGTTCACTTTATCCCCCTTTTTTACAACGTGTTCATTTCGACTGTAAAATTAAATTGTGATCTGAGCTGACTGGGGAGATTAGGTGTATTTTACATTTACGGTCTTCTATCTAGATAAATTTAAATTAACGGTAACTAAGCATATTTTCTCACTATGTAGTGCAATCATCATGTAGCAATAAGGAAGCACACTATTTTTTTGTTTTTGTTTTTTTGTTAGAGACCAGAAATAAAGCAAACTGCGATTTGTGTTTACATGCGTAGAGGAGGGTCCACAGCAAATTTTAGAAACATCCATTTGCACGTAATGACACTGAGTACAGAAGTAAATAGTGACGAATATTTTGTAACGGGTGCGTGTCTCGACAAAACCGAAATTAACGGTGCAAAATTTAATCGTTTCACTGGCCTCTGATACCATTACACAAACCGATCGAGGTGGAACAGTGGTTGGGACACATTCAGGAGGACGCTGGTTACAACCCGTGTCCGGCCATCCTGATTTAGGTACTCCATGACTTCCCTAAATCTATTCTATCGCTTGCGCCTTTGTCCCGCATTGTGCACAGGGTTGGCGTGGTTAATTCGGATTTGGCATGTTAATGTGAAGGGGTGACCGGATGCCCTTCCTGCCGCCACCCCGTACGGGACGGAATTAGAGTACTCTATGTGTCTGTCTGTGTCTAGTGTAAATCATGGAAAAGTGCAGATGTGTTTCAAGTGTCTGTGAGTCGTGTAACTGAGGCGGGGCGTGGGGACCAGCCCGGTATTCACCTAGAGGTATGTGGAAAACCGCCTATAAACCACATCCAGGCTGGCCAGCACACCGGCCCTCGTCGTTAATCCGGCGGGCGGATTCGACCCGGGGCTGGCGCGCCTACCCGAATCCAGGAAGCTAACCTGGCGGGTCCATGACTTCCCTAAATCGTTTCTGGTAAATACCGGGGTGGTTCCTTTGAAAACGCACGGCAGATTTCCTTCCCCATCCTTCCATAAACCTATGGGACCGATGACCTTGTTGTTTGGTCCCATCCCCCGAATCAACCAACGAACCACCACACAAGCGAGGGCGTTGGTTCCCTGACATGTTAGTAACATATCTGGAAATAATGAACCTGGTGCACACATCCTCCGAGATGGCACTGATCAGGGCCACTGTTTTCGTGTGTTTCAATTTCGACAAGCGTCCAGTGTACTGTTTAGGTGTGTACGGCGCTACGCACAGTAGAGGAAGCGCCGCGCGGGACGACCTTGTTGTGAGCTGGCCTTGGCAGCTCCGTTCCGCCATACTGCACTCGCTAGTGACGCGGCTACTGTATAGGCGCGGGGCGGTGCCCAATGCTCTGCGGTCACCTCTGCACCGATACAATGACGACCCGCCGCAGAGGCCTTGGTGCTCCAGTCTGCGAGTAAAAGGCCGTCAGGCGCCAGCGGCCGCACACAACTCTCACATCTATCTCTTTTCCTCACAAATTCGCGAAACGTCATTCGGAAGTCTCTGTTTCTACGAGGCGCGTTCAATAAGGAATGTAACACATTTTTTCCTGAAGCATATTGGTTTTACTCAGGATTCCAGTACACCATATTATATCTGCTCTTTTGGCTACAAAACCCTATTTTTTCAAAATAATTCTCCGTTCAATGCTACAGCTTTACGCCACGTTACTGGGAAGGCCTGTATGCCCGAATGGTATCACTCTACTGGTCGACGTAGGAGCCAACGTCTTGGTGCATCAACAACCTCACCATTATCCACGTACTGCATCCCATGGGGTACACCCTTACTTGGGCCAAACATATGGAAATCGGGAGGTGCGAGATCTGGGCTGTAGGGTGGATGACGAAGTACAGCCCAATGAAGCTTCGTGAGCTCCTCTCCGGTGTGCAGACATGGGCATGGCCTTGTGTGCATTTTCGTGGGCTGACGCTGAAGCCGTTTCTTCAGTTTCCTGAGAGTAGCATAATACACTTTGTAATGTGTCCTTGGATTTGCTAATTTTGAATGCGGCAAAGGATAACGTTCTGACTGCCTTCTCAAGCCCAGGATGGTAAACAAACATTCTTCATAGCTATTAATTCTGGCCCTATCTCAAAGTAATGAAAAATGCTACTGTGACATTCCAAGAATACATAAATTGATATTAATGACAAGTTTGGGATTTAACCTAAAATGATAACACAATATCTCCCTTTTCCATATTACATTTAACTTACCAAAGCTCTCATGAATCAATTTACGATCAATAAGCAAGTTTAATTACTTCTTCTCTCAATAAATCAATTAATATTCAAACACTGAATATGTAACTACTGAAACCATATCTCTATATGTGAAAATGTTATCAACTGAAACAAGTAAACATTTAGCAGAGAAAATTACACCTACGTCGTAGCTGTACAATGAACTAAGGGGGGGGGGGGGGAAGAATCACTTTATGTAATCTCTTCTCATGTACTCATTGGAGGGTAGCTTAATAATTAGCTCTTGAATTCCTCTATTCAAAGCGTACGCATGTTGGAGTATGCAACTCTCGCAAAATTGGACTCAACATTTAATTTCGCCAAAAGCGCTTCGTACATTATCAAACGGCAACTGCGGCGCGGCGTTGTCTCCGTACTGTATCTGAAATAGCTAATTCCCTACTCTAGCGCTATGCGTTCCGTGGAACGTTCAAATTGCACACTCGCTCTGGGTTGAGACGGCGTGCGCAAAATTCAGCCAGAAAAGATTCCTGCAGGAATATTTAACTGTTGCTGATACGTGAAGCGTATCGCCCTCACTTCGCAAACGTAAAGTAGAGTCAGAGTCGCGCCTTTACCACAGGCAGGTGTGTGGCCCGCCGCTACACGTGAGACCCGCTGTCTCTCAGTCTGTGTGTCTTCAGTGAGTTCTCGAAGTGCTTTTATATGACGTTATCATCCCCACCTTGATTCTACTACGACACACGTCTGGCTTCAGCCGACCGCTCCTACGTTAAAGGTAAATTCCTATTTTTCTTGCCCGGGTCTCCACTGGTTAATGTAATCTGGCCACTTACTTGCGTCTCCGCAGTGCATATTCTGATAGGTGTTATACTGAGTTTCCCTTATTTCTGTCTGCAGTGCACCTGGGCTTTCTTTTGTTAAAGCTAATTGAGTCGTTCCAATGTCATTAGCCACCTGCCCTGTCCGTCGCCAAGCTGCGTTCACTTCGTTATATTACTCATGCCCCTGTCATTAAAAGGGTAAATCGTTTGTTATTCCGTACATGAGATGGTTCTAATTATTTACTGTTGTCAATAATATTGTTATTTGCTGGTGATTTTATTCGATATCGTTGTTATGCAGCTTATGTAAGGCCCGAAAATGTGGACACCTTACAACTTCAGAGTTGATCATAGTGCCATGAGGGAGGACACCAAACAGTATAACCCTTTCAGTGTCCCAAAAGACGATCGCCGTGACTTTGGCGGCCGAGGGTGCGGCTTCGCACTTTTTCTTCCGAGGAGACATGGTGTGCCGCCACTTTATCATTGCCATTTCCGGTTCGAAGTAATGAAACTGTGTTTCATCACCTGTGACGATGTTCGACAAAAAAATTGTTTTGTTCAGTCTCGCAACACGCGAACAGTTCCACATAGATGGTCTTTCATTTCTCTTTATGGTCTTCTGTTAGGCCGCGAGGAAGTCAGCAGGCACTCACTAGTGAGTACCCCAACTGGTGGAGCGTATCAACAACAGAGACGTCCAGTCGGGCAGTGACGTGTTTGTTTGTGATTCATCAATCACCTCGAATGAGAGTGTCCGCACGTTCCAACACAGCAGGAGTCACACCTGTGGGCTGGCACGTGGGAGATCGGACACGTTTGTATGATACTGTTGCGATCATGACAGAGGTGTCGCCCAACGACTCACCGTGCTTCTGTTCACCATTAGGTCTCCACAGACATACTACAAGCGCCTATGAATATCTGCGATGCTCTGTTTTTCCGACAAAAGAAACTCAATGACAGCTCTGTACTTGGATCGCACCTCCGTTACGGTCGCTATTTTGAAGGTTACGTACAGCACCGCCACCAATCGGAAGTTCGTGAAATTCAAGGGTCAAATGGTTCAAATGGCTCTGAGCACTATGGGACTTAACTACTGAGGTCATCAGTCCCCTAGAACTTAGAACTACTTCAACCTAACTAACCTAAGGACATCACACACATCCATGCCCGAGGCAGGATTCAAACCTGCGACCGTAGCGGTCACGCGGTTCCAAACTGACGCGCTTAGAACCGCACGGCCACACCGGCCGGCCTTCAAGGGTCTGAAATGGGTATGTCCTAAGATGTCCTACAACAAATTCCGCACTCTTTCAACGGATGTAAGCCGTTTCGAATCCTGGTGGTGGAAAATTTTCACCGCCTATATTTGGCCGGCATGCGGAGGAGAGATGGTGACTCGAAGTTCCTGATCACCAGTCTTTCCTCCACTGTCCTGGATTAAATTGCATACATTCCCGCAGTGTCTCATAGAGTAATCGCATGTGACACTCCAGATGATGTCCCGTCCGTCGGGTGGGGACGTTAAACTCGGTGGCCCCCATGATGCTATTCGAAAGGCTCCGGCACCGAGTTTCACCTTCTCCGTTTCCTTCATCCTCAAACAACACAAAGCAAACATTAAACCGCACAAGTACAAGCACTCAGCACAATGGTCCACGCTCCACAGATACGCATTTCATAAGAGGTCGAAGAAAGGCAACGCCGAACCACCTGCACTAGTGCTTCGCCTACAACGGCGCTGAGGTATTCCTGCATCTGCTGCTCTACGTCAATTTCCTGAGTATGGGACTACTTCAATATTGGCGATAATTTAACCTGTATTATTGTTGAATCTCCGATTTTCCCTAGCAATCAGTTAGCAAGTACAGGACACTAGAGTTTCGCACAGATAGACGGTAATCATCGGTATTTTGTTATTACAGCATTAACGACGGTGGCTGGTGCAGGAGTCAGGCAGAGTGTATTTTTTTAGTCTGTTTCTCACGCTCGCTTAGGCATCTGCTGGGCTGGGCCCCACTTTCCACCTCAGACAACACAATTCGCAAACAGTTAAAACACGATCAGAACAAAATAGAGTTTACACGATTCACAGGGAGGTGGCGCTCAAGACTTCTCTCCCTCAGGTAAGTGACGACTGCTGAGACAGAATGAGCATCCGGCCAAAACTTGAGTATAGCGGAGCCCGAAACTAGAAGGCGCAAGCGATGACGAAAAGTAAAACATGAGAAAGAGCAAGAAGCAGTCACATCCCTTGAATATCAGGCAGCATGTGTACAGAGCGATTTAAAGCAGGACGACCATCTAAAATTAATCGTAACAAAGGCAGCTGTCAGACGGAAATTCACTGAAGTACGTTCGATACAGTTCCATATTGCCACTTAATGAACAAAACGCGAAAATGCGATGTCAGATCAGATGTGTGATTGGATTATAGAGTTCACAGCAAACGGAACATACCATCTCACTGTTAAAGGAGATAAATCTTCGGACATAATAGTAACTTCGTCCGTTCCCCAGAGGAGTGATATACATACGAGGGTGAGTCAAATGAAAACCTTAAATATTTTTAAAAGTATTATTTATTGTGCAGAAGTTGTACAAAGCTGTATCACTTTTCAACATAATCTCCCCCACGCTCAATGAAAGTCCTCCAGCGCTTACAAAGTGCATAAATTCCTTTAGAAAAAAAATTCTTTTGGTAGTCCGCGCAACCACTCATGCACCACGAGGCGTACCTCTTCATCAGAACGGAACTTCTTTCCTCCCATTGCGTCTTTGAGGGGTCCAAACATATGGAAATCACTTGAGGCAAGGAAGACACTCAAAATGCAGGTCTGTGATTGTTGCGACTGTTGTACGGGCAGTGTGGGGCCTTGCATTGTCATGTTGCAAAAGGACACCTGCTGACAGCAATCCACGTCGCTTTGATTTGATTGCAGACCGCAGATGATTTTTTAGGAAACCTGTGTATGATTCACTGGTGACAGTGGCCGCTCTAGGCATGTAATGCTCCAAAATGACGCCTTTTTCGTCCTAAAAGAGAGTCAGCATAACCTTCCCTGCTGATGGTTCTGCTCGAAACTTCTTTGGTTTTGGTGATGAGGAATAGCGCCATTCCTTCCCCGCTCTCTTCGTTTCCGGTTGGTGGAAGTGAACCCAGGTTTCGTCCCCAGTAACGATTCTTGTAAGGAAGCCAGCACCTTCTCGTTCAAAGCGCCAAAAAAGTTCTTCACAAGCATCAACACGTCGTTCTCTCATTTCAGGAGTCAGCTGCCGTGGCACCCATATGCAGACACTTTGTGAAACTGGAGCACATCATGCACAATGTGGTGTGCTGACCCATGACTAATCTGTAAACATGGTGCAGTGTCATTCAGTGTCACTCGGCGGTTTTCCTTCACTATGGCTTCAACTGCTGCAATGTTCTGTGGAGTCACAACTCGTTGTGCCTGACCTGGACGAGAGGCATCTTCCACTGAAGTCACACCATTTGCGAACTTCCTACTCCATTCGTAGACTTGCTGCTGTGACAAACATGCATCACCGTACTGAACCTTCATTCGTCGATGAATTTCAATAGGTTTCACACCTTCACTACGCAAAAACCGAGTAACAGAACGCTATTCTTCCCTGGTGCAAGTCGCAAGTGGGGTGGCCATCTTTATACTGATACTGCGACGGTATGTTTGCATCTGCACTATGCTGCCACCTACAGGCCCTTCTGCACGCTGTTTGTAGTACGCTTACCAACTCACAGAATAACGGCGCGAAATTTCGATTTGTTATTACAAATTTAAGGTTTTCATTTGACTCACCCTCGTACATATGACCCCGTGGGTAATGTTGGAAGTTACATGAGTTTTTTCGAGGATGACACTGGTGTATACAGAGAAGTCGCAACGGCAGAAAATTTTAGCGAACTGTAGGAAGACCTGCAGAGGATCCACGCCTGCTGCACGTACTAGCAGCTGATCTTCAATATACACAGATGTAACGCACTGTGCATAAATAGGCAGAAAGACCCATTATTGCGTGACTACACGATCGCAGAACAACCACTGGAAGCAATCGCATCCGTTAAATATCTAGACTACGTGCATCGAGCGACTTAAAGAGCGACGATCACATAAAAACTAATCGCAGGTAAGGCAGACTTCCAGACTGAGATTCAGTGGAAGAATCCTCAGGAAGTGTCGTCCACTCACGAAGGAGTTAGCTTACAAAAATTTCTTTCCTCCTATACTGGAATATCGTTCGTCAGTCTGGGATCCTTGGCATATATGACTTATGGAGGAAATAGAAATGATCCAAAGAAGAGCAGCGCGTTTCGTCACAGGTTAGTTAATCACTGTGAAAGCAGCATGCGGACGCTCACCCAACTCTAGTGCCAGACGTAACAAGAGTGGAGTTGTGCATCACAGTGTGGTTTACTGTTAAAATTCCGTGTGCATACTTGCCTGGAAGAGTCAATCAATATATTCCTTTCCCCTAGAAAATCTCACGAAAAGGCCACGAAAAGAAAATTAGATTCTAGCTCACAAGGAGGCTCCCTGCGGACCTTGCGCAACTTTAACAGGAAACGGGTACAGTGAAAGCAGTATCCTCCGTCATGCACCGTAAGGTGGCTCACAGAGAATAGAAGTATATGCAGGCAGGTCCAGATCTAGAAGAGACAAACCGGGGTATCTGTCCCGGGCGGCGAATTCAGGGGGGCGCCAAATACATATGCTTGAAGAAAAAAACCTTGTTTCACAAAGCGCCTAGCATTCAGTGCATGTTGATCTATCGATTATTCATATGATTTTGAAACGTATTCCAGTTAGTTTGTGAACATTTTTAACACATTCCAAGCTGATTTCTGAATGAATCATAAGTTGATTTTTTCATGTATACATGCTGTGCATCATGACTCTGCCAGGGGAATCCCCGTCGTATCAAGAAATGAAAAACTTTCCCGCAGACAAAAGGGGCGGCGCTATAAGAGCTGAGCCGAATAAACCCGAACGGGTGAATGCCAATCGCTGTTTGTTTATGTAGCTGATTGGGTGTGCGAAAGATTAATGTTGTTATAATTACTAGCGAAATCCATACATTCAGACTACCAGAGTGGAAATAAACGACTAATAGGAATAACAGGTAAGAAAGATTACATATTATCTTCTCGGTGTATCCAAGAAAATGAAATTTTGACAGAAAATTTTTGCCAGAGGTTCTATTCCCGGAATAGCGCGGAAAAGGCGTTGTATGAACACGTCACAACTCCTAACCGGAGAATAAGCGCGGGATAACTCAGCCGGTGATTCTGGCTGGGTTAGCGAAGTTAACTGGAGAATAGGTTTTTTCAATGGCAGCAATAGTTACAGAAGTAGTGATGACAAGATCGTTTGTTAGAACGAGGACGGAGAAGAAAAGGGGGGCATCACACAAATTACGTGGAAGAATACGACGATTCCTAATTTATATAAACATTTCGTACATGTGAGGCAATACTGACCTTACGAATTATCTTAGAAGAAAGATTAAGGAAAGGCAAACCTACGTTTCTAGCATTTGTAGACTTAGAGAAAGCTTTTGACAATGTTGACTCGAATACTCTCTTTCAAATTCTAAAGGTGGCAGGGGTAAAATACAGGGAGCGAAAGGCTATTTACAATTTGTACAGAAACCAGATAGCAGTTATAAGAGTAGAGGGATATGCAAGGGAAGCAGTGGTTGGGAAGGGAGTGCGACAGGGTTGTAGCCTCTCTCCGATGTTATTCAATCTGTATAATGAGCAAGCAGTGAAGGAAACAAAAGAAAAATTCGGAGTAGGTATTAAAATCCATGGAGAAGAAATAAAAACTTTGAGGTTCGCCGATGACATTGTAATTCTGTCAGAGACAGCAAAGGACTTGGAAGAGCAGTTGAACGGAATGGACAGTGTCTTGAAAGGAGGATATAAGATGAACATCAACAAAAGCAAAACGAGGATAATGGAATGTGGTCGAATGAAGTCGGGTGATGCTGAGGGAATTAGATTAGGAAATGAGACACTTAAAGTTGTAAAGGAGTTTTGCTATTTGGGGAGCAAAATAGCTGATGATGGTCGAAGTAGAGAGGATATAAAATGTAGACTAGCAATGGCAAGGAAAGCGTTTCTGAAGAAGAGAAATTTGTTAACATCAAGTATAGATTTAAGTGTCAGGAAGTCGTTTCTGAAAGTATTTGTATAGAATGTAGCCATGTATGGAAGTGAAACATGGACAATAAATAGTTTGGACAAGAAGAGAATAGAAGCTTTCGAAATGTGGTGCTACAGAAGAATATTGAAGATTAGGTGGGTAGATCACGTAACTAATGAGGAGGTCTTGAATAGGATTGAGCAGAAGAGAAGTTTGTGGTACAACTTGACTAGAAGAAGGGATCGGTTGGTAGGACATGTCACATGCTTGAGGAACTGGAGCGTAAGAATGAAATGTGAAACTATTTCCAAACATAAATCTTTTTGCTTTCAGTAGACCTACTAGGCATTGGTATTGGTACTTCGTGAATTATGTTCTGTTGTGTTCTTTATGTAAAAGAGGAACATGAAAATGACCGTTTGTGCTGAATCAGTCTCACTCATTTGGCATGTGTTACAATTGCTGCAATATTAGAAAGGCCTATTTCGTTTTATCTAGCGGACAGTGACAAAATAGACTTAATCAAACCGAGAAATCACACCAGTCTTTGGTATTATTCACATTAACAGCTTTTTCTGCATTAGACAGCGATATTTTGATTTTTCATGTAGCAAAACGTTTGGCGATCTTTGATGAGGTGACAGATTCTTTCGCGGAAAGGAAAGCATGCCGTGTAAGGCTGTAGCAAGATTAGAGAGAAAAGAAAAGCTGGAACCTAAGGATTGAAGAAATGTGTACTGTCTTCCTTGTCTCTTGTCTTTACTGATTTTATGTTTCCTATATTTAATTTTATGCCACACAAAACAGAAAGATACTAGCTAATAGGCGATAGAGAGTGAAGTTTTTTAAGAGGGGTTAGAATGTCAGACCGGCCGATTGGAAGCAGGAGAGGCATCACATGCCATTTTAATTTCCACTGAGCTGACTACAGGATTGATGGCTTCCACTACAAAATACACACATTTGAATTCCACAGAGCGAAATATAGTGACGTGCAATAGAAGATTCACCTGCTATCCCCATTCGCTCTCATGACGACAGCAACACATTTCAGCGTTGTCTACAATACAGGTACTTTGAGGTGCTGTGTTCACAAGAGCTGCGGCAAGTTCCATCACAGCTGATCAGCTCAGCGGCAGTGTATGAGTCGTTTACTACAGGATTTTTCTTGTATGCTACCGGCAAAAAGAAAAACGTGAACGAAGTGGAACGAACGTGACCGATGCTCCAATGTTGTGTGCTTACTAAATGTCTCCGTCTACTCATGTATACTCTGCAGGCCACTGTACTGTGCGCGGTGGAATCAGTGATAGTCGGCTTCAAAGAAGGACCACTCGAAGTTCACGGTATACGTTCCTTCTATCGATCAAAAAACTTCTGCACTTCATTTTCCACGGGGCTCCTCAGAAGCTGTGCTGTTTTTGGTTCCGGGCGGAGCGCTAGAACGCTTCCACACTAAACTGAATTGGTCAGTTTTGATTAAACCTTTCACAGGTCAAGGACACGGTTCAAAATCGAAAACGGTCATGTACTAGTACATCACGGCACAGAGTTATTTAGTAATACGAGGAGCGTCGTTTCTTTACTGTCATAGTGTGTATGTACTGTGTCGAATGCACGAAAAGCCGGCCGTGGTGGCCGTGCGGTTCTAGGCGCTGCAGTCCGGAACCGCGGGACTGCTACGGTCGCAGGTTCAAATCCTGCCTCAGGCATGGATGTGTGTGATGTCCTTAGGTTGGTTAGGTTTAAGTAGTTCTAAGTTCTAGGGGACTGGTGACCTAAGATGTTAAGTCCCATAGTGCTCAGAGCCATTTGAACCATTTTTTTTTAATGCAAGAAAGAGGGATGTACCGGCTTGTAAATAACGAGCGTTCATGATTCATTTGAATCAGCGGAGGTGACCAAGAGATTCTTGTGTTCTCCATTAATGCGTGTTCTGAACGGATTCAGTGGAAAATGCTAGGGCGTACAATACATTGCTGATGTCACGTCTGAGAGCAGAAGTCCCGTTTACAAATGTTAGATCTGTTGAGACAGGTCGTACAACTGTGATAGATCTGTGTTGTGGCATGATGTAGAAAACATATGACATCAGTACAGATTGTATTTTATTATTTTATATAAATGTATCGTGTCTCTGTGAACAGATAAAGTTTTTTTGTGTGTGTGTCATTCCATATTGTAACATTATGGATTATACGGCGCTAACCGAGTGATTTAATGTGGGTTCCCGCGTAGGTGTGGTGCAGTGCGTACACATGTCCAGCCCCGAACGCTGCTTTCTTTCTGGTACTGATGTAAGTTTTCTTCACCGAGACGGCGGTTAAGTTGGACATGACTTTTTACGTGCTGCCATATCCCACCAAGTTTTTTATTGTAATGAATTTTTACAGTACTACCTATACATTATTGTTGTGATTGCCATTTATGTAAAAATAATGGTACACTTCCATCATTTCTTGTGGTATTCTTTGTCTTATGTACGTCGCCTCGAAAATCGTACTCCCCACCGAGACTAGTCTTCAATAATAGGTTATTCACTAAAAGCAGCTCATGGCGGTAACATGAATTTCTTCAAATACTGGGAGAATCACTTAATAAGTACACCACAAATATTACGAGAATGGAAAGTGCCGTTGATCTGCGGCATTGGTAGTCAGGGGCTGAGCTGTTAGCAAATAAACAGATTGTAATAAAACTAATAATACTTATAAATTGTATTTTTGCCGAGCGACGTGGCGCAGTGATTAGCACACTGGACTGGCATTCGGGAGGACGACGGTTCAATCCCGCGTCCGGCCATCCTGATTTAGGTTTTCGTGATTTCCCTAAATCGCTTCAGGCAAATGCCGGGATGGTTCCTTTGAAAGGGTACAGCCGACTTCCTTGTCCATCCTTCCCTAATCCGATGGGACTGATAACCTCGCTCTTTGGTTCCAAATCAACCAACCAATCAACAGATTGCAATAATACTTAGGAGGTGTATTTTTGTAAAAAAAAATACACTTTTTTAAATGACACAATGGCTGCTGACATCAAAAAACTAAAAGTATGGTACATTAGAATGTCAGTGACGTTTCCTGCAGGATTATAGTGCGTTTATGAGACATCGTATTTTGAAAAGTTCCCACACCACCACTTACTTGTTTGTGCCATTCAACTAGCTTAGTTGCTAGGTACGATGTTGTTACGTTTGCTTACAGTGTTCTAGTGTGTTCCTTGAGTGAACTGCGACTTGCTAGTCACCTATGCATTAGCTGTGCCATAGTCCTACAGTACTCGTGCCAACGAAATACACATGAAACCATTATGGTTACCGCTAAGCAAATATACCTCAGTAATGCCAACTTCACAAGTAGTACTGAATATCTCGAACTAAACGCACCATCAAGGAGGCCATTTGAACGTATTTCATAGTACGGAGCGTCACAGTATGTTAGATTAGGCTACGACATTGAAATAAAGCACAGATAGGAATATAAAAAAGTTATGTGTTGAAACCTTGTATGACTGAGAATTTGATTAGATTTCTAAAAACTGGAACATTTAGGCATCCCGGCAGAATCCGAGGGGTACAAAGGGACTGGGCCCAAAAATCGGAAAAGTCTTGGCCAAACCGGGACGTCTGGTCACTTTGCTGAGTCATACTGAAGCACTGCATAATAACAGCCCACTTACCATTGAAGACGGAGGGTCGCAGTTGGTCTGGTCGTTAAAGGCAAACTAGTGTGGGTGGCTGTAGCAAAAACTGAATGAGAGGAAAAGCACCAGCTGCTGTTCGAAAACGTGAGCAATTTCCAGCGAGACTATGCGAGCAATTAGACCGGAAGGGGGTACTCTCCGAAAGAGTGTTTCGTCAGGCGAGGCGGCGTTCGTTGCCAACATATTAGCGATGCCCGCACCAAGGTCGTGCGGCCAAGCAAGGTCATGGGCTCCGCCGGGGAGCTCAAGCGCTGACGCAACACTCGACCCATGAATTGCCCTCCAGTTTCACACCACGCTGCCGCGCTGACCGCCGTACAGGTGATAAAAGTGAGTGGCAGTAGAATCCGAACATCAAAGAAAGTGAGGAATAACTGCAGGACCTCTTGAATGGAATGGTCTAATGAGCACACGGCGTTGACTGAGAGTAGACCGAATAAAGACGAAAGTAACGAGTTGTACTAGAAATGAGACTAGCGATAAACTTTAACATCGAAATTGGTGAACACGAAGTGGACTAAGTTGAGGATTCTGCCACCCTGCAAGCAAAATAACACAAAACGGATGAATCAAGGAGGGCATAAATAACAGATAGCTTAGGCAATAAGGCCATTGCTGGCCAAAAGAAGTCCAGTAGCATCAAACATCGGCCCTAATGTGAGGAAGAAATTTCTGAGTATGTACGTTTGGAACACAGCACGGTATGGGAGTTATAATGGAACATATCAGTGTCACACTTTTATGTTTGAGTAAACAACGCGATATACACAATAAAGGCGACATCCGTACAGTAACATTTTCGTACAGCTTTAATTTCAGACTTGCATTTGCGTTCAAACAGATAATAAACTAACTTCTTTATATTCGAATGTAAAAATTTGTAATGAATAGTCATTTCGGAAGAAATATTATAATACTTAAAAACTGTCAATCGTGTCTTGAAATCATGGAAAAACTGATAACGTTAACTGTGACTATAATTTTTGCTGTTATTTTTAAATTAAGCATTCAACATTAGTGTTGCGAATTATATCCACAAACTCAGAAAAATGGATTATACTGTAGAGATGGTTTTATGCACAGTTGTTGCATGTTTGTACTTGTTGCTTTTGGTGGGTTTCAGTAGTTGTGAGTTGGATGTCGTGTACGTTACGTTGTAGATGCGCGTATAAGTCGAACATGTTGTATTTGGTCAGGTGAAGCTATGAAGCATGAAGCATGAATTGAAATGTGTGAGGAATCAAATTTAACTCCCGTGTCATTTTATTACAGCAATTAATCATCTAAGATAAAATGAAATCTTCAACCTTTTTCATCAAGCAGAAAAAATGGTGCTTAGAGATTAACTGTGCGAAGAGTACCAGGATGTTGCATTGGACATCATTAGAAAACGTACAGTAATAATATACAGAATCAAATGAAAATAGACATCCTAATCATAATCTCTTATGTTCTACTTTTTAAGGAATTAAAACCCATTTGTACAAACCAGTACATCGTGGAAGAGGTGAAGTTTGTCAAACAATATTTTAATACTTAACACTGTAATTATTTAAAAGACTTAAGATTAGAAAGTGAATTGTGGACTGTAGGAAAATATGAGAGGAAGAGAATGGAAGTGTTTGAAATGTTGTGCTGAGAAAGAGGTTGAAAATTAATTAGACTGATAAGGTAAGGGATGAGGAGGTCCTCCGAGAATCGGCGAGGAGAAGAACATTTGGGAATTACTGACAAGAGGAAGGGACAGGATGGACTTCTTTTAAGATATCGGGGAATAACTTTCATGGTACTATAGAGGATAAAAACTGGAGGGGAAGACAAACACAGATATACCAGTATATCCCAAAAATTAACTAAAAACACTTGCTGTAAGTGTTACTGTGCTACTGTGGCGTGAAGAGGTTGGAAGAGGAGAGGAATTATTGGCCGGCCGCGTCAGACTAGCCCGAAAACTGTTCAAATCAGTCACTTTAATCAGTCATAGAGGACTTGTCGAACGATAAACTGTCAATTAGGAAAAAGCAATTGCATTTGGGAAGAGCAAAGTCGCGAGAGCTAAAATGGTCACTGAATGTCAATACTTAGTACTGCTCAAGAAGTGTAACTGAAACGGTTAGGGAGATTATGTACGTAAGAATATGGTAAATTTTCAACCTTTATGTAGCATCACGGGTACAGGTTTGTTCGATTAATAAAATGTTATGCACATTTGTACTGCTTTCGCAAGTCCCTTATCGGCATCCGGAAGATTTTTATCTGCATCCGCGGATATTAAACTTTTGTAAACCACCTTAACCCGTTCGTTACGCTGGAGTTCTGACCTTTCGAGTTCCGATCCAGCACATAGCTTTAATCTGCGACGAAGCTGTAGAATAGCGCACAATCCATTACCGAATGAAAGATTCACGTTGAAACAATCGTTGGACTGTGCAAACATATCGGACGTTTCTCTGATTTGTTACCCTGGTGTAAAAAAAAAAAGGAATCTTACTGTAGTTCGCAGCGGTGTCGTTGAATTCCGTTTTGATTTCGACAGAGTGGTTGCGCTAGCCTGAAACTGTAGACATTGAGGACACTCAAGTCCAAATGCTTGCACCCAAAGAAATAGAATTCACTAAAGTTTGTTAACTGAAGTGGTTTTTAGATCGCCCCAATAAGTGCATTCATCTGCGACGTAATTTTCACGTATTGGTGCTTGTCCGTATTCATGCGAGAGCATGCGTACCTAAGACGTTCCAAAACGCCTCGCAAACATCGGGTTCTATTGGCGATGAAAAGGCAGGATCAAGTGTTTTGGATAGCCCTTGAGCTAGGGACCACTTGTATACCCAACAGAAGGATCATACTAGTCGCTATCCTACGGTACAGGGTCAAAGTATGAACATTACACGCTACTTCTTGCTTTTTGCATTTGATGCGGTCTACGGCCAGTTTTGTGGGATATACGGATGCACCATTAGTTCATGGGCGGTTCCTCGGAAAATCTCACAAATAGGTTTTTTAATTATTTTACTGTATTTTTGCTGACACCAGCGGATCAAACCCCAGTCGGGGAGTTCAAGACAGCTACGTACAGCAAACAGTTGAATTTTTTACGGTATATTCCTAAGATCCCCATCTCGAACAGTCTTGCAAATTTTCTTGATACCTTTATCCGTTTCCAAGATACAGAGGTTCAAAGCTATCCTATTTCTACACACAAAATCGGGTTTGGGGCGCAATCTAAACAATAAACAAAAGCAAAAAATTGCTCAAATTCTAACGGTATATTTTCTAAGCATCTGCCTAGAAGGGACATCGCCCCGTTATCAAGAATCTTTATCTCTTATCGAGAAAGACGAAAAGAACTTTTTTTTTTGGGGACCAAAATCAAGACGCATATTCCGAGACGACTGTGCACAGAATATGGTTGTAACTTTTACGATGTGTTCATAAGATCCCGATCTCTAACAACCTTGAAAATTTTCTTCATACACACATCAAAAAAAGAATATGGTTGTAACTTTTACGATGTGTTCATAAGATCCCGATCTCTAACAACCTTGAAAATTTTCTTCATACACACATCAAAAAAAGTTCTGCATCACCTCGATTCCGAGAGTTCCGGAACCCGTGCAGAAAATTAGAATAGTGATCAACATAAACATCGTTTGAAGCCCTTTTTATTGCTTATGAAAACCACACAACGCATGTTGTACAACCGTAAAGCGTGACCTCCAGAGGTGGTCGCCCAGAAAAAAAATGGCTCTGAGCACTATGGGACGTAACATCTGAGGGCATCAGTCCCCTAGAACTTAGAACTAGTTAAACCTAACTAACCTAAAGACATCACACACATCCAAGCCTGAGGCAGGATTCGAACCTGCGACCGTAGCAGTCGCGCGGTTCCGGGCTGAAGCGCCTAGAACCGCTCGGCCACCGCGACCGGCTTGTGGTCGCCCAGATAGCTGCAAACACCGTTACCTGTAATACCCTGTAGCACGTCCTCTGCCTGTATTCGTCGTGGCATACTATCCACAAGCATCAAGGCACTGTTGGTCCAGATTGTCCCACTCCTCAACGACGATTTGGCGTAGATCCCTGAGAGTGGTTGGTGGGTCAAATCGTTCATAAACAGCCCTTTTCAATCTATCCCAGCCATGTTCGATAGCGTTCATGTCTGAAGAACATGATGGCCACTCTAGTCGAGAGATGTCGTTATCCTTAAGGAAGTCATTCAAAAGGTGACGGGGGCGCGAATTGTCGTCCATGAAGACGAATGCCTCGCCAATATGCTGCCGATATGGTTGCACTATCGGTCGGAGGATGGCATTCACGTATCGTGCAGCCGTTATGGCGCCTTCCATGACCAGCAGCGACTTACATCGGCCCCACATAATGCCACTCCAAAACAGCAGGGAACCTCTACCTTGCTGCACTCACTGGACAGCGTGTCTAAGGCGTTCAGCTTCACCGGGTTGCCTCTAAACACGTCTTCGACGATTGTCTGGTTGAAGGCACACGCGACACTCATCGGTGAAGAGAACTTGATGCCAATCCTGAGCGGTCCATTCGGCATGTTGTCGGGCCCATCTGTACTGCACTGCGCAGTGTCGTGGTTGCAAAGATGGACCTCGCCACGGACGTCGGGAGTGAAGTTGCGCATCACTCAGCCTACTGTGCACAGTTTGAGTCGTAACACGATGTCCTTTGGCTGCACGAAAAGCATTATTCAACATGGTGGCGTTGCTTTCAGGGTTCCTCCGAGCCATAATCCGTTGGTAGCGGTCATGCAATGCAGTAGTAGCCCTTGGGCGGCCTGAGCGAGGCATGTCATTGACAACAGTTCCTGTCTCTCTGTATCTCTTCCATGTCCGAACAACATCGCTTTGGTTCACTCCGAGACGCCTGGACACTTTCCTTGTTGATCTACATCTACGTGATTACTCTGCTATTCACAATTATGTGCCTGGCAGAGGGTTCAATGAACCACCTTCATGTTGTCTCTCTACCGTTCCACTCTCGAACGGCACGCGGGAAAAACGAGCACTTCTGTGCGAGCCCTGATTTCTCTTGTTTTATCGTGATGATCATTTCTCCCTATGTAGGTGGGTGCCAACAAAATGTTTTCGCAATCGGAGGAGAAAACTACAGGAAGGCGAGCCCCGAAGTTTACGTTTCGAGGCTTCCCTGCAGCCTATGACACTGATAAAGGAAAACAGCACCAAACACACAAAAGCGCAACATAACAGCACACATACTACATGCAGAACTACGTCTAGATACGATAACACAAATAGTGCCATGGGTATGTCCTAGAGAAGCACTTAAAAGATGTAACAAGTAGTACTATTTTCTTAGACATTAGAAAGAAATACGCATACAGTCACTTATGATGTATTTCATTTAGCAGTGTAAGACGACATAATTTTGTACGCTACTTCAGTGGTGGCAGGCTCGATGTTTCTGCCGAGGTCCTCTCACTGGGAATAGCAACAACGTGTTTCCAGAATGAGATTTTCACTCTGCAGCGGAGTGTGCGCTGATATGAAACTTCCTGGCAGATTAAAACTGTGTGCCCGACCGAGACTCGAACTCGGGACCTTTGCCTTTCGCGGGCAAGTGCTCTACCAACTGAGCTACCGAAGCACGACTCACGCCCGGTACTCACAGCTTTACTTCTGCCAGTACGTCTTAGTACCGTGTAGTGTTGCCACGGCTGATTATAGAAACGAAAGATAGAGGAAATCTTATAGGACCAAACTGCGGAGGTCATCGGTCCCTAAGCTTACACACTACATAATCTAACTTAAACTAACTTATGCTAAGGACGACACACATGCCCATGCCCGAGGGAGGACTCGAACCTCCGACGGGGGCGAGCCGCGCGGACCGTGACAAGGCGCGGCTACCTCGCACGGCGAAAGATAAGGGGCGGGTGAAACTCGTTGCAAGCGCTTGGTCGACTGGTCTCGAATCAGCTCTACCGCAATCGTAACGTACTCCACCAACGCACGGACCACTATCAGTGTTGTCAAGTTCTCTCTTCACATGACACACTGTACAGAGTTCGTCTATGACCACGGCGCAAGGGTTTTTGATCAGGAACCTTAGGCCGTCAAAGCTCCTCCCCCTTATGGACCAAACAGAGGTAATGAAAATGTCCTGCACCTGCGGTATTCGATCCGGCTGCCGTAGGATGAGGTGCCACCGCACTAGAATATGTCGGCAACCTTGGACAGTGCGCTTAGTGTACTATGATTGAAAAAAAGCGTGAAGGAATTGCCTAATACGTCTGCGGTAGCCTTAACGCCCCGCCTTTACACGTAGTGATAACGATGACATCAGAGCAGTAATTTAATGGCAGCGCCATGCAAACATTCTACGGAAGATCGACAGTATGTTCCTAGTCTTCGAGTTGATCAGACCGTAGTGTAATGGTGATTGCTCTGTAAGTAATTCTGTAAATAAATCAGTGTAATTTTCCTGACGTTGTCGTATTTGTTCCCCATACACGTAACGACCTTTGGTGCTAGGATGTTGATTCAGCCCATGTCTCTTAAACTAGCACAGCACATCCTAACTTTCCAATCTTAAAATGTTAAGCAGACGAATTCCTAGTCACTGTTTACTTCTCGTTCGTTTTTACATAATTGCCCTGCAGAAGGACACGAGGAATATAATTCTGCCCGGTGATGAAAAATGCAGCGACTGTTGTCAACATATTGTCTAGGCGTCAACACTTCACTTGCCATCAGGACAGAAAGAATTGAAAACGAAGGAATACGTATATCATGGAAATGTTATCTTGATCAGGTATAAAATATTTATTTAATATATGAACAAAACATGTTAGTCAAACCCTTCATAATGCATATGCACTTCTGATTCTTGGAGACCACCTGCAAGTTAAGCCACGGTTCTCTCTTGAGAACTAATGTTCAACAAAAAGACGTAATTTGCAACAGTCCCTTCATTCGAAGCAAAGCGAACCCTCGGTTCTTCTCTTTGACGTCATGAAACAAGAATAGGTCGTAGGTTGCCGGATAACGTGAACTAATATGGAACAGTTGGTTCGTCAGTTTAGGGAAGCTTATAGAGAATATGTATTTATGCCAAACCGTATAAGGTGTGCAAACAGGTACTTTGATTTTAGGCAAGGCCGTTATAGGCCATTGTGGTATAATTATTAGAACCTCAATAGAAACAACCTCAAAGGCCATCCTAGGAAATGGCCTCACGGGGAGTGAGATCTCCTTGTCAGGGTAAAGGAGACCGCTTATAAAACACTAATACGACCTATTCTTGAGTACCGCTTGAGCGTTTGGGATCCCTATCAGGTCGGATTGAGGGAGGACATAGAAGCAATTCAGAGGCGGGCTGCTAGATTTGTTACTGGTAGGTTTGATCATCACGCGAGTGTTACGGAAATGCTTCAGGAACTCAGGTGGGAGTCTCTAGAGGAAAGGAGGCCTTCTTTTCGTGAATCGGTACTGAGGAAATTTAGAGAACCAGCATTTGAGGCTGACTGCAGTACAATTTTACTGCCGCCAACTTACATTTCGCGGAAAGACCACAAAGATAAGATAAGAGAGATTAGGGCTCGAACGGAGGCATATAGGCAACCATTTTTCCCTCGTTCTGTTTGGGAGTGGAACAGGGAGAGAAGAGTCTAGTTGTGGTACGAGGTACCCTCCGCCACGCACCGTACTGTGGATTGCCGAGTATGTATGTAGATGTAGATGTAAACATTTACAATAGATTTAATTCAAGAAAACAACGCCAGACGCTGACAGAAATGGAATGAAAGCCTCTTAAGCAAGGTGAAAGCTTACATCAGGCGACGACAGTATGTAATACATTCTTGCATTCGATCAAATGAAATGAGAGTAAATAGTTTCAATCACACGGCAGTCTTTTAGTTTGATATTAGTTGAAGATGAAAATTAATAAAGGATCATAATGCAGCACTCGCTCCCAAATGAACTAACGAGGTGAGAATCATGTACACGGTCCAATCACATTAATGTCATCAACACCTATGTTCGATGTCAACGTGCAATAACCACTCATAGCCAATAGATGGCAGCACTAGCAGTGGAGGGTATATTAAGTGTGTTGGGGGTACGTGACAAACAGGACAGTCGTAATGCAGAAACGGAGCGACTCATCTGACGTCTGAAAGGATATGATCACTGGTTTTCGAGCCTGGGTCGGCAGCAATTACGAAACGGCTAAGTATGTAAACTATTCGCGTGCTAGAAGTATACCGTGCACGGCAAAATCGCGCTATCCAAAACCGGCGCCAAGGCATCTGAGGTGCACCATGAGCCACAGATCACAGGAGTGAATGACAGTTATGGAGATGTATAAAGATGAACGGACGTACAACTGTTGAGCAACTCTATCAAAACTAGACATGATTGTCTTATTGGGATTGCCGCGATAGTTCTTTGAATAAAAATATGGCATTTCAGTCTTTGATCGCTATTCTTTTTTTCTAGTGACCGGTTTCAAGCTAGCTGCCCATCTTCAGGTCATATATTGCAGTTACAGAGTAACCTGTCAGTACAGAACTATTGGTTATGATAGTGAACCAATAGTTCTGTACTGGCAGGTTACTCTGTAACTGCAATATATGATCTGAAGATGGGCAGCTAGCCTGAAACCAGTCACTGAAAATAAGAAATAGCGATCAAAGACTGAAATGCAATATTTTCATTGTTGAGCAACTGACGGCCATATGAACAAAGGGGCTACCAACAAATTCCAATCAACGATCGTTCAGCAAACGTTGCAGCCTCTCTGCAGCAGATGCCTGATTAATGCACTCATGCTGAATACTGTTCGTTGGCGACGACGCTGGAATCTGCACGCCAGTACTGCAAGTGGATGCCCACCAAATGGCAACAGGGGGCCTTTTCAGATGAATCACCTGTTATGCTCTATCGGACTGAAAACAATCACCTTGCAACAACCGTCTGAATGCTCCATGTTGGAGGAGGGAGCATTATAGTCTGGGGAATGTTTTCGTAGAATTCCCTGGGTGATCTCGTCATTCTGGATGGCACAGTGAATAAACACAAGTACGCATCTACCCTTGGGAACCACGTCCACCCCTAAATGCAGTTTGTTTTTCCTCGGCATCCTGACGCCTACCAGTAGGACAAAGCAACATGTCACACAGTTCGCAGCGTACACACGCGGTTCTTAGAGCATCAGGATAAGTGGCCACCAAACTCTTCGGATTAAAACCCAATAGCGAATCTGTGGAGTCGGTATGTCTCCGCATTCCTGTCAGTACCTTCCAGAGCTTCAATGTCTCTCCCCGCGCTGCAAAAAGTGGTTATTCGGGCTTTTAAAAGGTGGTCATATCAATGTGACTGGAGAGGTTACCGTGATTTAGCACTCGGTATCACTCGTTTCCAGTCATCCACTGTCCAATGGCGTCGCTCTTTACACCAACTCAAGTTTCGCCTGGCAGTGAGTACAGAAATGAGTGGCTTATGAGGAACTCTTCCACCATTTAACCCCATTGTTTTTAACTCTCAACGGGCAGCCATTGTACTGGCTGCACTGCTATTAGCACTTTGGCAATGACGAGTGATTCCTTCCAATGATATCACGTGATGTTTCTACAACCAAACGCTATGATCCATGGTCCTGTCAGTGCATGTGGTCTGCCTTCCTTCAGATGTGAGTGCTCCTTCATTTTTCCACTTCACAATCATACTATCAACAATCATTTTGGGCAGCTATAGAAGGCTTGAAAAGTCCCTGACGGCAGTGTTACTCGTGTGACGTCTAATGTCTAATCCATGTTCGAGGTCACCGAGCTGTCCTGACCGATCTCTTTTGCTGTTACAGTTTGTCTACTGACAACACAATACTGCTCGGCTTCTCTTACACTGACGGGTGCCGCGAACGTGACATCTACTGGTCAATTTCGCATTACATACGAGTCTCCGGATACTTTAAATAATACCTGATCAAAAGTATTGTTCGTAGGTACCCCAAGGACAATGTAAGATGATCACGTACTTCCTTTTGAAGATAATTTGGAGAGTTATGCTGGACCAGACAGTAGGCAATGGACAGTCTCCTCACGATGAATTTGGACTCTTGGCGTCCATCGTGATCAACACTGCAGATACCCCAGAACCGTGGTTCGCAAGGGAACACCTGGAACGGAACCTGGATCGATAGTGCTACGTTATCTTCACTGGCGAGTGAAGCAGTTGTATGGCGGCTAATTATCGTCGTAGAGGAGTATCAAGCAGGTCAGTCAGCAATGCAGTGTCAAGAATGCGTTCGACAGGTGCAGCGGGTAGGCGAGACTGCCATGTTTTGAAATGGAATCATCTACAGATGTCGGACATCTCGCACTGCTTTGGAGGTTAGCTTAAGGGATGTGCAGGATCCGGTCAATGTGTTTCAACCTACTGTCTTACCCCAGAGTCCACATTTAGGCTATAGATTGGTTTTCACGTCTACAATGCAGAAGCATACTACGTCCCCCAGGTGTCAAGTGAATGGAATGACGAACGGTATCTGCTCACATCAATCCAACCGAGAGTGCTTGAGACCAGCCGAAACTTGCCGTGCGATGCCGTAGCAACTTCCCTCCCCCCCCCCCCCCCGCCCCCCTCCCCCCAAACGGCGATGATTTTACGCACGCCCTTCTCAAACTTGTTACAGCGCTTATCCGAATAAATAGGTTCTGGCTTCAAATAAGTTCTTGCTTCTTGGGCGCAGTGGTTAGCACACTGGACTCGCATGCGGGAGGACGACGGTTCAATCCCGTCTCCGGCCATCCTGATTTAGGTTTTCCGTGATTTCCCTAAATCGCTTCAGGCAAATGCCGGGATGGTTCCTTTGAAAGGGCACGGCCGATTTCCTTCCCCATCCTTCCCTCACCCGAGCTTGTGCTCCGTCTCTAATGACCTCGTTGTCGACGGGACGTTAAGCACTAATCTCCTCCTCCTCCTCTCGTTTCTTGCCTCCACCGCCATCCCCCGCGTCATGTACAGACCACAAGGACGCCGCTGTCGAAGAGGACAGCAATGTCCGCATCACCTTGCTAACAGCATCCCACAGAGGATCAAATTGTGTTATAACGCACAGGGTGCAGCAATGCGACACTGAATGTTACCTAGTAACAATTTTTTTTTACTTCACAGATGTAGGCATTCGATCAGTCTCCCTCGCTTTGAATACATTTTTTGAGTTCGTGAGGCTTAATTTTTTTCCTCTTTATTCGAATTTCAGCAAACACAACGTTACAGATATGTCGCTGCTGCAAAACCTTATTTGAATAGATTATTGAAAGCGATACGCAACAACTTCAGCTCACTCATTCTTCCCAAAGTCAGTAGAACGTTCCCAAGTCGTTGGCGGTGCGATATACAGGTTATCAAAGAAATCCTACATTTCAACTACACTGACGGAAAGAAATCGCAACACCAAGAAGAGTTGTGCGACATAAACGAAAGTTAGTAGCTCCACTATGGCTATGTAAATCATATTTGCTTTAAACACGCACTGTAACGGTCTTAGCGTTAGTCACCTTTGAGATTTGACGTAGTGAGTTGATGTTAGTGAAGAATGCCTGTAAGGCGACAAAGACGCTATCATCAGCACCTCACTGCGTTTGAATGAGGTCGTGTAATAGGGCTACAAGGAAATGAATGTACCTTCTGCGATACTGTAGAAAGACTTGGCGGGAATGATTGCTGGCTGCGGTGGTCACGGGAAGATGCACGTAAGAAGACCAAGCTCCGGACGGCCACTTTGCACTACCGGGAGGGAAGAGCATCGTGTTCAGCATATGGCTCTGCCGCGTCGTACTGCGTCTGCAGCAGCAATTTGAGCAGCAATGGACACCACAGCGACAAAGCGAACGGTTACAAATCGGTTACTTCAAGGACAGCTCCGAGCCTGACGCCCTGTAGCGTGCATTGCAGTGACTCCAAACCAACGCTATTTACGGCTTCAGTGATGTCAAGCCAGAGCTCATTGGAGGGCAGAGTGGAGATCTGACGAAAGCTGGTTCTGCCTCGATGCCACTGATGGAATTGTGTTGGTTAAGAGGAGGCCAGATGAGGGCCTCCAAACAGTCTATCTGCATGTTAGACACACTGGACCTACACCTGTAGTTACGGTCTGACAAGGGGAGGCCGCCAATTGTGAAATTCAGATTCGATTCATACTGCGCATAATAAAAGCTCATGGCCAGAGGTGTAATGTGGCAAAGCAATTCATATATATATATATATATATATATATATATATATATATATATATATAAACTATTAATGAATTGCTTATGCATGTTGGTGAAGGCGGATCGCTCTCCAATTGTACTGCCTCCATTTTTCCGTTTGTTTAACAGGGTGTACCAAAGCTCTCACGTCCGCACTGATTTTCGACAATGTTATAAGCTGCGCTAGGGACCGCATGTGCCTTCTTTCGAAGTTAGCGGGCAACTGCGATGTTATGCGGCGGCTCGTTTCGGCCCATTCAACATCTGTCCTTCAAGTGTAATGAGCGAGTAACGGAGTTTATATTTCATACCTGCCACAGCAAATTTGTGTTCGTGGGGTTTCTATTCTAATTCGAACGTTTGACTTACGCTATACGTATTCGTTTCGGAATATCGTTTCTACGTCTTCCGTTAACTATACGTGGTTAACATTATGAAGACAATTAAGAACTGAATTACAAAAAACAAATACTAAAAAGAAGAAAAGAGGGTGCATGGCGCGAGATTCGATCTGGCGACCTTCGGATTTCGAACCCGAGCGCTTACCGCTGCGCCACGACGCTGTAGAAAATTATTAATCGTAGAGAGTATTTCACCGCAACTGTTTCTTTTAACTGTCGATTTTCTCGACAACGGCTGAGAAGTGCATCTTGGTGCTTTGCCACATTACACCTCTGGCCATGAGCTTTTATTATGCGCAGTATGAATCGAATCTGAATTTCACAATTGGCGGCCTCCCCTTGTAAGATGTGATTTCGTATACAGCAGGAACACTCTCGTGGTTATCCCTCCCACCACGACTGCAAATCTGCAAGTACGTTTGGTGATTCGACCTGTTGTGCTGCCATTCATGATCTGCATTCCACGGACTGTTTTCCAACAGGATAATACTCGCCTACATAGCGCTATTGTAACCCAGCACGCTCTACAGGGTGTCGCCATGGTCGATCACCAGACCTGCCTCCAACCGAGCACATGTGGGGCGTCGCTGGACGACAACTTCAGCGTCATCCACAAATGGCACTATACACCGCTGTAGTGACCGACCAAGTGCAACACGCATGGAACTCCATCCAACAAATTGACACCCGGCACCTGTACAACAGGCCAGCCGGTGTGGCCGAGCGGTTCTAGGCGCTTCAATCCGGAACCGCGGTGCTGCTACGGTTGCAGGTTCGAATCATGCCTCGGGCATCGATGTGTGTGATGTCCAGAGGTTAGTTAGGTTTAAGTATTTCTAGGAGACTGATGACCTCAGATGTTGAGTCCCGTGGTGCTTAGAGCCATTTTTGAACCTGTCCGGCACAATTCATGCACGTTTACATGCCTTGCACTTATCATTCGGGCGGTTATGCCTTGCACTTATCATTCTGGCGGTTACACCGGTTATTTATGTCCCCCACGTCGGAGGTTCGAGTCCTCCCTCGGGCATGTGTGTGTGTGTGTGTGTGTGTGTGTGTGTGTGTGTGTGTGTGTGTGTTGTCTATAGCGTAAGTTATTTCAAGTTAGATTAAGTATTGTGTAGGCTTCGGTTATTTATGTCACTTAGATGGGTTGATGGGTAGATCACATAACTAATGAGGAGGTACTGAATAGAATTGGAGAGAAATTTGTGGCACAACTTGACTAGAAGAAGGGATCGGTTGGTAGGACATATTCTGAGGCATCAAGGGGTCACCAATTTAGTATTGGAGGGCAGCGTGGAGGGTAAAAATCGTAGAGGGAGAAAATGGTTCAAATGGCTCTGGGCACTATGGGACTTAACTTCTAAGGTCATCAGTCCCCTAGAACTTAGAACTACTTAAACCTAACTAACCTAAGGACATCACACACATCCATGCCCGAAGCAGGATTCGAACCTGCGACCGTAGCGGCCGCGCGGTTCCAGACTGTAGCGCCTTTAACCGCTTGGCCACCACGGCCGGCGTAGAGAGAGACAAAGAGATGAATACACTAAACAGATTCGATGTAGGGTGCAGTAGGTACTGGGAGATGAAGCAACTTGCACAGGCGAGACTTGCATGGAGAGCTGCATCAAACCAGTCTCTGGAGTGAAGACCACAACAACAAAAAATGGTTCAAATGGCTCTGAGCACTATGCGACTAAACATCTATGGTCATCAGTCCCCTAGAACTTAGAACTACTTAAACCTAACTAACCTAAGGACATCACACAACACCCAGTCATCACGAGGCAGAGAAAATCCCTGACCCCGCCGGGAATCGAACCCGGGAACCCAGGCGCGGGAAGCGAGAACGCTACCGCGCGACCACGAGCTGCGGACCCACAACAACAACAACAACAACAACAACGTCACTTAAATGGTTGTCAAATAAATGTATTCCCAAAATTTCATTATTCTACTTCGATCATTTTTTGGTGTTGCGATTTTTTTCGTCAGTGTATGTTATTGTTACTTTGACGCTGCTGAAAACTTGTGATATGACCTCCGTATGTACAGGTATTTCTGTACAGCGAACTACTGAGAAATTCGCTGTAGAGAAAGGCGACAGGTCCTGACAAGTGGACTGGTGGGTGTCCTTGAGGACCTGACCGTGAAATGGGACTCGCACTTTTCGTGACGAGGGGGCCATGACGTAGCCGATGCACGTATCAGATAAAGCCGCGGCGACGGCTGGCCAGCTCGGCGTCTATCGCGGCACCTGGTGTGCTCGTAATTTTCCGCTCGCGACTCTACTTGACAGTTGGGCTTTAAGCCGGCCGTCAAGCGCTATCAGTGTGTGAACGCAGCGGAGCCGATAAACCTGCAACCAGTGCTCACTCCGCGGAGCAGCACAGTGTTTCCACAGCAATTTGGCGCAAATTACTGGGCCGCAACTCCGCGAAAAATATATTGCTGTGATGATGGGCACTCCGGGGCAACTGTTATGGCTCGATCGTACAACCCGTACGAGCTGCTGCCACGACTCCTGTGAAACAAACAGAAATGAAAGAACGTTAGAGTTTCGTGCCCCGTCGGCGACGAGATCATTCGAGATGGATCGCTAACTCGGACTGGGACCGGATGAGAAAGTTCCTGTGGGCTTATGGCGATAAATGGTTCGAGAAAATTTTCTCTTCTTTTACTTCGGTCGCTATGGAAGACTGGACTGAACATGTCTTATGATGGTTTAGGTGTGGTTCTTCATCTTTGTATGCGCTTGGCTCTTAGTTTCTGAGTAGTTACTAAGTTCCACGTCCTCAGTAATCTGACTACGTATTCTAACCTTTGTCTCCCATTCTAAAATACCCCTGTATTCAGTATACCAACTGTTGTTGTTGTTGTTGTGATAGATGCAGCTGTTCATGCCGTCTGTTCTGTGCAAGCGTCTTCATCTCTGCAAAACTTACGCAGCCTGCAAGACAGATGGAAAAAAGTAAGTAAACTGCTTGTTATTTCAAAAGTAAGCGCCTTAACTGTTAATACGTTTATCCTACTGTGAGACAAGACTTGACACGGTGTCTCAAGTCAATAATACAATAAGAAACAGACGGTTCTGGTGGGTATCGATATCTCCAGTTGGATACAAATAACTTTGTGTATACGAGTATACGAGGTGTGATCGAAAAGAAACGGGAATTTTTGTTTTCTTAAAGAATCTTTATTTACTCATCAACATAAACTTTGTCCCCTTCAAAGTAAATACCCTCAGATATAATACACTTGTGCACGACCTTTTTCCAATCTTGGAAGCACTTCTGGAACTCTTTTTTTTTTTTCTCATTATGATGTTCAGGAGTTCAGCTCTTTCAGCGATTCTGTTTTTATCTTACCAATCGTGCCAAAACGAGGTCCTTTCATGACTGTCTTCAGCGTCGTGAATAAAAAGAAGCTGCAGGGGGCCATGTCCGGCTAATACGGGGGCTGAGGCAACATAACGGTCTTACTTTTTTGCCAAAAAATCACGAACAAACATTGAAGTGTGAACAGGATCATTTTCGTTATGCAGTTTCCACTAGTGGTTTTGCCACAATTCTGCTGTTTTTCTTCGGATTCCTTGCCTGGCGCTCCAAATAAACATTATTATGTTACCTCTGCATGTGTCGAAAGTAATCAAATCGAGCGCCAGCTAATCCATAATAACTATCGTCAGTGTGTGCAGATGACTAAACGGTGTAATTTCCTCATCGAAAATCATACTGCTAATTATGGCATTAATACCTACGTTATTTTACCGATGTTGGATCTTGCTGAACCCCGTAGTCCTTAAGAACTGTTGATGAAGAACGCCACCAGCATTAATAATTTTAGAAAGACTTTATTTTAATGCCGTTGCCAGTTTCTACCTATAATGCCCATCTTCAGATGGCTAACTCTTCCACTGCAACAATGTATTCGTCAGCAGTGTGCTGTCACCTCCTGCTGAATTTTACAGTGGACGGCGTTTCATTCGGTTCATACGCCTTCAGTTGTGCACCTTTTCATCCGAAGCAGATCTACGGCCACAAGCGTTTTTTTCTCTAGGCAGGGCTAAGGATGTCGCCAAGGTTGTTGTTAGTACGCTGCAGAAGTTTCGCTAGGAAGCCCTTACACATAGACTTCCTACCTGTTCCCAAGTGATTTCCGTATTTTTGGAGACCTGAACAAAGACATTCGTTGCTCCGGACGAAGAAATGCACTCCTAGGTACAATGATGGTTCCATGGCCAACCGCAAACATTTTTCCATGAAGTCACTGACCATATTGTCTCGCAGTCAGATATACGTATTAATAGTTATGGCGATTAGTTTTGAAATTACAAACAGTTTACTTAGCTTTTTTTCATCTGTATCGCTTTCATTTGACTGCCCCCTTACAGAGTGTTTGCAAATGCTTCAATGAATTCTTACGAGTCGAAATTGGCACCAGTTTCTTATTCATTGTACAAACTGTGTCAGTGATTCGCATTTGGCTGGTCATTGCGCATCTAACTTTTTGTCCTTAGACAGTACAATCCTCTTTCCCTTTGACATCATTTTACAGTCCAACAAATGGGAGCAAGACACTGCTGCAGAAGTCAGTGTTAACTTGTTAACTAGTACCGTGCCAGGATCCGTGCATGACGGTTAGATGAATTTACAGTCGACCGTCACCGTCGTTTGTGACTGCTATTGCTTCTGAGTTATCAAATTCTGTACAGCTATTGACAAAAAAAAAAAAAAAATACGGATAAATCGGATAATGAGGGCAGGATAAACAACGTAGCTAATGTCCTTGATTATGACACTGTTGCAGAAAATCTTAAACTGTAAGGAGGATTTCAAACGCAGGATGCGTAGCTGATCGCAAGATTAACACGACTATTGTAAGCCATCTAGGAGGTGGAATCGGGAGATGATGGAATCGGAGACTGCCAATACGCGCTTTTTCATCTCCGTCCCGCGCCGCTTTCCTTGTTCCAGAGCAATAAAATGACGGTTCGGAAGTGCAATAACGCGAGACCGGAGGAAGACTTATTGGCGCTCAAAGGAGGCGAGGAAGAGGGGAAGGGTGAGAGGAAGGGGGGGGGGGGGGCGACGGAGGCGCCGACTGTGGCGAAAAGCTCGTTAACACGTAGCGATCTGCAGAGAATAGCGGCAACCGATCACGGGGAAGAATGGCCTACACTAAATCGCCGAATGCGGAAATTGGCGCCTCCAGTCGCGCACAAAGGGGAGCACAATGCGAAAAATGTCGTCCAGCGAACAGCAGCGAGAGAAAGCAGCCGCCCGAAGACATATTTAGGACTGGTGGTGGAGGGGGGTGGGATGGATTTGTGAGCACGGCGTACAGATGGCGCGTAGCTAGCAGCAGGGAATTCGGCAAGTCCGCCGTCCTTATTTAACCGTAGCCTACCACCACAGGAGCCTTTGGTCCGGTTATTCTCGACTGGCAGTATAGTTTGTCAGCACGTCTTAACAGTCAGTTTCGTTCTCCAAGTAATTTAATGACATTCTTTTTGACTTGAAGGTGTCACTCCCACATCTTCAGGAGAACAGACGTAAGCTCACAGTACTTACAAGGGAACCTCCCCATCGCACCCCCTTCAGATTTAGTTATAAGTTGCACAGTAAATAGGCCTTGAAAGACTGAACACAGATCAATCGAGAAAACAGGAAGAAGTTGTGTGGAACTATGAAAAAATAAGCAAAATATACGAACTGAGTAGTCCATGCGCAAGATAGGCAAGATTAAGAATAAAATGAGCTCAGGACCGCCGTGGTCCCGTGGTTAGCGAGAGCAGCTGCGGAACGAGAGGTCCTTCGTTCAAGCCCTCCCTCGAGTGAAAAGATTAAAATATTTTATTTTCTGACAATTATTATCTCCTTGACAGCTATACAGGACATAAGGATCAGGAATTGTACAATTTTAGTGTGGGAGTAGACGTGGTTACCATTCCTCCAGGTTGTACACCTCTTGTGCAACCGTTACATGTGTTTGGTTATGGGCAAGTGAAATACTTTGTGAAAAAATTCTATGATTTTGCGAAGCTGCACAGGTGCACAGAGCAGTATTGTTTACGTGATCGTGTGTCAATTATCAAAGTTCAGGCACTCACACAAAATCAACTTCGCTCTCGAAAATTCCAGGCCATGTTCAGATTTGCTTGGACATATGCAAGATTTGACGGTCTACACACGGAAAAAATTGAAAACGTTAAAAACGTATGTTTTGACAGAGCACAGGGAAAACTGTGCGACTGTGGAACTGTTGCATTCATTTGTTGCAGTTTATGTGACAAACTCTTATGTTTTCATCACTTTTTTGGGAGTGATTATTACATCCACAAGAAAACCTAAATCGGGCAAGGTAGAAGAATCTTTTTGCCCATTCGCCAAGTGTACAAGTTAGGTGGGTCGACAACATATTCCTGTCATGTGACGCACATGCCCTCACCTGTGTCGTATAGAATATATCAGACGTGTTTTCCTGACGCACATGCCGTCAATAGTGTCGTATAGAATATATCAGACGTGTTTTCCTGCGGAAGAATCGGTTGACCTATGAACTTGCGATTAAATGTTTTCGGTTCCCATTGGAGAGGCACGTCCTTTCGTCTACTAATCGCACGGTTATGCGGTGCGGTCGCATAACACAGACACTAAACTTATTACAGTGAACAGACACGTCAGTGAACGAACGGACAGATCGTAACTTTGCGAAAATAAAGAAAGTAAACTACTCACTCGAGGGATGGTTCGAACCAAGGACCTGGCGTTCCGCACGTGCTCACGCTAACCACGGGACCACGGCGCTCCTTACCTCACACTCTCCCTGATGTTGCTTATGTTGCCCATGGACTACTCAGTTTGTATATTTTGCTTATTTTTTTCATAGTTCCACAAAACTTCTTCCTGTTTTCTCGACTGATCTGTGTTCAGTTTTTCAAGGCCTGTCTACTGTGCAACTTATAACTAAATCTGAGGGGGTTGTGATGGGGAGGTTCCCTTGTTAGTATTAGTCAACCCGTCAAAAAAGGACATTGGTGGCTTGGATCGCTGTGGATGGTACCAGATGATTGTGTGACACTCTACCGCTGACGTATGTAATTACTGTAATATACCCCACTCGGTTTCTAGGAGGAACTGTCAATATTCGGGAATTTGACAGGGACGCTCCTATGAAGCAAAAGCTTTATACTAACATGTATTTTATTCCGAATTGTTTCCTAGATATAACACATTTAATGTGCATTGTTATTTATAGATCTGGCGACTTTACACACAACTGGTTTGAATCATACTTAACAAACAGAATGCAAAAATTTGTGCTGAATATTTCAAACAACGTTGGAAATGTAGAACATTTTAGCGACTGGGGAGAAAACACAAAAGAAATCTCACAGGATTCAATTTTTGGGTTCATTGCTATTCCTAAGGCAGGAATACACCCCGAGCAAGAGGTTGAAACTAACGAGATCTTTTGAGCTAGCATACGACGTGGATGAGGGTGGGTGCATAAGACATATACGTGCATGTCAGTAGCCCAAAAACAAATGTTCATTAAATGTGTTCTATCTCCGAAACCATTCAGAATGCGGTATATGTCCATACAAGTTGGTTTGCTTCAAATGGGCATTGCTGTCGTATCCCTGAATACTGACCATTCCTGCTGAGACACCCATTATTGGGGACGGCAAAAACCGGCCGGACAAAACAGAGACCAATATTTTAGTTCTGAACAACTGGTATTTGTTTGGTGTTGGCTACAACAGGAATTTTTTATATTTTACTAATAACCGGGTAAAAAACAGCATTCAATTTGTCACAACAGCGGTGCTAATTTTTTAATTTTTAAATAAAACTTTTTTTATTTTTTTTAAACGCGTAATGCAGATTCGTCAAACTTCCACTGCTGTGAAATGTTGGGGTACTTTACAAAGTGGGAAAAGTGACCAGTCCTAGTTTAATAACAACGCCGACAGTTAGGAACGAGCAACACGCACATGACAGAAGAGCCTGTAAAACAGTGCTGACATAATAATGTAACTGTTGTACTTTACCAGCCAGAAACAGTGATCCTTTCGTTATTTGAAAGCTGAGTAAAATGTGTATGTCAGGCATTTTATATGCAGCCCAACGTTATTTGTCGCTAATAGGAACTTCTGTGGCTTCTGAAAGAGTGGTAGCGTCTATGAATAAATTGTTTCTGATGAAAGCAGTCGACTTACAGATCACCACATTATAGAACGAGTATTTATGAAAACTATTTTAACTACTGTCAAGTAATTGTTCCTGGTAAGTGTTCTATTTTATCTACTATCTAAATAAATTGTTCATTTGAATTTTTTGAACAAGCATTTTCAGTTTTTGTGAGCATCAAATTCGTTGTATTCAAATTATTATTAAAAAGAAGTTAAATATGTTTGAGTACAAGACGGGTTTCTTCATTCTAAATGAGCGCAACAAATTTTACACAAAAGCTTATCATGCCGTTTCTACGAAACAATAGAAATAATAGCGAGAAAGGAAATTACAATAACAGTAATACATTAAAAGTTTAATAAACGATTCATAGTTTTTAATAAAAATAGAAAATAGCTAATCTGCTGCCTGTGTCTACATAATACGCTTTTATCTTCTTACAGCTGTTGGAATCGGATAACTTAACACAAAAAATAGAATTCTTCAACCTCAGTTTTCACCCACTGGCACTGACTGGTCGTAATACCTGAATAGTGGTATGATCCTTGTTTACCACATTATTTTTGAGTTTAAACAAAATTAGAATTAATAGGTGGATACCAGCTATTTTTGTAGTATTTAATCTCTCATTAAATTTTGAGAAAATCAGCGAATGGTAGAGAGACGAAGTTTTGTTATGTATGTTATGTGATATTTTGATTCTATGTATCTTGAAACGTATAACGCAGAAGTCGCATGGAGTCTTAGAACTTTTCAAAATTTCTTCCGTGATTACATTTATTACTAGAAATAACAGCAATAAAAAATCGAAAATCGGTTATTTCAGAAACCGGTGGTTTTGAGCTATCTTAACAGTCAGGTCAGTACAATAACTTGTGTCAAAATGGCTCTGAGCACTATGGGACTTAACATCTATGGTCATCAGTCCCCTAGAACTTAGAACTACCTGAACCTAACTAACCTAAGGACACCACACAACACCCAGTCATCACGAGGTAGAGAAAAATAACTTGTGTCGACCCGGGGTTGTGAGACTATGGCAGAATAAAGCTATCGTGTTCGGACATTTCCGTGACCACATCGAGAATGAAGTTGCAGATTTCTTGATGTGCCAACGTGTCTACAAGCAGTTGTGTACCGTTCACAGCGACGTAACACGGCGTAATATCAGTGGTCGTAAAAGCTACTAACCAACAGACGAGTGCCGACGACAACCTCAACCGCTCTCCTAGTGAACACTGCGAAGGGAAGTTGATGCAGTGGACATATTTGGAATCGGGTACCTCGCAAAGGCCACTTATCACAGCGGTGTATAAAGCTGCACTGACACAAACAGCACAGAAACCGGACACTATCTGACTGGAGTGCGGTGCACGAGAAGTGATTCTGCCTCTTTTCAAATGATGCGAGGCATCGAGTGCGTCGACCACCCGATGACGCGTGATGTTTTGGGCGTGGTTTCGTGCCAAGGCTTGGAGCCACTCATTTAAGTGGCCGTGAACGAGGAACAGGATGATTACTTAACCATTATCGGCGACCAAGTGTTCACCTTTTCCCTATATCCCCATGATGCAATGCTGTGGAGACCAGCGTTTTCTGAGATGACAACAACCGTGTCCAAATGGCTGCGCCCCAAAGATCCCTGGTATGGCCAACACTTAAACACCCCGTGGTAACTCGACCGACCGAGTCAATCAGCTGGTCTTAATACCACCAACGACTTGGCCGCAGTGTTAACACGGTTTCCGTCAGATCACCGAAGTTACGCGCTGTCGGGCTTGGCTAGCACTTGAATGGGTCACTGTCTGGGTCTATCGGGAGCTGTTGGCAATCGGGATGCACTCAGCCCTTGTGAGGCCAATTCAGGATCTACTTGCCTGAGAAGAAGCGGCTCCGGTCACGAAAACTGACAACGGCCGGGAGAGCGGTGTGCTAACAACATGCCCCTCCATACCCGCATCAAGTGATGGCTATCGGTGAGGATGACACGGCGGTCGGTCGTCCCGTTGGGTCTGTTCGGGTGGCGTTTAGAGTTTTTAACACCATATATAATATTCTGGAACTATTGGAAACAGCGGGTGGTACGTCACGATCAACAACCCTGCAATTACGGGATGTAGTCATCAATCAGTGTCTTCGCATGGATATGACATTCCTGATGAAACTTATGGACACGCTTCCTTGCCGAAATGAGGCCATTGTGAAGGCTAGAAGCGGTGTTAGAGTGATGTATCCTGGGGACGGCTAATTTTTTGTACGGTATGGTTAAATTTTTTGTCGCATCCCAGTGGAGGCCCACCAGGGTTCCTTATTCAGTCCATTGGTGTACACCCTGATGACAGCGGGTCTCCCAACATGTCCACATAATCAGTACGAATGTCCAGCTTAGGCAGCGGAGACTCCATACCACTTGCGGCTAGTTGGAACTAGTTCTTCAATCCCGGGAACGGTCGAGCATTCATCGTCACGAGACACCCAGTCCATGTGAACTTGCAGCAGTAGACATCCTGGGTGGAGCTCTGCAACAAGGAAACACGGCCAAAAAGAGTTCGCAGTATGGCATTCCTGCAACGTGTTGCATGACGTCAAGAGGGGTGAGTAAGCAGGTGTTCAAGGGATCATTAATTTTGACCTTTCCCTTGTCCTCAAGTGCAGCCTGTTGCATTACATATTTGCTGCTGTTTTCAGGAACAAAAACATCTTCTGATATAAGGTCCCGTTCACAACGTAACCAACTCGCCTAACAGTTTGTAAACGTTATGTACGGATACCTTGTTTATTTGTAATTCATTCCCTCTATCAAATAGAGTGATGAGGCGCAGCGCCTGAGACGTCGCAGTCTTGCCGAAGAGGAGTGGGATTCAAGCACTCGGGCGGTCACCCGAATTTAGGTTTCCCGCGGACACCTGTACCAACATAGGCGAATGCTGTGTTGGTTCCCGTGGCAAAGCCCAGAATATTTTTGTCGTGTTGTAACGCCGGAAATGCATATCCTCCTATTTCCATCTATTGTACTATTATTTTTTTCCTTGTTTTGTTACCTCAAGATATGACATTTCTGTCTCTTTATATATTGTAATTGTTTTACTGTTTGTATATATATATATTTATGCACTCATGTCGATGTATAATTGATTTGTTTCGTAAATATTATTTGTATTTTTACGCTGGGTCTTGCCTAGGGAAAACTGCTATCGAACGATTACATCGATAGGTCGTGTGAAGACTCAAACTGTGCAGGATCTTTGGTAGTGTTAACTCTGCCGCGTGGAGCGCGGGCAGAACAGAAGTGGGAGTCTGGCGGGAGTAGCGAGTGGAGCAGGTGTTGTGTGACGCTCCCGCGAGTTGCCGCGCTTTCGGGGTTTGGCAGCATGTAATTGCGCTCGACTCGCGATGATACTTTCTGACATGGTGTCGCGGACGGGAAGCATTAGCTGGCGCACATCAAGAGCCCGTTTCGCCTGGTGACCGTGTCGAGAAGAAGGCGCGCCAACATCCAGCTTCTGCAACAGCGACGGCCGACAATGAGTGACTGTCGCCACCTCCTCGATCGACGGCTTCGAACCTTCAATAAACCAACAAGGAAGACTGGAAGCACGTAAAGTTTTAGAACTGTATGGCAGACCTCAGCTTTTAATCTTGTTCCATTTGCCTCGCAAAATTACAGCAACTTAGCATGAACCTTTGTTGCTCATTGTCCCAATTGCATTGCCAAGCAGGGTCCCTTCCTTTTCCGAAATGAGCCCGAGGGTCGTTGAAATTCAAACGCCAGCATCATTCGATTTCACTGCTTTAATTTCAAAGTTCAGCTGGCTACAATATTTAAATTGCACAAGCACAAATTAAGAGTGCGAGTTTTGTTACCGTATTTTAGTTACCTGTGACTGCAGCTCAGCTTGGTACGTACTAAATTTTACTATTGTTAATTGTTCAGAATCATTTAATTCAAGATCAAAGTTAAATCTCTTATTTCTAAATTGCGTAGATTCAAGTAGCTTTTGAAACGATTGTTGAGGTAGTCCAAGACTAACTGTATTTTACTGAATTTCGATGTGCTTCAGAAAGAAAGCTCACTATTAACTTCAGTCACTAAATTAACTTTCGATTTTCCGGTTTTATTAATTCTTTTGCTAAATTAAGTCAGGGTGTAGCGAAATTTATTACTTCTGACAAACTTCAGTTTTCACACTACACGTGTCAACCTTCAGTTGCCACGCTTCTAGTGTTAATTATATGTGTAATAACCTTTCTTTTTCAGTTACTATAGTAATTGTCCTTAGGACTGGCGACCGTGATTTCCCCAAATCTCAAATACCTAATTACCGCTAGTTAATTGTTAATGTAACGGCTGCACATTTACTTTCTTTATTAACTTTACCCGTTTTCAAAATTAATTTCCACCAGTTTCATTAGCACATTTCCTTTCATTTAGATGTAACCCTTTCCTCCCTCTTTACCGACAGGTTAACTTCGGTGACGATTGCTTTTCCAAAACTCCCATTAGGTACACGCGGTTTCATTTTTCACTGTCATTAAGGTCAGTAAGTGAGGGGGAGGTTACACGTGGCGACCTGGTGACAGGACAATCTTCGGATTTGAGGTTGTTCTGGACACGAATTTTGCATTGTGCAAATCTCGTAACAAAGTACTGGTTACGTACAGGCCGTTACGTCAGCGAGAATAAGTAGTGGGAGTAATCCTAATTACATTTGAGATTTGTCATTTATATTGAAAATTATTAAAATGAGTGAAGGCAACAATTACCAAAATTTGGTAGACTTGGATACGGAACAATCGGTCGAAGAGTGCGAAACGCGCACGGTGGTTCCCATTGTTCAGGGGCAGGCGGCTAGCATGAAAGACGCGACCGCCGAAACGCAACAAAGAGCAGAAATGGAATTCCAAACTTTAGAAAATGTTTCGGAATCGGAAGCGAAAATCAAATCTGTACCCCTTGATGATGAATACGGGGGAACATGTATAGAGGAACCAGCTACGGAAGTAAAACCGGTAGTCTCCGGGAATTTAACTGATTTATTGAATGTTTTGATTAATGAAATCAAGAGTCAATCGGCAGAAATTATAGCTCTGTCTGCCAAGCAAGAAGCTCAGTCTGAAAAGATTGAACGAAAGCTAGACAATCAGAACAAAGCTATTAATGTTGTTAACAACAATGTTGGAGTTGTTAATACAAAAGTTGATAAAATCAAAGAAGATATTGTTGTAATTAATACCGAAATCGGTAATCTTAAACAGGAAATGATAGGCGTTCAGGCGGAAATTGCGAGCATAAATACTCGTTTTGATTCCGAAATTAGCAGAATCGAGAAAAGTGTAGGAGAAGCAGTTGCTCCGATCATCGAGAATAAGGTGACGGAACAAATTCAATTAGTGAAAAAAGAGGATCAACAGAAGGTGGAAACTTTAAAGGCTTTAGTGTCCGAAGTAGACACTAAAGTGAGGGAGCAGGCTAATACCTGCGAAGAGAAAAAGAGGGAAGTGGAAACGCTTGCGACAACCACTTGCCAAGTAATTACGAGAGTGTCGGAATTAGAAAAGAAACTTGACGAAAAACAGAGCTATGTGCCAATCTGTGCACATAGTTCGGAGTTGTTGACGAAAGAGGAGCGGTTCGACCCCTTGAAAAAAGGCGGTATACACCCGACGGATTTCATTAAAAATTGTGAAAGAGTTTTACCCAGATCATGGACTGATGAGAGAAAAATTAATGCGATTATTGATGTGTTGGCTGGTGATGCCAAGCGTTGGGGCTTAAACCTCAACATTACGAACCTGACTTTTGACGAATTTAAAAATTTGTTTCTGGCTGAATACTGGTCAGAGCAAAAACAGCAAAGTGTCTGGCGCGAATTTGTCGTATCGAGGCCTTTCGATGCGAATTCGCGCGGCTCGATGAAGGAGTTTTGTGAGGGCTGGATCCGCAAGTTGGATTATTTGCGTGATCGCCGCACGGAATCCGAAATAGTCTGGGAACTCTACATGAAGCTTCCAGATGATACAAAACGCTACGTAGGGAGCAATTACAGGACAATAAATGATTTCCTGGAAAGAGTGGAGGACGAGGACTATTGGCGCAATAATCGCGACAGTGGTAGAGGCCGTGGTAACAACAACGGGTACCACAGCAACGATAACCATGGGAATAATGCATACCGCAACCATGGCAGCAATAACAATAATGGTTCGGATCGTAATAACAATCGGTACAATGCAAATAATAACAGGAATGACGGAAACCAGTATCATACTAACGTGATACGGGCTTCACAGAATAGTAATAACGCCAGAGGGTGTGATCAGCCGCCTCAGCAGCATCCGGGGACCGTATCTGCTGGGACGAGACAGGGAAACCATTAGCCGCGCCGGTGAGGGGCCGACCGGGCGTGGAGAAATTTTGGCGGCCCAATAACAGGAGAAAACCCAGGTGTCGTCGTTATGAAAATTCCGTATGGAATAATCAACGGCGGGAGAGTGTGCCAGTGTTAAGAGAAAGGAGTGCGCCCACAAGTAGTAAATCAGCTGTATACATGGCAGCAGAAAATACGTTCACTGTCAGTGAGAACAATTTAAGTAGTGTTCCGGAAATCGATTATAAAGTGGCAGCTGTAATACCCACAGCGGAACTGGAGATTGAGTTTAAGAATGGTTCGCAATTGTTGAGAGAAGATCAGATGTCGGATAACACGTCCGTCATCGAGCGAGGGGATGCAGAGAGGGATGAGGTCTGGTTAAGGCAGTTCGGTCGCTTACACGACGAACTAAGAGATTATAGGGGTCTGTATGGGAGAAGCGTTTATGGGGAGCGCGTGAAGGATTTTCCGCGTCTCGTCCCGCAGGAAGATAGTGTTTGTGAAATGATAGAAAGTTCTGGCCCTAATCGGCAGACTTTACTAGAAATAGTTGATGTTAAGGGGGAGCACGAGCAAGATTCGTCGTGTTTCGTCCCGCAGGAGTTAGATGTTGAAGTAGTAACGGAAAGTTCTGGCCCTAACCGGCAGACCTTACCGAAAGTTTCAGTGGTAGAAGTAACCGACCCATCCGATGCAAACCTCCAGTTTAAACATTGCGAGAGTATTAAGGAGAAAGATTGCGAAAATTTTAGTGATAGCCGGACACGATTGGTAGAAAAGCACATAGATTACAACGTGTATGAGGTTAGAGCTGACATTATACGGTCAGACGATAGCAGTGTGGGTTGCGCAGATCTAGCGGAAGTAATTGCAGAAACTACTGGACACATTCCTCCAGGTAGATTGGCGGATGAGATTAATCTGACCAAAGTGGAATCAACGAAGATGACAATTAGTGAATTGATAGCAAAGCAACACTCACTAGTTGACGAGTTACAGGAAAAGGTTTCGGTGTTGGAGGCGAAGCTACAGACTAAGCCTCAGGACAAACTTGTTGAAATTAAAACTGTATGTGAACAGAGGCTGAAAAAGCCGCCAGATAAGCCGGATTTAGGATCAAAGCCGGATGGTTTTTTCTGGGATGACCTGGATATAGACGAGGATTTACTGTGGGAAAATAAAGAAACAGTCGAGGACAAGTGTAGACAGATAGTAGTGTCGGTTAATATGCACGACCTACAACTAAACGTGTTGATTGACACCGGTGCAGAATTGAGTGCTGTATCTGGGAAAATATTTGAGTTACTGAAAGACAGACCTGGCATCGTAGTTATGCCAGTAACAGGAGTGAAAATTATCGGTGCTACTGGGAAGGCCAGTAAACCGGTCACAAAACAGATTTTTGTCCACTTCGAGATATGTGGGGCACGATTTGAACAAGAGTTTGTCGTCGTGCCAGACTTGACTACGGGAGTAATTATCGGGTTAGATTGGCTATTAAAGTACCGTGCAGTGATTAATTGCGAAAGCAAAACTTTGACATGTATGTCAGAAGATAAAACAATAGTAGTTAGTTTTGACGAGGCAGGAGACTGTGTGCATAGGCAATACCAGCCTATACACATTGTTAACTGGCCGGATGACATTGATGTAGGAATGAATTTGAACTGCCGTGACGTGAGGAATTTCGGCATTGACAGAAGTAAAAGTTTAGTGGAAGAGATAATCAAATTCCCTCCACGGATTGACATTAGTATTGGTGTGAAAAAAGATCGTTTGCCAGAAATAATGAAGCTAAGAACTGATGCTCGCATACGTCGTCATGACGCTAAAGCGCGTTTTGCTAAGTTTGCAATCGGAGACTTAGTACTTGTAAAAGCTCATGAGAAATCGAGCGAGATAGACCATGAAAACTCTAAATTTAAGTTTGTTTATAATGGACCATATAAAGTCATTGGTATGTCTCACACAAATGCTTACGGAATATTGTAGACTTGAAATTGTACCAACCTAGGATCGATTAATACCACACAATGGGTAATTTATACAGTATGTAGAATAGAGTGTAAGATTTAACGATTTGCTAGATTGCCATGCTTTTGACTGACCAAGGACATTAAAGAAGTTGTAATTAATAAGTAATTAATTTTGACTAAATGATTTAAGAGAGAGTGATTATTTATCAATTGAAAAATCCAAGCTGCTAATTTAAGTTTTCAGCTGAGTCACAGTAGATTAAGGAATGTAAATATGATTTTGTAAATAGCTGTAAGATTTCATAAATATGTGATTTACTAGTCATTGCCGATGTACTTAGACGCTGTTTTAAGTTTCAGGCTAGTACATGCGTGTGATGATGGACAGTGTTGAGTTATCCACTGTGATAGTATTAAGGGACTCCTTGAGATTACTCGGGAGTGAGTTTTTCCTAAAGAATTCAGTGAAACGGACGTTCTGGAAACGCCGTCATAAGGGCGAGTGAGATCAAGCGTGCCGCACACGCGGGCGCAACAATACTGGCGAGGCGAGCCGCTGTCGGCTCTTGTGCCGCTGTTGGCTCTTGTGCCGCTGTCGGCATCCTTTGTACTCGCGAGTACGGAATGTGGAGTTGCTTTTCTTCCCGGACAGCTGATGTGAAAGGATTCTGCTGTCAATATTTATGTTTTATTTTATCTGCTGTATATTATTTTCTTGTTTAGCGTTAATTGGACATGACGAGAATATTAATTATGAAAAGGTTACATAAATATGTGTTCTATGTAATTAATTATTAGTTTGCGTATTTTCATCTACCTGTTTTTATGACCATGTACTCTGATTAATTTTGTAAATAGTATTCCATTTCTTGATACTGTTGGGAATTTTGACAATTTTAGAATAGCTAAACCATTTTCTACGTTTTCTATGAATTTTAATATGTTGTCAACCTGTTTTATTTGTGCAAGATGACAGAGTGGAATAAGATTAGGAGTGTCTCCACTCAATTATTATGGTCTAAAAATTGATTTATGCTTAATTAGACGAATGCTAAATTTTGTTGATGTTTTCAGCATATGCATTTCCGCTGTTTCTTTTTTGGGACATTTTCTGAGTCTGTTTACGTTACACGAACATCCTCAGACAATGTGGGGCACGTGTAACGCCGGAAATGCATATCCTCCTATTTCCATCTATTGTACTATTATTTTTTTCCTTGTTTTGTTACCTCAAGATATGACATTTCTGTCTCTTTATATATTGTAATTGTTTTACTGTTTGTATATATATATATTTATGCACTCATGTCGATGTATAATTGATTTGTTTCGTAAATATTATTTGTATTTTTACGCTGGGTCTTGCCTAGGGAAAACTGCTATCGAACGATTACATCGATAGGTCGTGTGAAGACTCAAAGTGTGCAGGATCTTTGGTAGTGTTAACTCTGCCGCGTGGAGCGCGGGCAGAACAGAAGTGGGAGTCTGGCGGGAGTAGCGAGTGGAGCAGGTGTTGTGTGACGCTCCCGCGAGTTGCCGCGCTTTCGGGGTTTGGCAGCATGTAATTGCGCTCGACTCGCGATGATACTTTCTGACATGGTGTCGCGGACGGGAAGCATTAGCTGGCGCACATCAAGAGCCCGTTTCGCCTGGTGACCGTGTCGAGAAGAAGGCGCGCCAACATCCAGCTTCTGCAACAGCGACGGCCGACAATGAGTGACTGTCGCCACCTCCTCGATCGACGGCTTCGAACCTTCAATAAACCAACAAGGAAGACTGGAAGCACGTAAAGTTTTAGAACTGTATGGCAGACCTCAGCTTTTAATCTTGTTCCATTTGCCTCGCAAAATTACAGCAACTTAGCATGAACCTTTGTTGCTCATTGTCCCAATTGCATTGCCAAGCAGGGTCCCTTCCTTTTCCGAAATGAGCCCGAGGGTCGTTGAAATTCAAACGCCAGCATCATTCGATTTCACTGCTTTAATTTCAAAGTTCAGCTGGCTACAATATTTAAATTGCACAAGCACAAATTAAGAGTGCGAGTTTTGTTACCGTATTTTAGTTACCTGTGACTGCAGCTCAGCTTGGTACGTACTAAATTTTACTATTGTTAATTGTTCAGAATCATTTAATTCAAGATCAAAGTTAAATCTCTTATTTCTAAATTGCGTAGATTCAAGTAGCTTTTGAAACGATTGTTGAGGTAGTCCAAGACTAACTGTATTTTACTGAATTTCGATGTGCTTCAGAAAGAAAGCTCACTATTAACTTCAGTCACTAAATTAACTTTCGATTTTCCGGTTTTATTAATTCTTTTGCTAAATTAAGTCAGGGTGTAGCGAAATTTATTACTTCTGACAAACTTCAGTTTTCACACTACACGTGTCAACCTTCAGTTGCCACGCTTCTAGTGTTAATTATATGTGTAATAACCTTTCTTTTTCAGTTACTATAGTAATTGTCCTTAGGACTGGCGACCGTGATTTCCCCAAATCTCAAATACCTAATTACCGCTAGTTAATTGTTAATGTAACGGCTGCACATTTACTTTCTTTATTAACTTTACCCGTTTTCAAAATTAATTTCCACCAGTTTCATTAGCACATTTCCTTTCATTTAGATGTAACCCTTTCCTCCCTCTTTACCGACAGGTTAACTTCGGTGACGATTGCTTTTCCAAAACTCCCATTAGGTACACGCGGTTTCATTTTTCACTGTCATTAAGGTCGGTAAGTGAGGGGGAGGTTACAGTGTCTCTAATGACCTCGATGAATGACAGGCATGATGCAACATGTAATCCTGGATGGAAGTTCATCTGCAGACAAGAAGTAAAAGTCTTGCGTGTTTCAATATAAAGGGAGACACAGACCAACGACGCAATGGTTCGGCCAGGAGAGCTCTGTGATTTGGAACGTGTGCTAGCCATTAGATGTCAACTCAGTAACAAATCCGTCGGGGATAGTTCAACACTTCTAAAGCTGCCGAAGTCTACTGTTGGTTATACGACGAAGGAACAACCACAACTAAAACCAAGATCAACAAGACCTCATGGACCGTCGAAGTTGAAGGGGGGGCGGGGGGGGGGAGGGCAGGAGGGGGAGGGCTGTAAAAAATCGCATAAAACCAAGGAAAGGAATCATTCGTGAGTTCCAAAGGGCTACTAGCAGCTCCGCTAGCACACTGTGCGTAGGGAGTTAACAAAATTAGGTGCAATGGTCGAGCAACTCCTCAGATGCCACACATTTCTGCAGTCAATGCTAAGCAACGCTTTAGGCTGCTTAGAGAGCGACGCCAATGGGCAGTTCATAACTTGAAACGACGATTTGGAGAAGGAAATTACGCTGTACACTGGCGCAACACGACAGAATGTGGTATCATGTGTAGTGCCATCAAAGAAGTACAGAAGAGGTGGTATTGCGATATGGGGGATGTTTTTCGTGATTAAGATGCGGTTCCCTTATTGCGCTTGAGAAAATACTAAATGCTCAAGGATATGAACACATTTTACGGGACTCTTTACTGTGTACAGCAGGCGAACAATATCGGGAAGGTTATTGTTTGTATCAAATTCATAATGCACTCTGTCATAAGGCAAAATTTCTTAGACAATGGTTTATGGACAACAGCAGTCCCTAAGAGGACGGGTCCATCAGAGTCGAGGACTGAGCCCAGTGCAACATCTCTGGGATGAGTTACAACGTGGACATCACTCCAGAACCAATGGTCCAATATAATTACCTTCTCTGGTTTTGGATCTTGAGGAAGAATGGGCACCCATTCGTCCACAGACAATAAGATACCTCGCTGAAAGTGTCCCTAGCATAGTGCAAGTCGTCATAAAGGCGAAGGGAGGACACACGGCATACTAATGTTCACTAATAGGTGCCCAGAAACCGGTACTTTTGATGAGATGGTGTATACAGTTAGATCTGAGTACGGAGAAATGATGTGCACTTTCACGCAACGAAACTACATGCTATCCTTAGAGTACAATTAACGATCTGCAACTAGTCAGTCATACCATAAAATAGAACGAAGTAATAATGCGCAGAGTTACGGAGTTTAAAGACTGAATCGTCTCAGTTGGCGATAAAGTAACTGAAGGCTACGATTCAGCTAGTGACAGCTTAATAGGAAATTGCTGTTTGTCTGTAAAAGAGATTACGTACAAAAGACTTGGTCGGTACATAGTCAAATATCACTCACATACGTATATGCAACCCATGTCACGTCGGACTAATAACGGACACCACGCTTATGCCAAGAAAAAAAGGGGGGTCAATGAGAATGTTCGCGGGCTTCTTTGACTGGCGATATACTGTACGTAAAAGAAATGTTAATAAATGGTGACTGGCATATAATGGAAGGAAGATGATGCCGTAAATCTCGCGAGAACGCGCCTGGAAAATTTCAAGTACCGTCTTCGAGGGCAGAAACTGTGATATTCTCCACACCCTACGCATATATTCTGCCAAGATCGTGCAGATAAAATCACGCAAATAACATCTTTGCATGCGCGTAACTTCTTTTTTATTCTTTTTTAACTCTCGAGCCTTGAATGCAATGGGAGAAACCTTAATATCTATGAGGGAAATAAAAAGTACCCTTTGTCACGCACCTGAGAGTTATTCACAGAGAACAGCTGGCATACCTGTACTCCAGTCACAAAATTTCAGAGGTTGTTCAAGATTATTTTCTGAGTATTTTGGGTCTATGGGACTTGTTGTCTCTTGTGACTCGTTACGAAGCCGTTACATTTTGTTTGATTTCTTACATCCATTTATCCTTGTATCTGTACTGTACTGAAAATATATGGACAAAAGTGCTAGTGTCGTCGGTGAATTCTGCATGTCTTGTTTGGAAACAATATTGGTGTATTTTCTCGTAGTATTTGCTGCTCAGATGAGTAACGTCACTTTACTCTTCGCCATGAATCATGCATTCGGTACTGCTTCATTCTCTTTCGGGTTTCTTTTCCCATCAGCGTTAGTTGTACGTCAACAGTGATATACAGCAGTATGGATAAATTAACTGAGAAATAGTTGGTCGACACGCACCCCTTCCGAGGATACAATGGAAGGGCGGCAGAACGGTTGTATGCTGAGCTGGTCTACCGGCGATGGCAAGCAAGTCGCAGTACTTTCACCTCTGTGCAGAGGCGCCAGTAAGAAACTCGATACTTCCGTGTTATAATGGAAGACACTGGCTATGCGAGAGGCATCTCAAAATACCCCGTCTCGAAAAGAATCCGTTACAGGCTATTGGTGATTTGGCTTACAAACAGATCAAATCATAACCTCATTATGCAGGTCTACAAACTTATACTGTGCAGTTTGTTTTATCACTTTACGTGATCCTAACGTTTTTTCCACGTGCCAAGCTCAGAAATGCCAAGAATTTCTCTCTATCACGTAAGATTTTTTCGCAAAGTAACGGTGAAGATTCAGAAATGTCATACTAATCACATAAATTCAAAAAAACTTTATTGGAAAAATATGATAAAATAAGGCGCTCCCCACACTATAATGAAGTATATATCTTCAGTATTACACACATCAAAAAAGTTTTGCATCACCCCAGTTCCCAGAACTCCTGAAGATAGACGTTGACTGTGGATATTATGTCACAGACAAAGTCTCTTTGACTGTTAGGAGAAGTTACTAAATCCGCCCAAGGATGTAAACAACCATGCCTGAGCAGCGCCTATTAGGCGGAGGGGGTCCGACAGCCGATCAGTTCTAGTCATTCCACCAGGAAGGAAGTCCACGCCTCGTCTGTAGTTCAACCAAGCCTAGACGGTCAATACCGCGGTTCGATAGCGTCCGCATTGTTACTTTGTGTCAGGAAGGGCTCTCAACAAGGGAAGTTTCCAGGCGTCTCGGAGTGAACCAAAGCGATGTTGTTCGGACATGCAGGAGATACAGAGAGACAAGAGATGTCCATGACATGCCTCGCTCAGGCCGCCCAAGGGGTACTACTGCAGTGGATGACGCTACCTACGAATTATGGCTCGGAGGAACCCTGACAGCAACGCCACCATGTTGAATAATGCTTTTCGTGCAGCCACAGGACGTCGTGTTACGACTCAAACAGGGCGCAATAGGTTGCATGATGCGCAACTTCACTCCCGACTTCCATGGTGAGGCCCATCTTTGCAACCACGACTCTGTGCAGCGCAGTACAGGTGGGCCCAACAACATGCCGCATGGACCGCTCAGGATTTGCATCACATTCTCTTCACCGATGAGTGTAGCGTATGCTTTCAACCAGACAATCGTCGGAGACGTGTCTGGAGGCAACCCGTCCAGGCTAAATGCCTTAGCCAGCGAGTACAGCAAGGTGGAGGTTCCCTGCTGTTTTGGGGTGGCATTATGTGGGGCCGACGTACGCCTCTGGTGGTCACGGAAGGCGCCGTAACGGCTGTACGATACGTGAATGCCTTCCTCCGACCGACAGCGCAGCCATATCGGCAGCATATTGGCGAGGCATTCGTCTTCATGGAAGACAATTCGCGCCCCCATCGTGCACATCTTTTGAATGACTTCCTTCAGGATAACGACACCGCTCGACTAGAGTGGGCAGCATGTTCTCCAGACATGAACCCGGTCGAACATGCCTGGGATAGACTGAAAAGGGCTGTTTATGGACCACGTGATCCACCAACCACTCTGTGGGATCTACGCCGAATCGTCGTTGGGGAGTGGGACAATCTGGACCAACAGTGCCTTGATGAACTTGTGTATAGTATGCCACGACGAATACAGGCATGCATCAATGCAAGAGGACGTGATCCTGGGTATTAGAGGTACCGGTATGTACAGAAATCTGGACCACCACCTCTGAAGGTCTTGCTGTATGGTGGTACAATATGCAATGTTTGGTTTTCATGAGCAATAAAAAGGGCGGAAATGATGTTTATGCTGTTCTCGATTCCAATTTTCTGTACAGGTTCCGGAACTCTCGGAGCCGTGGTGATGCAAAACTTTTTTGGATGTGTGTAATACAAAGGCACAATCCTTATGGTCGATGCCTATCAGCCTCTAAACTCCCAATTCGAAATTTTCCTTTCGTGCACTGCCTGGGGCAATCCCTGTGCATCATGCAGCAATATTTAGCTATCATGGTGATATTTCACTTGTCCTGGTACCTTTGTTCCATTGCTTTACTCTTTTGATGGATCCCCTCTCTCTGTAGAGTAGCTTATGTGTGAGTTGTAATGTGCCTCTTCAATGCTGCATATTCGGTGACTTGTCCTGAGACCGGACATTAGTCGTTTTCGAGTGAGCTCCATCGAACGACACATCCACATATGAAAATAGCTAACTATCTTGACGTCGGCGTTGTTGTCTTCTTTGTACGCATGACAACGTTAATAGTTTTCCAGAATGAGATTTTCCTCTGCAGCGGAGGGTGCGCTGATGTGAAACTTCCTGGCAGATTTCGTCCACAGGTTTTTTTTCCAATACAGAGAAAATTAATCAACGAAATGATTGTCAAAGTCGGGTAATTCTCTAGTGAACAAAACAAAACAAAAAATACATCTGCTTTCTGCAACCTCATAAAACGACTCGATTTCCATTTACAGCCACTTCCCGCCAAGCCTCTACACAATGAAGAAGGACAGAAGTACTGTTCCAAGCAAAAAGGTTACATCTTTGTTAGAGAGAATTGCTGGTACATATTTAGTAGAATTAATAGAACTAAATTAACAACCTTTTATGCTAAAACTTAAACATTACAGAAAACAGATATGAATGGAACAGAAATATTTAGGCGTGAAATAATTTATTCATAAGGACACTATTTGTATGTAAACTTTTTTTCATATGAATGAGGATACAGATACCCGCAGGTATCGTAGGAATTCTGATGTGTCATTACCTCGATTACATTACAGTGTTCAGAAAGTGCAGCTTCAAGCTCACTGAGGCACGCAATACTTTGAAGTGATATAGCATGTTTCTCACTGTAGTAATCAATGTCTTTATAGTTGCTGAGAAACGTGATGAACACTTCTTTAAAGGATATCCATGGCGATATTTTAATGGCTTTCATTTTTAGTTAGTTTCCTAATGTCGGGGCCGACGGAAACACTTTCTCCCAGATTGGCTTCTGACAGTCTCGGAAACCTAACTGTCACATCTTTTGGGAGGACTTTATGAAATTTTCATAATTTCAAGTTTTACGTAAAGTGAAAGCAGGAATTTCTTTCTCTGTGCCACGAAAGAATCGAGTGGTCTATTATCCACTCCAGCTTTAGGCGTTCTACTTAGCCATATTTTCTAAGCACAGAGCTCGACTTCTACGTAACTGTCCCACAGGGAGGTAGCTGTGTAAGAGAATATGAGGTAAAAGAATTTTTTTGTAGCATGTAACAATGCAAAACATCACAAAAGAATACTGGTGCTACTGTAACATAGCTAAATTTTGAATACCTCTCGGAAAGCCTCAATTTGTGTCAATACTGCATGTGATTGAAAATTTTACGTACCTGAAATCAGCACCCAAAAATACGCTTAAAACAGCTTTTAGCATTAAGGAAAAGATATCATTATTAACTAGTGTTATTACGAGCTATCGGAAACCACGGGTCCCTTATTCCAAAATACTCAGAAAAGATCTCCGAATAAACCTGAGAAATTATTCTCGGTGGAGTTCTGGTTCATTCTGTAGATGTTGGCATTAGAGCCTTAGATCCTTATCTGTTACTTTAACAGAAAACAGTGAAATACAGTTCCATCTCTACTTGTGATGAAATGAGAAGCGTATGTACAAGAAGAAAGGTATTGCCACAGTGTCAGCTGGAGCACAAAGGAAGCGTATATGTTTCACGTTGGCTACGGAACATTATTCGTAGAAAAGTGGGAAAGCAGAATGTACCATTACTGCTGAGAAATCGGAAAGCGTGATACGTGTCTGCTCGTCTCGAACGGTTATGTTCTAAGAAGTAGGAGACGGACGAGGCAGAAACAGCAACGAGTTCAGAGAAAAGTATCGACGTCAGTGGATAGAAGTGTAAACACGCCGCAAGAGCTGTCTTCGGACCCAGCAACAGGGCGGACGTGACTGGCGGCAGGTTGTCATTCTCGATCTGCAGTTCTGTCGCAAGAGCGCGAGTGGACAACAGGTAGGGGGCTGCACAGGTTGTTGGGTACGATGAGCCTCTGACGTCACACGTCACACTGCAGAGAGGTTAAGGGGCTCCGGAAAGGCTCAAAATCATGAAAAGTTCAATTTTTACTGTTATGCGTTTTCTGAATCTGCAGACTATTACCTTTTAATAGATCTATAAGTTATTCAATTCCGAAGACTACAACTATTTTTAAATTTTTTTTGAAATGTGTTCTACATGGGCGTGACCCACTGTGGCGCTGTTAAACTGCTGTCAAATGGTATTATTAACGTCCGTGTTCATCAGGTATATTTTAGTGATGTGAGATAAAGTATGTGTTGTGGCTAACCTGTGATGGTTCAATATATATCGCTGGTGTGATTGTCGATTGTTTTATGTTTATTTACTCTGTCGTTATCTAGAAAATATTCGTAATTAATTCTGTTTCTTGAGTCTCTGTTTTGTTGAAGTATAATAATGAGTAAAAGTAAAGTTATTAGAAATCCTCTGAAGGCTTTTAAGAAAAGGAGAAATGTTGGAAAGCCAAAGGTATGTGTTATTACTGTAAACAATAAAGACGATAACCAAGTGAGTGAACCTAACCTCTCAAGTACACCTGCCCATAGCAGTCAAAGTGGGAAAGAAAATACTTCACAGAAGAAGCTTGGTTCAATGAGTGAAAACTATGAATGTTTTATGGGCGAATCGGATGTGAATGAAATATTTGATATGTCGGTTCTCAAAGGAATTTTTTCAAACTGTTTAAGATGTATTCATTGTAGTGAAGTTGGTCTGGAACTCTCCATAATAAAGCACGTAGGACTTGCTAGTGAAATACAACTGAAATGTGATAAATGTTCATACATGACCACCTTTTGGAACAGTGTTGCAGTAACTGCAACTGAAGAAAATGGTAGCAAAATCTACGAACACAACAACGAGCGATGCTTGCTTTAGACAAGGAACGCCTTCGGGCTGCAGACAGGGCTGTAAAGAGTCTAGAAATACAAGCAAGAGTAAAGGAGGAGGAACAAGAGGAAGCTGGAGGAGGAGTTTGCAGAGGATGAAGATAATCCATCCTATGGACCTGGAATGCACTAAAAAGTTAATCCAATCTTTGTCGCTCGATTCCCAAAACTTTTATTTTCTCATACTAATTACATGTTTTCTAAGGATCTTCCAAACATATTTGTTTCAAACTTTCAGTAAATGTTACACAGTACCTTCTGCATAATTTAACACAGCCTTTTTCCAAAAAACTGTATATTTCTGAATATATAAACAAAAAATTGCAAAAAAATGTTGTGAATTTTCATTACAATTGAAAAAAAATCATCTTTAATAACTGAACTAAAATTTTGTAAAATCCCTGTGTTAAGTTGTAGCCCATATTCCAATAAATAATCTGTAAAAAGTTCAACTTCCTACCTCAAATACTTTGTGAGGAAAGATGTAATTTATAAGCGTTATTTTAACATTGCAAGTATAGGGTGTTCCGGAGCCCCTTAATGGATTCGGTTTTAGCAGTCCTAATCTATTGTACTGAGTCATCCAGCGTCACCGTGGCCTTGAACTTCGTATTCGTTCAGATAAATAAAGTGAAACAACCTACATAACAGCGTAACTAGTAACACTGTCGGTCCTATACACAAGTATCTCGGAGAACAGCCTGGAATTTCTGTACTGATGCTCTGGGCAAAGTCGTAAAACAGGCAAGTTTAATATCCTGTCGCCAAAAAAGCTCTCATTAGAGATGGAATAGTGACTAAGCTGCCCCCAGAAATTCACACACAGATGAATTCAGTGATATCAATACATTGATCGTGCCCCCACCATATATCTATGAAACAATTAAGCACGGCTTTAGTGGAGATATACACACAGTGACAGTAGACGAATTAAGGGAGATTTCTGTCTTGAAATGAAACCGTTTATATGAACTGAAAAGAATGCATTCTGTATATCAAACTACCAAACAGAATAAAAAGCACAGAATATACAACATTTCGAACTGAATTAAAAGATTACTAAATCCCAGGTGTTTCTATAGCGCAAAAGAAGGTTTAGAGTGGAACAATTTTCCCAGCAAGTAGTCCTTATGCAGTCAGACGGTATAAGATTATATATAATGTGTTCTTGTATAGGAGTATTTCTGCAGTTTTTTTTAATTTGTCGTACTTACATTCAAGTAAGCTACGAACTGCTGAAGTAAGAATTGAAAAGAAAAAGAGGAGGAAGACTGGTGTTTATCGTCCCGTCGATGACGAGGTCATCAGAGACGGAAGTCAGATTCGGACTGGGGAAAGAAAGTAGTCATGCCCTTTCAAAAACCAGCCCGGCGTTTGCCTTATGCAATTAGCGAAACCACGGAAATTCTAAACGTGGATGGCCGGATGGTGGTCTGAACCAGTGACCTCCTGAATCCGAACCCCGTGTCATATCACTTGGCCACCTGACTCAGTGCACATGTTAAGAAATAACTGACCTGAGTGAATTGGACTAATTTAAGGATTCTTTTTTGATAGTAAATTACGGTAAGATTGCAACAAAACTGTAGTGCACCTATGGTTCAAAAGTGCTATACGACTATGTTACAATTTTCTTGTAGAGGCCTTTCTCCACCGCAGCTTCATACATTATGAAACCAGTAGCAACAACCCTAGTTCACGTAAGATAAATTCACAGAATTTTCTAAAATTGCATTTTTCGAAGAAATAAAGAAACGCTTACTGAAGACGCCTCAATTGTGTTGAAACATGTTTCGGTAAAGACAAATATACATGTGTGTTGTGTTTCACGACGAACCTTGATATATTGTGTAAAGGGGCCAGTCATGATGTGTCCAGGCATAACGTTAGATGTGCGTACAAAGCTTCAAAACTTTGTTAATGGTCGGAGGAATGCTGTTAATGACCAGAGGCACACTGACGAGAAACTGCTGTTGCTCCAGACTTTCTTTTCATAGGGTACAACTCGTCTGCATCTAGTGTATGGTTTTTCACAGATCATGACGTCCGCTACATAATCCGACCAACTATGCCAAGAGATATGAATTTTACGCGGTATGCCTCAAATGCGGTGGAGAGATGAATTTCAACACATCACCCGACAGTTTGGTGGATACGTAGCACAACATCATTTACGATAAAGAGCGATCGTGCTAGCAGCAATCATTAACCTGAAGAATTCAAAGAAACATTTCCGCAACAGAGCAAATAAAGGATACGACAGTACATCTGTCAGTTTCTGAAAGGCACTTGACCGCGTACACAAACAACCTCTCTTCAGAATATCGACCCCTAGAGACAAAATCAAAAAGTAAAATTTCTGGGACAACAAGGAGTTTAAAACAGACACAGGATTATGACAAGGGGATGACTTGCCGCAGTTACTGCTCAATCGTGCCCTTGAAAAAATTCTAAGAGCAGGGCCTAGAGGAGGTACACTAATGCACCGACTAGAGCCTAAACCCAAAGGTTTGTAATTAAACTGCTTAGCCTTCGTAAATGACATAGCACTAACTACCAAGTACATTACTGATACACAAAACCAGCTTCAAATATCATAGGAACAAGATGGGAAATTCGACTAATAATTTCATCTGAAAAACAAAATTCATAACAGATATTTAAACAGCTGTGAGTGAGCTAAAACTCGAAAATAAAAGAGTATGCTGAATTAAAATGTTAAATACTCTGGTGAATGAATTACTGAAAATCTTAAAGGAAAGAAGGCCATGGAATTCATACTTCATAAAACAGAAACCTCATTCCAGTTAACAAAAATGCCTTCCTGGAACTGCACAATCCGACACTGTACAACAGTGACCAAAAAAGAAGCTCTCTATGTGTCAAGTACACTTGTCTCCAGCAAAAAACATTAAAAGAGCAGTCAAAGCGCGTGAAATTATTAGCAAAAGCCGAAGACTGAGAATAAAAGATGTAATACATCGCCAAAAATCCAATGCAGGAAACTTCAGGCAAATTCCTGAAATAGCGGCTACAGAGTGTATGCAAAGAACCCAACTCACGGCACAGGCCCGAACTGACAAGGCAGTCAGGTTCTTGCATTCTTCAAAAATAAGCTGACAAAACCCAACTGGTACAAAAAGAAAACGACGTTAAGGAATCAAGGTTTGTCAAATTTACAGTACCGAGATGCAAACAGGGAAGTCAGACAAACACAGGGGTTTCGAGGAGGAAGAGAGAAGTACCGAAAAATAGACATGGACGGAGAAAACAAAACACACTCAAGCGTTGTGGATGAAAGAATAGTGGGCCAAAGGGAAGGCTAAAAAGCGTTGGCTTCGCGTGGTCCTAAGCAACCCGTTTGCAACAAATGGCTCAAATGGCTCTGAGCACTACGGGACTTAACATATGAGGTCATCAGTCCCCTAGAACTTAGAACTATCTAAACCTAACTAACCTAAGGATATCACACACATCCATGCCCAAGGCATGATTCGAACCTGCGACCGTAGCGGTCTCGCGGTTCCAGACTGAAGCACCTAGAACCGCTCGGTCACAGCGGCCGGCCATTTGCAACAGAAGTAGTAGTTCTTTCAATAGACTTTTGGTGGTGCACCTTACTGTGTCAACATGAGGTGAACACTTACGTTGTATAATATACGATGGTTCACTTCCATTAATGGCCCACCTTGATACAAACAGACGGTGGAAAATAATATGGAAACATTGCAGATTCAACACATTACCATGCCTAAATTGGTGTATGGTACAAAACCTGAAACATTGCAGATTCAACACATTACCATGCCTAAATTGGTGTATGGTACAAAACCTGTCGGCATTCAAAAAAGCTTCCAGTCGTCTCGGGATGGATAAATACAGGCCCGGTATGGTTTTCAAGGAAATCTCATACCATTATTACTGTAAAATAGTGCCAAACTCAGGTAACAATCACAGGGGTGAATAGCAATCACACATCCTTCTCTCCAAAGAAGACCACAAAGGCTCAATACTTGATTTTGGGGGTAAGGGGAGATGCGACAGTTCATCCTCGAACTCTCAAAACCATTCTCGGGCGACGCCAGCTGCGTGAACTTGCCCCTGTCGTCCTGGAACACATCATCCCCGATGGGGAACAAATATTGTAGCATCGGATGGACTTGGTCAGAAGGATGGTCACATAATCCTTGACAGTAATGCACCATTGCAGAGAAACCTAGGGGCCTATGAAAAAGCACGATATTGTTGCCCGAACATCACCGAACGACTGCCATGTTTTACTCTTGGGACTTACACTTGGCCAGAAGTTGCGGAAAAATGTGTAACAAGACTCATCCGACCATCGGCTCCATAATGTAGGTTTTATGTCTTCGGCACCACGTTCTACTGTTATGGGCATTTGCATTACTGATGAGTGGTTTTTGAATTCCAACTCGCACTGCAATTCCCTCCACATACAGGGTGAAGAGTAATTAAACCGACAAACTCTGGGAGGTTGTAGGGGACATCAAAACAAGTATTTTTCCCTAATGTCATTTTTTCCTATGAGGAGTATTTAAACCGGTAGAGGAAGATTTCTCTGGCGGCAAATTAATTAAACCAACAAACACTTTTCCATTTCTTTTATGACCAAGAGACAACACATTAACACAACCCAATTTCAATTACAGTAGATTTTCAAAAATGCCTCCATTGACACGTAAACAAAGGTTACACCGTCGGATCATGTTCTGTCTGACACGGGCAAAAACCGCAGGAGCTTCCTGAATTGTTCCTGCTGCTACTACTAACCAGGCAACCAGATCCTCTTCTGATGCAACAGGAGTTGCGTAAACAAGGTTGCACATCTCTCCCCACACAAAAAAAGTCCAGAGGGGAGATATCTGTGGATCGAGCAGGCCATGGTACAGGACCACCTCTGCCAGTCCACGTTTCTGGGAACAGTCGGTCCAGGAATTGACGCACACGACGACTGAAATGTTCCGGCGCCACGTCATGTTGGAACCACATGCCTTGTCTTGTAGGGAGCGGGACGTCTTCCAGCAATTCTGGTAATGCTCTGGGGAGAAAATTGTAATAGTGCCTGCCATTTAATGGCCTAGGTAGCAGATACGGCCCAATTAAACAGTCCCACACGTTAACGGAGAACCGCACTTGATGAGCGCTAGTAACTGTTGCATGTGGGTTATCCTCATTCCAAACATGCGAATTGTGCATGTTGAAGACTATCACGCACGAACGGTTCTTCATCGGTAAACAACACAGAGTATGGAAATGTAGGATGCATTTACACTGTTCCAGGTACCACTGCGAAAACTGTGCTCTGGGTTGGATAATCAACTGGTTCCAGGTTGTGGACCACTGTAAGTGAAATGGACGTAACAACTGCTCTCGAAGGACTGTTCTTACATTCGTCCCCATGTTACATGCAATTGCACGAGTGCTGATTGAAGGACCCCGCTCCGCATGCTGCAAGACAGCTTGCGCAAATTGCAGCGTTCCTACCGTGTGACTGCGTCCGTGTCTAGGTAATCTGCTAAATGACGACCCGGTCTCACGCAGACGTTGGTACACAGCAGCAAAGGTCGTATGATGCAGGATACGGCGATTAGGATATTGTTGTTGATAAACCCGCTGTGCAGCTCGTCCGTTGTGGTGCGCTACGTAGTACGTACCAACCATATCAGTGTACTCACTCCAGATGTATCGCCCCATTAGTAAACAGAGACAATGCACTACTACACTGGTGGACAGCAGTTGCCTACAACTTAAGAGCGTAACACGCCCTCTAACAATTGAAGATTGTAATACGGCCTCTAACAACTGAAGAGCGTAATATGGCCTCCACCGGTTTAAATAATGCTCATAGGAAAAAGTGCCATTAGGGAAAAATATTTGTTTTAATGTCCCCTACAACCTCCCAGAGTTTGTCGGTTTAAATACTTCTCACCCTGTAGAACTCCCTTCCCGTTGTTTTGGTGCTGACAGTGTTCGTGAGGGCCCCATTCAGTTCTGCAGTGGGTTTTGCAGCTGTTGTCCCCTTATTTTTCGTCACAATCCTCTTCAATGTCCGTTCATCATTGTCACTCGGTGGCACACTTTCGTCCGCGTTATGAATTAGCGGATGATTTTTTTTTCACGTTTCTTCGATATGGCGCCCCTTGAAACAACAAACATTTCGGCTATCATGCGTACGAAAAAACCAACAATTTGGCCACGTTCGAAATCACTTAGCTCCGACATTAAGCACTCTCAATACACAGAACACTGTCTTGACCACGACTGACACTTGTAACATATTGAGGACACTGAACAGCCGGCCGCGGTGGTCTCGCGGTTCTAGGCGCGCAGTCCGGAACCGCGCGACTGCTACGGTCGCAGGTTCGAATCCTGCCTCGGGCATGGATGTGTGTGCTGTCCTTAGGTTAATTAAGGTTTAAGTAGTTCTAAGTTCTAGGGGACTGATGACTACAGCTGTTAAGTCCCATAGTGCTCAGAGCCATTTGACACTGAACAAATGACGTTCGTGCTCAAACACCACAGCGTGACCTGCGGACTTGGCTGCATTTATGTTCAAGCATGCACTTTTCGCAGTGTTTCCGTATTTTTGCCCAACCACCGTATCTACCGTATAGCAGGCTTTAGTTTACGAAATCGTATATCGAAGCGGTCAGAGAAGAGTGCTTTGTGATGTGGTTTCAAAAACCGTAACGTTCCTTCCAGTAGAATTTTATTACCCAAGTTCTGCGATATCTGTCTGCGCTAACAGCACGCCCGCAGCTGGAGGACATCCACTCGTGATTTAGTAGCGCTAGAATCTACTTTGCTGAGACGCATGTTAGCTGTCTCGTGTGTTTATAGGCTTCAGTGGCGGACGAACTTTGTACACGCCGTTAAGGAGACGTAAAAACAGTCCGACACAGCGCCTATGAACGACGCCACTACACAACAACGACGCTATTGCCCTCCGACGGTTGGAGGCCACACTCCCGTGTTATCTCGTTGAGTACAGTTCCTTGTCAGGGTTGCCGATAACGCATTGTATATGCACCCTTCGTTGTACACAGTCGGGCCATGACGCACATAAAGGCAAACGTAATATTCTGGATAAAGCAATATCAGTTACAGGATATCCATTATGTATTTAGACATAGTCTAAATAGTAATGCAATATGTTTGAACGCCCAGAGTAATGTAACGTAATAAAGCTTCTGGCCATCAAGATCAGCCTTATTGAATTGTACTAGTTTTATATGAATCTGCACAACCAGTGTGCAGAGGAAAACATTTGAGAGGGAAAGAGAAAAAGAAGACAATAACAATGGCAACTTAGTCATACTTTGATACTGAAGGGTTTATCGTGCACTGAGGTGCGTACCTACTGATTGATATATCTAAGAAGCAGAAGATACCCTGTCACTCATCCGAGTAGTTTTACAAATGAAAATTTCTCGTCGAACAAAGTACTTGTTTATTGTGTGAGATAAACTGAAGATCGTAATGCACGAGGAACCGATTACGTGCCATTCTCTGGCAGTGCGGCATCAATGGAACTATCCAATTACACCTAACGACCGACTCAGTGTTTCAGCCTGTCATATATTTTCTTCCAGTTTGATCGACATCGACATCTATATCTACATACACAACCATATGCACATCCATATTCTACAAATCACTGGAAAGTGCACGGCGATAGTACCTCTCATTCTACCAGGAGCAGGAAGAATGTTTCAATTGCCTTTGTGCATTCATGCTCCATCGACTTCGACATTCTGATGGTATCTGAGCATTTCTTAAGCATACCAGTCTCACGCAATGCGCAGCAAACTCTGGCAAACATTCACTGATTAAGAATTCTGCACATAAATAGTATCAGCGGTACTACTGTTTAGCAGTTGACGAACTACCAATGCAGTGACCTTAAACAAAAGGCAAAACGGAGGGAAGTGATGTGTCAAGGCGGGTGAGACATGGAGAAGACGCTATGGCGTTAACAAACACAGACTTTGGATTTCTCGGCTGCTGTCTTTGCCGTACGATCTGCAAACGTACAAGCGTTCCGCAAAGACATTTAAGTCGGGAACCCGAATACGAGCTCAGATATTATCGGTTAACGAGAAGAGTTTCAATGCAAGATAACATTATGCAGCAAATTTTCTTTGAAGACCTGTAAATTACTTGTATTTTGTAATTCCGTATTTATTTAGATATGGTATGATGCAAATACTCAGCTCGAGCTTCGTAAATACGGACTCTGGCCGGCCGGGTGGCCGCGCTGTTCTAGGCGCTACAGTTTGGAACCGCGTGTCCGCTACGGTCGCAGGTTTGAATCCTGCCTCGGGCATGGATGTGTGTGATGTCCTTAGGTTAGTTAGGTTTAAGTAGTTCTAAGTTCTAAAGGACCGATGACCTCAGAAATTAAGTCCCATAGCGCTCAGAGCCATTTGAACCATTTGAACGGACTCTGTTTTATATCGTGAGAATATTTATTTACGTAGCCTTATGTACTCTCTTTCAAATTCTGAAGGTGGTAGGGGTAAAATACAGGGAGCGAAAGGCTATTTACAATTTGTACAGAAAGCAGATGGCAGTTATAAGAGTCGAGGGGCATGAAAGGGAAGCAGTGGTTGGGAAAGGAGTGAGACAGGGTTGTAGCCTCTCCCCGATGTTATTCAATCTGCATATTGAGCAAGCAGTAAAGGAAGCAAAAGAAAAATTCGGAGTAGGTATTAAAATTCATGGAGAAGCAGTAAAAACTTTGAGGTTCGCCGATGACATTGTAATTCTGTCAGAGACAGCAAAGGACTTGGAAGAGCAGTTGAACGGAATGGACAGTGTCTTGAAAGGAGGATATAAGATGAACATCAACAAAAGCAAAACGAGGATAATGGACTGTAGTCAAATTAAATCGAGTGATGCTGAGGGAATTAGATTAGGAAATGAGACACTTAAAGTAGTAAAGGAGTTTTGCTATTTAGGGAGTAAAATAACTGATGATGGTCGAAGTAGAGAGGATATAAAATGTAGACTGGCAATGGCAAGGAAATCGTTTCTGAAGAAGAGAAATTTGTTAACGTCGAGTATAGACATAAGTGTCAGGAAGTCGTTTCTGAAAGTATTTGTATGGAGTGTAGCCATGTATGGAAGTGAAACATGGACGATAACTAGTTTGGACAAGAAGAGAATAGAAGCTTTCGAAATGTGGTGCTACAGAAGAATGCTGAAGATTACATGGGTAGATCACATAACTAACGAGGAGGTGTTGAATAGGATTGGGGAGAAGAGAAGTTTGTGGCACAACTTGACTAGAAGAAGGGATCGGTTGGTAGGACATGTTTTGAGGCATCAAGGGATCACAAATTTAGCATTGGAGGGCAGCGTGGAGGGTAAAAATCGTAGAGGGAGACCAAGAGATGAATACACTAAGCAGATTCAGAAGGATGTAGGTTGCAGTAGGTACTTGGAGATGAAGAAGCTTGCACAGGACAGAGTAGCATGCAGAGCTGCATCAAACCAGTCTCAGGACTGAAGACCACAACAACAACAACAACAACAACAACAACATGTCCCATAATGTTTAGTTAAATTTTTCTTAATAATTGTAAATCTCTGAGGTGAAGAAGTAGTGGAATAACACAAAACATTTGAACTGATAAGATTCAGTAAGCATCGACTCAAAAAATTACTAAACTAGAGCAAAATACGAGGGTTGCCCAGAAGGTAATGCACCGCATTTTTTTTTCTTCAACAATTCTTTATTGAACATAATTAGAATTACACACACGAACGAATGGTGTTCTATCTACACACCCTATTTTTCCGCGTAATTTTATCCCGGTCTATGGCCTTCCTCCAGTGTGGAACAAGAGCGTGTAAGCACTGTCGGTACCAATCTTTCTCCTGGTGGCGGGGCCAGTGCTTCACTGGCTGAATCACCTCCGCATAGTCCTCAAAATCTCTTCCATGAATAGCATCCTGCGAAGGCCCAAACAAGTGAAAGTCAGAGGGGGCTGGGGCAGGGCTGTAGGGTGCATATGGTAACACTGTCCAACCCTGTTTTGCGATGTGGTCAGCAGTCCGCAGACTTGTGTGGGTTCAACTGTTCTCGTGTTGCAGCAAAAAATCCCCTGGGTTGCTGTGGCGCCGAAGTCGCTGGAAGCGTGTCTTGAATTTTGTTAGTGTGTTGACGTATGGTTCTGAATTAATGGTACCGCTTCTTGACATCACATCAATGAGAATCACACCATCACAGCTCCAGAACGTGGTGACCATGACCTTACTGGTGGAAGCAGTTGCTTTGAATTTTTTCTTCTGTGGGGAGTGGGAATGGCACCACTTAATCGACTGTCGTTTGGTTTCGGGCTCAAAATGGTGAACCTAGGTTTCATCACCTGTCTCAGTACGGGACGAGAAGGCCTACCCCCTCAGCGTCAAAACGTTGTAACAGATCAAGACAAATGTTTTTTCTGTACCATTTGTGATCCACCATTAGACACCGAGGGACCCATCTTGCACACACTTCCGACTATCCAGACTGTAACTAACTGTGTGTTCTGCCTTACGGCAGGTCTTGTCATGGGGGAAGCCTCGTCAGAGAGGTCCACTGCATGAGCGTCTAGGGAAGTGATTCCAGTGGTGGGTTCCCGTTGCCTTCCACTGATGATGATGAAATGATAATGAGGACAACAGCACCCAGTCCCTGAGCCGAGAAAATCTCTGACCCAGCCGGAAATCGAACCTGGGCCCCTTGGCGTGACAGACCGCCGCGCTGACCACTCAGCTATCGGGGCGGACGAATATCCATGAGTGCAGATAGTTGCATCCACAGTTCCTTTGCTGATTGACAGATGCAGCGCCAACTGCCGAGCCGTAACGCGTCTGTCCTCGCGAATGACAACATTAGCTCTCTGCAACATGTCAGGTGTGACAGCCGTGGATGGTCTCCCCGATCGCTGCAAATCGTCGAGTGCCGCCGAACCGCCTTCTCACGATCTCAGCCTCCGTGCGCAGCGACTAACTGTACTTGTGTCGACAGCAGATGCTCCATAGGCTTTGCTCAAGCGTTTGTGAATATTCCCCACAGTTTCTTTCTCTGCAGTGAGAATTTCAATGTCGGAATGTTGCTATTTTGAAACTGTCCTGCAGCTACGCTATCTGTCGGAAGTGACGGAAACTTGGCGCGTTCCCTCAGGAGGCTTCAGATAATACGTACGTAGCGTTTCGCATTCGTAGCATTGTTTTCGGCTGAGAAGAAAAACGCGGTACATTACTTTCTGGACAATCCTCGTAAACTGAAGAATTTTCTGCTTTTTTTATAGTTTCTTACAGAAATTGTCAACTTAACGCAAAAAAGCATTAACGTATAATGAGTAAAGAAAATAATAGTAGGTACCGCTAGAGTACATACTATTCAATACTGTAGATACTTTCACCATCATCATAGTGTTCTGTCCTGGCAGTTTGGAAAAAATTTTGATGAAAGTATAAGCCGGCTGCGTATTTCCGATTGGCTTTTCACGTGTCAGTTTCACCTGGAGCGTCCGTAGCAACAAAAATGGTTCAAATGGCTCTGAGCACTATGCGACTTAACTTCCGAGGACATCAGTCGCCTAGAACTCAGAACTAATTAAACCTAACTAACCTAAGGACATCACACACATCCATGCCCGAGGTAGGATTCGAACCGTAGCAACAGTTTAACGGTAATTATTCTCGGCCATAATGGCTATCTTTGTGAACCGTGACTGTCTGGGATAACTATTTATTTCTAATTTCAGCTACCAGTCATTGTATTTATTTTATGTTTAATCTAACATAATACAACGCGTTTCAAATATGTTATGTTTATCTTCAGGCGTTTATACATATATACAGAGAAATGTTACTTAAAAATTGACAGTCTTAAACTAGAGTAATCTAGAACTCTTTGCCCATTGTTTGTTACTGGAGCGGCTAGTGTAGCATTTGGGGGAGGGGGGAGGAGGGAGGCAGTAGATGGCTAGAAATGGAAATCAGTGATGTCTTCTGCTGGTGTTCTTCCTTATGGTTGTGTGTATGATATCACAGCCTGTATAGGATTCAGATAGATTTGTATCAGTTATGTGTTACGAAAATAGTGTGAAAGGCTTTTATATGGCAGTTGTATTTTATCACTTAACTACGTTGGCTATCAGTGATAAAATACGATGTGCAATAGCGTAAAGTTAATCAACAGCTCCGCCATTACACCACTGATGCAGGTGAAGCAGCAAGATGATGAAATCGTAAGTGATCACCTGTCATATAAAAGCCTTTCACACTATTTTCGCAACACATAACTGATGCAAATCTATCTGCATACTATACAAGCTATGATATCACACATATACAACCACAAGGAAGAACACCAGCAGAAGACATCACTGATTTCGATTTCTAGCCATCCACTGCCCCCCTCCCCCCCCCCCCCCCCCTAAACGCCACACCAGCCGCTACAGTAACAAGCAATGGACAAAGAGTTCTAGATTAATCTAGTTTAAGACTGTTAATTTTTAAATAACATTTCTCTGTATGTATGTATTTATGTATAAACGCCTGAAGATGAACAGAACATGATTGAAACGCGTTGTATTATGTTAGATTACACATAAAATAAAAAAAGTGACTGGTAGCAGAAATTACAAATAAATAAGTTTAACGGTAGTCTGACAAAATGGCAAGAGGTCACTTCTCTGCACACCTCTTCTCCATGACTGCAACATCCTCATGTAATCGCTCGCCATACACATCAGAAACTACTCTGCAATTTTCATAGAAAAGGTCGAGGTTGACGTGAAGGATGTGTATTTCAGACTTGCTACTTACAGGCAGAGTTTTCATAACATGAGAAAACTCACGTGCAGCCTCTTTTTAATTTTGTGCTCTCTTGTTTCGTAAGAAAATGAAATTTAAAACTTTCCCGTGGAGGCTTTTCATCGCCACTTAACATTTCCTGAAACTGCTTGTCTCTGAAAAGCTCTCGAAGCTGCGGGCCCTCTTTATCTTTTGATTCACTCAATCGTGGTAATTTTTCCCTCAAAGTGCTTATAGGCCTCATTTCCTTTACAAAACTTTTCATGAGTTACATAAAAAGTTCTTTGGGAAAAAACGTAAGAACAAATCACAATCACACCTGCCTACCGTACTAACTGAAGAAAGGTACTGGATTAATGCGACACGATTTCTGTTGTATTGCTTCATTCTTGTCATACACTCCGTCCAGGTTCTGAGGCAGGTTTTTTCCCTGCCGTACAAGCATCAGCGCGGTAACTACAGTAGCAGCTTGAACTAACAACTGTAAACAGCAGATGTGTGTTCGACCAGTCAATTGTGAGCAGGCAGTGTTAAGTAATGGACGTGCGGCCGTAGTGTGTCAACGTCGCGTCACACACTGCAGTGGAACAACATCTCTAGATCAAGTGTTCAAGACATCCTCCAGAATATTTTGAAGAAGAGAAAGGTGTGTGCAATTATTATACCACACGCCAGGACTTCTGAATAAAAATGACGACCCCTGGATGCCTGCCGTGACTTGGTTGAAATGCGGAACGCGGAAAGTTCTTTTCCGGAAAAAATCATCACACGTGACGAGACTTGGTGTCACCAATACGAACCTCCCACAAAACTACGAAGTGCAGGAAGTCACACGAAGGGTCAGCGCTTCAGCGACATCACCGACTTTCACACACAATGGTATGCGCGACTTGGACAACATTACACTCAAGTGGGTGTAGAACACATGAAGGACTATAACCAACATTTTAACGTCTTTCAGTATTTTGTCAATCCAGTTGAAACTTCCACTTTGTATGTAAAGAAAGACTGTGCTCGTAAATTTCGACGTTATTTCGCTCAGAAACGACTGAGTAAAACTGAATGTATTCAGACAGTTTTCTCTTTACTTATTCTGATCATTTCTAAACTGACACACAATATTTTAGCGCAACGCAATCTGACTTTTAATAATCCCTAGCGCTGACTAACAATAACCTATACCTTTGATGAATCACTTACCTCACAAAAATCTTCGCTACTCGAATTACTGCAATACAGCGAGCGCCAGTACTGCCAGCTAAATAAAAGATTCTAACTACTGAAGGCACTAACTACTGATAGGCATATAGTTATCAAATGAAAGATGTTGATAGAGAACAAACAATGTATTTATCTTAATAGTGTTCAAAAGTCATTATATATAAATTCTTGACATCTAATTTGACAGATTTCCTTTTTCTGACGGACACACATCCCGATCGTCAGCTCATATTAACATCTCAAAAGTCTGGCATCTCTCTCCCCACATCCACCTCTGCTGGTGGCTCACCACCAACTGCCCAACGCTACTCGCTGTTCACATCCAACTGCCCAACCCTACGCTAGCGAATAATCCAACAATGCGGCCAAACAGCCACAGACTGCACACAGCGCAGTCAGCGATTTTCAAACAGAGCGCTACATAGCGTCACCAACATAAAAACCTAAACAGCCTACTTACAGTCTCAAAACTTTTGGGACTTAGGTGGTACGTAAAAACTGCATATACGTTGCCACCGAATACCTGTTTTTGCTGATGGATGAAAACCTATGTAAAACAAAACCCAGAACTAAGTTTCTATTTTGTTTTTGATGTTTATTATTGGCATAATGGAACTGACATGAATTAGCTAATTTCACGCAATTTACATTTTCACTGTTGCGTGATGTAACGATAAAGCCGTCGGCACACGGACCGCGCATCCGAACGTTGAGCGTTGAGCGTGCCGAGTTTCTGACGACATAGCGTGGAATAGCACGTTCGGGAGTCTTTCCGAGCGTGCAGAGCAATATCTGGCATGTCAGATATTCTGAGCGTGTGTCTGAGCGTTGACCAATGAGATGGCGCAACGCCACCTACGTCACACATACGCCGTCTCCCTTCAGTACAGAGTTGTGAGGCGCCATATTGGCATTCATTTCAAGCCTGTATGTATATATGCCGTTTCTGAGCACCAGAAAATTGAGAATCACTAAAAAAAAAAACCCGTTGTTAACTGTGTGATTCGTTCCAATAAAATAATGAGAAACATCATATTCGTGGCAAAATAATTATTGTCACTTGCGTATTATGAGAGTAGGCTATTTGAAGCCAGCGACACACTGAAGATCTACTCAAAAGGCATTGTTCTTGGTACAATTTGTTATAATTAAACTTCAATTAGGAACGTATCTACGATTAAGGTTTTCTGCACGTGCTAAGGTACTATGATTAGGCATCTAGAGCACGTTATTGCTGTAGCGTAGTGACTAATGATTAATTTGGGCCTGGGAAATGATGATGAGGAACCGGCTGCAGAAGAGGTGACAGTGAAGGTGCTAAATTGTGCTACTACTAAAGACTCATTTTTTGAATCTGTAATTCATGACTGCAATTATCTGTCACCTTATTTATGTCATTTCATTGTAGCCATTTTTGTTACTGTTTCTAGTGAATTAAAAAAAAAAAGCGTCACTGCCTTGAAGATTATTTTGATGGGGCGGTGGTTCGTGTCTTGCCACTTCCAAACTTTTTTCCTGACATTCGCCTTTTTATTTGGTTCTGATACTTTATTATTAGTTTAATATAAGTATATACTATAATATTTGATGTTATGTAAATATAAGTTCACCTTTTTTTGAGGGGTGGCTTTGTTCGATTGGCTTAATCTACAGGACAGCTTGCGCTACTTGTATAAAGATATTTTGCTCCTTTTTCGCTTCGTAATTCACGTGTTGCAAAGATTCTGCTACTGGGTAGGAACACTGATCAAGTAAGACTGACCTTGGGGTCTTACTAAAATGTGGGAATGATGAAATAATGTTTATGTTATGCGCAGAAATATTCCAAATTTGTACCGCACTCTTTGTAATGGAACTTTTATAAACCTGTGTCCTTACTGATTGGACATAGAACTTTCCTTTTCGTGGACGATGGAGGAAATGTGCGTTTTAACAGCGCTAATGTGGGAATTTTACGCGAGCCCGTTGAGTAAACAGTGTGATTTACGAACTAGAAACATCCCTCAACTGCCGCTGGAGTGCGTTGCGATCGCGTATACCACGTTGGGGCCCACGTACCGTATGCACGAGTCGCATCGTTCCTGAGCGTTCTGCAGCACGTTGAACTTGTCACGCTCAACGATAACGTTCGACGGCACGGTCCGTGTGCCGACGGCTTAAGGAACAATTGTAGGTTCCCTGGGTAATCGGGACCGTGCGAATACTGTCGCAACCGTTAGTGAACGCGCTACGTCAGTAGTACTGAGCAGTCAGCGAGTGGCTCAGACGGGGAAGCGAGGTAGGCGTCCGTCTAGCGCTTGGCACTCGCTGATCCTCGCTGACGTTCCCTCTGGGAGCCTCTCCGGCAGTCTTCTCGTTCTGATGATTCTTGTCGTCGATCCCACCTGGGAAAGACGCAAGTCCCTCTGGTTCATGCTGCTGCTGTTTACGGACGATTCGTTCTGAGAACGCCCTTCCTCGTCATTCCTGCTGCCTAGCGGTGACCACACTCGGAATCGGCTACTTCGTCTATCAGAATTACTCCGAACCGCTTCTTATATAGCTCTGAGCTTTGGTAAGTAGCCAGTCGTAAGGCTGTTTTGATCGAAAGCGAGGAGTCAGCAGCTGCTATCAGGCGTGCGCTGCCTGGCTTCCGTTGATATGCAACTGAAAACTGGAAACGTGCGACGCTGCAATTCAGTGTTGTTATGTCTTCAAGTCCGCACAGAGACGCTGACTCGGCTTGAGGACTACGCTACAAAAGCGTCTGGTGGGGTCGTTAGAGGTATGGTGGTACTCGGACTGCGTGAAGGTGAGGATCGGGGCCGGCCGTGTCCTCCCTGAAGGTATCATCCCAGTATTCGTTTCAGTTGATTTGGGGAAAGTACGACATATCTAAAAGAGGATGAGCGGACGGAGGCATGAAGTTTATTCCTCCGAAACACGACTCTGTCCTCGTGGCTCCGCAGTGCCTCTCTCAGGAGACGTAAACAGGTGGCATGACTACTTACTCCACAACTCTGTCGTTCACAGTGTTGTTAAACACCACCAGTCCAGTAGGTTACTACATACTCTAATCGCAACAGATACTACCGAACTGTACAGCAAAAGTGAACAAATCTCATGTGTCAACACACATTTTATGGCGCAGCGGGACAAGTCTTACCTGAAAGGAACCAGAAGAGTCGACCGCTGTGGCCGAGCGGTTCTAGGCACTTCAGTCCGGAGCCGCGCTGCTGCTGCGGTCGCAGGTTCGAATCCTGCCTCGGGCATGGATGTGTGTGATGTCCTTAGGTTGGTTAGGTTTAAGTAGTTCTAAGTCTAGGGGACTGATGACCTCAGATATTAAGTCCCATAGAGCTTAGAGCCATTTGAACCAGAAGAATATTGTTTGTCTGCGTGTAGAGTCACAAAGTAACGCACATTACACTGTGGCTAGACAATGAAATTTAGGCAATGTAAGCATTGGTCTTTTGTCATCTGACAGACGCCTAACTTTTATTTCCTTTTGTTTCAGGTTAAGCAACACTAACGACCAGTCTATTATACGAGCCAAACGAGGTGGTACAGTCGTAAAGACGCTTGGAAGGAGTTGTCTTCAAATCTAAGGCCGTCTACATTTAGACTTGCTACTGTTACTCTAAATCACTTAACACGAATGCCACAATGATTTCCTTGTAAAAGACAAGACCGGTTTACTTACTATCCTTCTCCAATCCGACCTTGTGCTCCACCCATAATGACTTGGTCATCGACGTGACGATGAATTCTACTATTCCTCCCTCCTGGCCCATTGGGATGCTGACGTTAGTTTATGAGATCATACAATGAATCATAAAGCGTTTCTCGCATCAAAAAACTTTCGGAGTAATTGGAGTGTTCGATAGTGTCTCGCCAACTCATATCCAAATTGTCACCTTTCAACCTAACCTAGATCGCGGACTACGCTACCAATCAGTCTGTCACCACAAACGACATTCACAACTAATAAAGACTCAAAATAGATACTGTCAGTGACCTCTTCTTTATTTGCGTTCGTATGACGTCACACGCCACATCATCGTTACGTTACGGTACGAGGCCAACATCTGGTGTCGGTAAGATCAAGTGACGCAAAGGTTCGGTATGACGACTGCAGTATCCAGAAAGGAAGGAAGGCAGGGTTTAACAGCTCGTTGACATCGAGTTCATTAGAGACGGAGCACCAGCTCTGATTGTGTCGAGGATGGGAAAGGAAACCGGCCGTGCCCTTTCAAACGAACCATCCCCGTATTTTCCAGGGGAAATTTAGCGAAATCACGGAAAACCTAAATCACGATGGTCGGACGCGGGTTTCAACCGTCGTCCTTCCGAATGCGAGACCATTGTGCTAATCCCTGCAACACCTCGCTCGGTGCTACATCCAGGATAAACTGCACTCTGGTATATCGTCAAACCGTTGTAATCGATGAAAACACGTCATTGAAGAACTCATCCAAAAGTGTATCACTGTCAGATTGATGAACTCATCCAAATGTCTATCACTGTCAGATAGATCACGTAAAAGCCAAGATGTTTGTGAACACTTTTGGAACGTTTGGGATATATAAACGCATGTTCTCGCGAGTTCTACGTCTCGAAGTAGGGAGACGATGTAAACCAAGAACAACGTATGTGACGATCTTCTAAGTAGTTTCTCGGGTAATTGTCCACATTCAGTCATCACGTATGATGAAACCTCGCCTTTTCCATTTCGACACTGAGGATAAGAGGTAGTCGATGGAACACAGCCATTCTGGAAATGTGCTGTGACTTACAAGTTTTCGGAAATAACTGTGGTCATTTTCTTAGAATCTCCGACAGATGATTTTATGGATATTATCGAACGTGGTTCGACCGTTATCACACAACGATTTTTTCATCCGTAAACAAAATTCAGCGTATCTTGTGAACAAGGAGACCAAGGTCATACGCAAAGATCATCAAGCTGCAACTCAAAGACTGCTCATATGAAACGGAGAGCTTCAATTTGGCACCTTCGTATTTCAGTCTATTTATGCGGACTGCTCATATGAAATGGAGAGTTTCAATTTGGCACCTACGTATTTCTATTTGTACGGCAGAGGTCTCGCATCGACTGAAACAAGAGTGGTGTCAAGGACAATATCAAGAGCTGTACGAACGTGACAGGGAAATAAAGGCGGCTGCGGAGAAGTGACTTAAACGAGTCGCAATTATACTGAGGATCCTTAGCATATGGGAAAGAAAGGTGCTACGTAAAATATATGGCCCAGTTTATGAGCAAGAATGTTGGTGCATTCGTACGAATGCAGAATTACAACACCTTTTTGAAGAACCTGACATTGTTACTACCATTAAAATAAGAAGACTGCGGTGGGCAGGGCACGTGGTCAGAATGGAAGACGACAGAGCATGTAAGATGATTTTTGATGGCAAGACTTGAGGCAGACGGCAGAGGGGACGCCCCAGAAAGAGATGGGTGGACGGAGTTGAAGAAGACATGAAAAAGCTGGGTGTCAGAGGATGGAGACGGAAAGCCATGGATCGGATAGAATGGCAGGATATTGTGATGCAGGACAAGGCCCTCCAAGGGCTGTAGAGCCGAGGAGTAGTAGTAATTATACTGAGAGACAGTTCTAGAGGGCCAACGCTTATTCTTACAGAAATTAATTCACTTTTGTATTTCTAGTTGATAAATGCGGTTTATACGTATTTTCAATCCACATCGTACACTGGTGTCCAAAGCAACAAACCGCTATTTCCCCTTCCTGTGTCTAATTCACGATATAATCATACAAAATGTCAATAGATGTCCGTACGATCGTATTCTGCGCGGACGATGGCATTCCGAGCTATGGACAACCACGCCAGCGATGACGTCAGGGCACCCATCAAATGGGGTAGTATTTGCCGGGTAGTCCCACATCCACGGTCGTCGTGTACACAGTAGAGATGGGTCGAACTCGTTCATTCCCGTGAAGTACTTCATTCATTTCACTCTTTGCCGTGAAGTGTTCAAATGAAGTAGTTCATTCATGAAGTACGGAAGCCTGGCGAAGTTGTCCAGTTCGCCGCTCAGCCGCGCTACGCTCGCTTCGCCTGGCTCGTACAATAAAGCTTCGTAATACTTCATAATTTTACAAACACATGGCCGAACTATGAAGTAACGTCCACGCAACGTTTTGCGTCTTACAGCGTCTGAGTTATCCGCCGGGCGGATTCGATCCGGGGCCGGCGCGCCTACCCGAGTCCAGGAAGCAGCGCGTTAGCGCTCTCGGCTATCCTGGCGGGTCACTTTACTACCATCTGTTTATTCTGTTTTATGGCAAAAATAAACGCCACTTTGCAAAAATTCCGTTTGTTGCTTTTATTTTGATACTAGTGTACTTAATGGATGTTTATGGACGCAAGCTTCGAACTGTTATTTCTGACACCGTCTACAATACCTCAACCATTGTCGGTAACATGGTGAAATGGCATAGACATACCCCTCTACAATAGGTCACAGACATTATCCAAGTTCATTTTGTCTCAGTCAATAGCTCCACTTCCCAAATTATAATTTCGTATCACAGTTACATTATAAACTACTAGCTGAAAGAAATATAGCAACAAGGAAGTGGATGATTGTTATATTCAGTTAACCGAATGTCCAGTCCATCTTTCTACAACTTTCATCATGGATAAAATAAAATACAATACAATATATATTGTTGTGGCCTTCAGTCCTGAGACTGGTTTGATGCAGCTCTCCATGCTACTCTATTCTGTGCAAGCTTCTTCATCTCCCAGTACCTACTGCAACATACATCCTTCTGAATCTGATTAGTGTATTCATCTCTTGGTCTCCCTCTACGATTTTTATCCTCCACGCTGCCCTCCAATACTAAATTGGTGATCCCTTGATGCCTCAGAACATGTCCTATCAACCGATCCCTTCTTCTGGTCAAGTTGTGCCACAAACTTCTCTTCTCCCCAATCCTATTCAACACCTCCTCATTAGTTATGTGATCTACCCATCTAATCTTCAGCATTCTTCTGTAGCACCACATTTCGAAAGCTTCTATTCCCTTCTTGTCCAAACTATTTATCGTCCATGTTTCACTTCCATACATGGCTACACTCCATACAAATATTTTCAGAAATGACTTCCTGACACTTAAATCTATACTCGATGTAAAGCTGCATGCCCTCGGGAAAAATTACGGCCGTAGTTTCCCCTTGCTTTCAGCCGTTCGCAGTACCAGCACAGCAAGGCCGTTTTAGTTATTGTTACAAGGCCAGATCAGTCAATCATCCAGACTGTTGCATATATACTGACTGAACTCCATACCGGACGCATAAATTGTTGCGGCCGGATTTGAATTTAATTTTTCACTTGAATAATGGTAATTCTTCTACTGGTCTGCAGCTGTATTTCAGAATCATTGATTACTAATATATTTGGGTACAGAGGCCGCAACGGTACGAATCATTAGAGAGAGACATTCTGTCTTACTTGGAACGGGAACTGCTGCCTGCAAATGTTTCAGAGTGACACTGGTCGCTTTAGCAGTGAGAAGCATTTAGTGCAGTAAGATGACGTATAGTTCACATTCCCTCCAGTCTCTCAAGAGGAACATGCACTCCAGAGAACAGAGATAAAGTTTTCCTATCGGGAAGAAACACTTGAAATTTTAATATACTGATAATACATGACATGTGACAGCACGGCACGTGTTTATTTTTCCGTGGGCTTTCCGTGCTGCGTCATGACAAGCTTTACTGAATGCGCGGGCTGACCATCAACTCCCGCTAACATTTCAAAGAAGCATAACTTGGAAATTATTGGACAGAGACAGACAGAGAGAGAGAGAGAGAGAGAGAGAGAGAGAGATAGTCGATGTTTGTTGCAAAACGTGTAGCACCTCTCAAAATTTTTTGGCTTGTCATTTGTTGCAGATTTGACTTGAAGAGCGTTGGAATGACGATAGACAAGTAGAAGGCGCAGTGTGTCATCTGGTATGCAGAATCCAGTTCCGTGGCAACGGTTCTGCGAATTTACAGGCGCCAGTATGGGAGGTCAACGCTGGAAAATAACAAGCATAATCAGGTGGTAAAAAACTTTAACGAGACTGACAGTCTTGAAGACCTTCCATCAAGCGGACGTCCCCTGAGTCTCAAATACGCAGCAGCCAGAGGTCTACCGCTCGTGTACCACGCGAATTACATAAAGTGTTTGCGTACAAAGTGCAGATGGTCCAAGCATGCAGACAGACGATCGTCCTTTGTCGTATGCATTCGTGGGTTTCATGCTGCCCTCTATAGATGGTTACAAAGACTACTTAAAAAGTACCTATTTTTAGATGAAGCAACGTTCCATGTTTATGGACATGCGAATCACCACAATATTATGATTTGGGGCTCCGAAAAACCCACACAACACACGTCAACTCGTCCGCGATAACCCGAAGTTTATAGCTCGGTGTGGCCTAGAGCACGATATGGTGATACTCCCATTTTTCTTCGCAGAGAAAACGGTAAGGAGAAATGTTCACCTGGACATGCTCGAACAGTTCCTACTGCTACAGATGGAAAAATGGAAAAGCTGTAGGCGTCCATCCACCTTCCAACCTTCCAGCATCACGGTGCCCCCCCCCCCCCCCCCCCACACACACATTGCGTATTGCAGTGTAATATATATAATTAACTATTATCTATTTAAAAGACAATTTCTTACATCACTTAACAATTACACTACACATAGACAATATATATCTATTTAAAAGACAGTATCCTACAACACGTTACAATTACAGTACACACAGATATACAGGGTGTTACAAAAAGGTACGGCCAAACTTTCAGGAAACATTCCTCACACACAAATAAAGAAAAGATGTTATGTGGAGATGTGTCCGGAAACGCTTAATTTCCATGTTAGAGCTCATTTTAGTTTCGTCAGTATGTACTTTACTTCCTCGATTCACCGCCAGTTGGCCCTATTGAAGGAAGGTAATGTACTAGCATCAAGTACATCAGTACGTAGCATCAACAGGTTAGTGTTCATCACTAACGTGGTTTTGCAGCCAGCGCAATGTTTACAAATGCGGAGTTGGCAGATGCCCATTTGATGTATGGATTAGCACGGGGCAATAGTTGTGGCGCGGTACCTTTGTATCGAGACAGATTTCCAGAACGAAGGTGTCCCGACAGGAAGACGTTCGAAGCAGTTGATCGGCGTCTTAGGGAGCACGGAACATTCCAGCCTATGACTCGCGACTGGGGAAGACCTATAACGACGAGGACACCTGCGATGGGCGAGGAAATTCTTCGTGCAGTTGACAATAACCCTAATGTCAGCGTCAGAGAAGTTGCTACTGTACAAGGTAACGTTGACCACCTCACTGTATGGAGAGTGCTACGGGAGAACCAGTTGTTTCCGTACCATGTACAGCGTGTGCAGGCACTATCAGCAGGTGATTGGCCTCCACGGGTACACTTCTGCGAATGGTTCATCCAACAATGTGTCAATCCTCATTTCAGTGCAAATGTTCTCTTTACGGATGAGGTTTCATTCCAACGTGATCAAATTGTAAATTTTCACAATCAACATGTGTGGGCTGCCGAGAATCCGCACGCAATTGTGCAATCACGTCATCAAAACAGATTTTCTGTGAACGTTTGGGCAGGCATTGTTGGTAATGTCTTGATTGGGCCCCATGTTCTTCCACTTACGCTCAATGGAGTACGTTATCATGATTTCATACCGGATACTCTACCTGTGCTGCTAGAACATGTGCCTTTACAAGTACGACACAACATGTGGTTCATGCACGATGGAGCTCCTGCACATTTCAGTCGAAGTGTTCGTACGCTTCTCAACAACAGATTCGGTGACCGATGGATTGGTAGAGGCGGACCAATTCCATGGCCTCCACGCTCTCCTGACCTCAACCCTCTTGACTTTCATTTATGGGGGCATTTGAAAGCTCTTGTCTACGGAACCCCGGTACCAAATGTAGAGACTCTTCGTGCTCGTATTGTGGACGGCTGTGATACAATACGCCATTCTCCAGGGCTGCATCAGCGCATCAAGGATTCCATGCGACGGACGGTGGATGCATGTATCCTCGCCAACGGAGGAGATTTTGAACATTTCCTGTAACAGTGTTTGAAGACACGCTGGTACGTTCTGTTGCTGTGTGTTTCCATTCCATAATTAGTGTGCTTTGAAGAGAAGTAATAAAATGAGCTCTAATGTGGAAAGTAAGCGTTTCCGGACGCGTGTCCACATAACATATTTTCTTTCTTTGTGTGTGAGGAATGTTTCCTGGAAGTTTGGCCGTACCTTTTTGTAATACCCTGTATATGTATACTGGGGTTGGAACTTAAATAGTGGCAACTGTTTACTCACAACCGATACAAAAGAGTTGCATGTTTGCACCTGTTACTGCCCTTCAAAGTAGTCACCAGCATTGTGTAGAACCCGTTGCCTGCGATGTGGGAGGCGTAGTATACCGTTAGCAGACCCTGTTCTGTTGATGGTGCAAATGGAGCTGTCTACTGCCTGTCGAATCTCTGGAACAGTTCTTAAGCGAGTGCCACGAAGTGGTTCCTTTATCTTCGGAATCAGATCGAAGTCACAACGACTTAAGACCGGGGAGTGTGGTGGATGGTACAGTACTTCCCAGTCCCATCGACCGAACAGTGCAGCCACAGCTTGCGCTGTATGCGCCCGCGCATTGTCGTACAAAATGATGGGTTGGTTGCACAGAAAGTGTCGCCACTTCTTTCGCAAAGCTGGTCGCAGGTGACGCTCCAGCAACGAACAGAAGTACTGTGCATTAAGGGTCTGCCGTGGAGGAACGTAATGCGTTAGGATAAAACCACCACAGTCGTACACGAGAATGGCCATAACTTTAGACCGTTCCATTCGCTCCATCAACAGAACAGGGTCTGCTAACGGTATACTGCGCTTTCCACATCGCTATCAACGGGTTCTACACAACGCTGGTGTACTTTGAAGGACAGTAACAGGTGCAAACATGTAACTCTTTGTATCGGTTGTGGATAAATATCTGCCACTATTTAAGTTCCAACCCTATATATATTGTCTGTGTGTAGTGTAACTGTAATGTGTTGTATGAAATTGTCTTCTAAATAGATAATGGTGAGTTATTTTTATCTCCGATGTTCTTATAATCTTTTAAATTGTAAAAATGTTAACACAGACTTCTTACACCCAACATTTCGGTGTGATAAATAATTGATTATAATTATTTCCTTTTATTTAAGTATGTTATCGTGCAGATACTTTATTGCACACCAAAGCAAAACCAATATATGAACATGATCTCTTTTTGTCTCAGGAATTGAAACCGTAGGGTTCAAATGTTTGTATAGTTATTAATAGCATGCTGGTTTGTTGATTTTAATTGCATGAAGCGTATTTAGTTACAGCTTTCTCTGTAATGGTGCCTACGTGAAAAATAACGTACTCGGTATTTGAGGCGCATGTACGGCAAAATTTGCATCATAAAATAAAAATAATGGCGGTGATGCTTTAATACGTTCATAAATGCATAAACTGAGTAAGTTACCTTAGTAATATGTGGGCTGGAAGAGCCGTGGTAACCAAAAACAGTTGTACCGACAGTAATGGCGGACAGCAACAGGGTAAGATCGTAACTAATAAAACTTTTAATAACTACAGGAAAGGACACAATTCTTCTATAAATAGAAGATGGTTTCAACAGTAACAAACAACATTCTGTATCCTGGAAACGATTTAAGTAAATTAACAATTGTTACACTTATTACGGACCTCTTAATATGGGACATAGGAAGAGCGAGTCATGCCAGGCCAGCGGTACTACTAGAAAAAGGTACAATCTCTACTCTTATCAGTCAAATGAAAATTAACAGAGTATATATTGCCTTCTTTAATCATCGTCTACACAGATAACAAATTGTGCGTATAGTCTTTGTCCTTTTCACTGTATGCTCTTCACATGAAAAAATGTTAATGTTTTTCACATAGTACAGAAAAGTATTAAGTCCTCTTTTCAAATATATTCACAGGGAAAAATACGCCAGGAAACGACACACTATGGGACGCACTAAATGACGCATTTCCTAAAAGGTGAATGTATTGTTGTGATCCCATCGCACGGTTCCCGCGCTCTCCCAATGTCACGCCATTAGACTTCTTTCTGTGGGCTTACGTCAGGTATCACGTGTACACAGCAACAATCAATAACATTGCTACCCTTCGTGTACAGGTCAATGAGGTAATCAGAACTCTTGATGCACCAACGCTGACGTGCACATGGGAATGTCGCCTCGGTGGTCTCCAAGCGAGGAGCGAGCTACACACAATGGAATTCTGACATAACAGGAGAAACTCTGTGAGACCTACCACATGATTTACAAGAGACGACGATGCTCTAACAGTTTCCGTTTTACGATTTTTTTTAAATGATAGCGGGACTTTACGGACAGCCTGTATATTAAACTCCACTCTCGTACTGGAAGAATAACAAGTCACGATATTGCACCGCTCAGTACATACAACGATGTTCGACTTCCAGCCTGGGCCTCAAGGTTTTGACCTCCATCGAAGAGTCCTCAAGAGAAGGGGGTTAGATGTGACTAGGGAGAGGTGTAACGACTCCCCCAGCCCAAGACACGTCCACGGTGGCGTTGGGCAGAATTGCTGTGAAATTTGGTGTCAATGTGACATTGTTATTTATTTATTTGCTGCCATTTACAAACGACCTGCCACCTTGTTATTAAGGCAGGTTGTACTTTCAAAGTATGCAATTGTACATGTACATAATGTGAAACTTATTTGTTATTTATTATTTTTAATCATGATTAATAATACTGCCGCTTTAAATTCTCATAGACTTAAAAGTAATTAAGAAAGGAAAATGTTAAAATTATCGATTTATGAATAGAAAATTGCTATTTTATCCCCAGAATATCTTACCTGAGTGAGTGACACGATCATTAATTTATATTAATAAAATTTTCTCGGGCTTCCAGCCGCGTCAGGCGGTTAAAATCCCACGAGCTTTCGATCGAGCTCTCCTCAGTCATTGTCAAGTGGTAAGAATGACTGCTCTACCGCCGTGGCCGCGTCGTTATATAGCCGCACTGCTGGCTGTGACGTCACTAGTGCTCTCTACCGCGCCATATATGGTAATGTTTTCATCCCGCGTCCGTCGCGCCCGTTTTAGCTTCGCGATGGCCGGGTCCCAGGCTGTGCTGAGCTGCAAACCGCCGTCCTTGTTGATGGTGCTTTCAGAGGTTTTTCTTTCAATAGCTTCTGTCATGACGCTATCCCAGAATCCCTTCGTCCTCATAACGACAGATGTTTCGTCGAACATAATTCGGTATCCATTTTCTAAGGCGTGTTCTGTCACGGCTGATTTTTCTGGATAGCGTAGGCCTAAGCACCTCTCGTGTTCCGTCCGGCATTGCTCCTCAGTACGTAATGTTTGGCCGACGTAGTGACAGCCACACTGACATGGTATCTTGTACACTCGGGCGCGACGGATGCGGGATGAAAACATTATCATATATGGCGAGGTAGAGAGCACTAGTGACGTCACAGTTAGCAGTGCGGCTATATAACGACGCGGCCACGGCGGTACAGCAGTCAGTCTTACCACTTGACAATGACTGAGGAGAGCTCGGTCGAAAGCTCGTGGGGTTTTAACCACCTGATGCGGCTGGAAGCCCGATAAAATTTTATCAATTCGTATCATCGCGAAACCATGCATTCATACACTAAATTATATATTTGAACTGCATGCCCTCGAGAAAAAGAAATCGCTATGGTTCTCTTTGCTTTCGGCCGTTAAAGCATCAAATTTCCTACATCGCTGCGGCTGGAAAAATATCGTCCAAGAACGGAACCAGTGACAACTGAAGAGAATCGTTCAACGTGACAGAAATGCAACCCTTCCGCAAATTTCTGCAGATTTCAAGTGTCAACGTGCGAACCATTCAACGAAACATAATCGATATGGGCTTTCGGAGAGGCCCACTCGTACACCCTTGATGACTGCACGACACAAAACTTTATGCCTCGCCTGGGCCAATCAACAACATTGGACTGTTGATGACTGGAAACATGTTGCCTGGTCGGACAACCTCATGAATCCATGGACTCTGCATGGCAAAAAATGGTTCAAATGACTCTGAGCACTATGGGACGTAACATCTGAGGTCAGCAGTCCCCTAGAACTTAGAACTACTTAAACCTAACTAACCTAAGGATATCACACACATCCATGCCCGAGGCATGATTCGAACCTGCGACCGTAGCGGTCGCGCGGTTCCAGACTGAAGCGCCTAGAACCGCTCGCCACACAGGCCGGCTTCTGCATACTAGCAGAGGACTGTTCGAGCTGGTGGAGGCTCTGTAATGGTGTGGGGCGTGTGCAGTAGAAGTGATATGGGACCCCTGATAAGATTCTGACAGATGACACGTATGTAAGCATACTGTCTGATCGCCTGCATCTATTCATGTCCACTGTGCATTCCGACGAACGTGGGCAATTCCAGCAGGACAATGCGACACCCCACACGTCCATAATTGCTACAGAGTGGCTCCAGGAACACTCTTCTGCGTTTAAACACTCCCGCTAGCCACCAAACTCCCAAGACATGAATATTACTGAGCATATCTGGGATGCCTTGCAACGTGCTGTTCAGAACAGATTTCCACCCCCTCGTACTCTCACGGATTTATGGGCAGCCGTGCAGGGTCCATGGTATCAGTTCCATCCATCACTGCTTCAGACATTAGTCGAGTCCATGCCACGTTGTGTTGCCGCACTTCTGCGTGCTCGCTGTTGCCCTACACGATATTAGGCAGGTTTCTTTGATTCTTCAATGTATAACTTTAAGATATATTATGAATTAGGAAAATTTTTTGTAGAATAAACAAGAATCTTGCATTTTAAAGAGACGTAAAAGACGATAAATATTTGTGAAATTAAAAAAGTTTTGGAAAGTCGAAATATTAGCCCCCTGTAGAATAGGGAGAGTAAAAGTGCACAGGTGTGGTGGGGTACGTGCGTGATCGCGGTCAGCTGCCGTGGTACATTGACGCCCGAGGCCTACGAGATAGACAGGCAGCGGCGCGTACGTCACGAAGGTAGTCCTGCGCTCGTTCGCTCAGCTCAGCAGACAAAATGCGTTTCTGAACCTGTTAACTCGCAGCTGGACTTGTAAGTGCTAACGAGAATCGCATCTTCCACTGGAATCTGCTATTATGAAGTCTTACTGATTAACAGTACTACAGCAAAATTTAATTTAAGATCAATACTCGATATAAATGGTATAAGGGCTTGTTTATAGCACTTAGTCTCTTCTGCTTAACAGTACTCATTACATTCTGGAAGTGGAGCCTTATGCAACTGATAATCATTTTAGCATGATTTTATTTTATTGTACGTCAGTGCAACCGTAACAAATTATGTAACGTTGTAGCTTTAATTTGATATGAAATCGGTGCTGATTGACAATAAAAGCGGGTTAAAAGCTGTGAGCTGTCTGGGGAAGTTAACATTGCATTACTGAGCAACTGTTTCACCAGTCTAGCTTACCAAATTCCCAACCAGACTAACGTTAATTATAATCTTGTAATAGTCATACGACAACCGGTGATTAATATACATATACATACATACATACATACATACATACACACACACACACATATATATATATATATATATATATATATATATATATATATATATATATATATATCATTTAAATAAAAAGAAATAAATCAGTTTATATTTGGAAATTTATTTTAACATTGATCATTGAAATTTCAGCATATTAAACGTGAGTCATAACTAAGCTGGTGCCTTATTTAGGACTGTGAAAATGTGAGTTTGTAATCTTACGGAACACATCAAATATGGAGCCAAGATTGGGAGACTGCAGTCATAAAATAACACACGAAGAACGTTGAAACATATGCAAGAGGAAATTAACCACAACCAACCGATTCAATTTTCCCCAATGAAGTTTCGTTCGTAGCGCAATCCTGTCCGTCATGTAATTACCACACACTGGTATACTAAATTCATACTAACTCTCTGTGAAATCTTCCCGATAAGAATAGCTGAGGGCTACTCTGATGATTACACCACATGCTTCACGTAGTCAACTTGGTTCACACAAAGAGTGTAACTCCACAATAAGTTTGATAATTAAAATAAATTAGATCGAAAAGCAATTTACAAAATAAAATGGCTCTGAGCACTATGGGACTAAACATCTATGGTCATCAGTCCCCTAGAACTTAGAACTACTTAAACCTAACTAACCTAAGGACAGCACACAACACCCAGCCATCACGAGGTAGAGAAAATCCCTAACCCAGCCGGGAATCGAACCCGGGAACCCGGGCGTGGGAAGCGAGAACGCTACCGCACGACCACGAGATGCGGGCGCAATTTACAAAAGAAAAACCTCGAACTGGTTACTATCGTCTTACTATTAACCTGATGGGTCAAACAATTGTATAAGCACGTGGTACTGATCTCACAAAGTACACCCCACGTGGGTTGAACATAAAGAAAAGTTGCTGTATTGAAAAATATTGTCAAGACGAGACGTTATAATCTCACGCACATTCGCATTGAAGATTGATGATGCTAGTTAGAGTTACTGATCAACACGTGGTTCCACTTTACTCACAAAGTAGTGACAAAGCAACTACCGGAATATATTCTGAACTGTACACTCGAATCACACTGTGTTGCAATTTAAGATAACATTAGATATTTTAGAGCTACACCTGAAATAAAGGTGATTAAATTTTCAGTTAGGCTGAACTTAAGAAATCCATTGTTCTACAGACTTAGCAGAGACGCGCTTAACCGGAGATCTTACCACTTCAGACGCTCGCCACGGACAGACTGCCCTGGTCCCTTCCTGAGGGGTGGCTCACCAATACAAACGGAAGTGGCCAGAGGGGCAGCTTCCTATACCAACATGACAAGGGACGGACAGGACCATACTAAGAATAGAAACCTCTCTGCTTTTAGAAAGCGTAGCTACCTGTTCCGACGTTGGTCCTACTGTTTTCTAGCAGACAGGCTTGTCTGCTACCCTCAAGCATGCGACTAGAAATACATTTGCTCATTCATCCTTTCACACAGAAGGGAAGGGGGATGACAGTATCTTATCATATACAGTATATAAAAGAAAGCGGATGTAGGTTCCGTATGAGACTGTGTTTTAAAGTGTAGTAGTGTGACAGATCGTTCTTGTTTATGTGTAATATTAACACGTTCCACTACTCAGTCTCCTCCCAGATAGTCAGAAACGCCACAGTAAATTTAGAAGAGGAATTTATGCCGTAAATGACAACAGATTTAAGAAATTAACATGAAAGGAATCCAACAGAGACCTTTCAGTTATAGGTAGGCCTATGGACTTCCCATCATTATATGACTAATAAGAGTAAGATTCCATAATAGCGGATTCCAGCAGAAGATTCAGTTTTAGTTTGTACGGACACACCTAGTTACGAGTTAACAGGCGTAGAAACGTAGTTTGTCTGCTGACTTGAGCGAGCGAGCGCAGGAGTACCTTCGTGACGTAACCGCCGCGGCCTGTCTTTCTCGTAGGCCTCGATTTACGCCAATGTGACGTCATTAACACACCTCGCACTTCACACGAACGTCTGAGCGCTGGCCTTTATGTTGCACGCGTGGACACCTTGCTGTCTGAAGCGCCGCCGAGCCCGACGGTACGCCGCAGGGCGTTATGCTTTTGCACCATTGCCGACGAAGGTTGTAGACACATTTGAGCCAAGTTTCAGACTTCTGCTTCGCAATGGGAGGCGATACTGGGGTTTGGAAAAGATGACCCTTTGACTGTGCTGCGCAGTGTAGTTGGCAGAACAAGCGAGTGGAGCAGGCGCCCCCTGCAGAATCGGGAGAGCAGGGCCGCACAGGTGTGGTGGCGTACGTGCGTGACGCGGTGGGCAGCCGCGGTATATTTACGCCCGAGTCTGCGCCCGCCTGCCAGCGCCCTGTGCTAGGCGGCGGCGAGGCCGCGGTCACGTAGGCCCTGGCCCTGCAGCCATTAGCAGGCCATGTCGAGCCGAATCCGGGCCCCCTCCTGTCGCCAGAACACCATTTGCCCGCCATTTGGCTCACCAGACTGCAGGCCTAAGCGAGGTCCATTAGTTCTGACACGAGCTTCCCTTCACGTCGTTCCGATGTCCAACTGCACGCGACTATGTTGGCTGTTTACTGCACCAAGATCCACACCTACACACAGTAAATTGCTGAGAGGAACTTGGGCGAGGTCAATTTTAATGTTAACAGAATATTAAGGACGAAACATTATGCGTCTGAACCTTACATAGTTGGACGTTCGCTTTCCATTCAGTTGAATTTAATCAAGTGGCGCTGAGGGAATTAGGGATATGGGGCACTAACAGTAGGAGATAAATTTTGCTATTTGGTGAACAAAACTGTCGGTGCCTGAAGTAGAGAGGGTATAAAACGTAGCTTCGCAATATCAGTAAAGGCACTTCTGAAAATGAGGTACATTTTATCGTCTAACATAAGAGTAAGTTTTAGCAAAAAATGGAAGGAAGGAGAGCAGCCGCGTGGGATTAGCCGAGCGGTCTTAGGCGCTGCAGTCATGGACTGTGCGGCTGGTCCCGGCGGAGGTTCGAGTCCTCCCTCGGGCATGTGTGTCTGTGTTTGTCCTTAGGATAGTTTAGGTTAAGTAGTGTGTAAGGGTAGGGACTGATGACCTTAACAGTTAAGTCCCATAAGATTTCACACACATTTGAACATTTTTTTGAAGGAGAGCAGGAATGTTGGATTTAAAATTTTGCTGATTTGGTCTCCTCCCCCTACTCAACCAACCAGCCTAGACAGGCCATCAGACGTATTTCGGAAGCAGAACTCCGTCTACAGGCCACAAGTGACCCATCGGGACAGTCCGACCGCCGTGTCATCCTCAGTTGAGGGTGGGCGTGTGGTCAGCATACCGCTCTCCCGGTCGTTATGACGGTTTTCTTTGACCGGAGCCGCTACTAGTCGGTCGAGTAGCTCCTCAATTGGCATCACGAGGCTGACTGCACCCCGAAAAAATGGCAACAGCGCATGGCGGCCCCGATGGTCACCTATCAAAGTGCCGGCCACGCCTGACAGCGCTTAACTTCGGTGATCTGACGGGAACCGGTGTATCCACTGCGGCAAGGTCGTTGCCGTATTTCGGAAGAGTTCCCTAGAAATTCGTACGCTAGAAATCCCTCGGACTTCTTGGGCATTACAGCAGATGTGTTCAACTATGTAAATAATACGTCTGTAAATTTATAAATTATGTGCATTTTTATTTGTATTTCTAAAGTGACAGGTAAATGCCATACGAATAATAATAATAATAATAATAATAATAATGTACTCCCTGAGATATTGAAGAAGATGTGACAATACCGTCAAGAGGTCTTCCCATTTTGCAATTAATCAACAAAGTCTCCTCTTACATATGCTTTAAGGACGACATAAATCAGCCATGATCTTTCCTCTTTTGAATAAACTGACGTTTTTACATTCCTCTGTTTCAGAGTAAGAGTTTTTAATAGTTATTTGCTCATACTGTATTCAGAGATTTTACACGCCTGCATTGGCAATGATGTTTCGGCAGTATCTTTAAAATCAAATAAGTCAGTTGTATGCACTGGAATTACATGGAACTGTTTCATACTTACAGCTTCCACAATATTTTCGAAAAACAATTTGTTTTGTCTGTTCTATTCTCTAACTTTTTTACTGTTTTTGAAGCCCAAATTATCCCCTTCCATACGAAAGATATTTCACTGATGCAAGCAAAAAGTTACACGGACTTTGCTTGCCGCACGAACTGTGCATCCATTAAACGGAGGAGACCTTAACGCATGGCACTTAGAACTACGCATGGGGAGCACTGTTAGGCGCAAAGACCATGCGCCGTCTAATAATGAATGTCTGAAACATTTTTTTCATGATTTGGCACTTGGAACAAATATGGGGACATGAAACAGATTACGAGGAACACAACGCCACTGAGAATGCATTTTGTGAAAAAATGGCACGTAGGACGTTAGTCAACATCCATTCTTCAAACATTTGCTGAGAAATCCGGTAAGACAAACATGATGAAACGGATAAAAAATTGCAAGGGCGATACGTATGTGACAAATTATTACAGATTATCGAGGATGGAGTGTAGAAAGTATGGAGTGATGAACAGACTGGTAAAGGCTCCAAAAAACGGAGTACCGTTTCAAACTAATCGAAATATCAATTATTAAAAAGACGAGTGGAGAACAGGCGACAACTATGCAGGAAGAATGGTCCTGGGACTAGACTGAAGCGATTTCAGGACAGTGGAAAACTGTGATCAGGAAAATTTGAAGCTCTCACCTTCTGCGGAATTGACTGTTTCATTACGGCTCCCGGTCTTAGCGTAACTCTCCGACAGGTAGTTGTTTTGCTTCAGGTTCACAGACTGACGTCAAATAATTCCGGCAAATTTCTGCGAGCACCCTACTGCCCGACCTCTCGTACCGTTGTGAAAGTTTCCACAGGAACGAGCTGTCTGTAATCGCACAATTCCTGCTTTGCGCTGTGCCCTCCTTCGCGGAACATCGGGATCTCCTAATGGCCTCTGTCATCAAAACAATATACAGCATATTCCACGTATCTCTGTCGAGCCTGAGGCTGTATCGTGTAGTACCTCGTACTGTTACAGAGAGAAAACCCATTCTCTAAAACAAATAACTGTAAGGTGTCTGATCGTTTTGACTATACTCAGAAAAATGAATAGTTGTTCGATATTAGGCCGTTTATCATTGTAACACAGAAGTACGAACTTTGGTTACAATGAGGGACTGTGGAATCTCTGAGTATTGTAAAGAATAAGACTGGCTGAGCAGTAACAGTAATCAACAACAAGGGAGCAGAACGTTTTTTTTTAATCTCATCACGTTTTATAAACAATGATTCTGTCGCGTTAAATAGAAATGCCTAGTTTGGCACGAGTAGTTTCGGCAGCATTCGGCCATCATCAGGTACTCATTTATTGATTATACAAATTTTGTATACGCCACAGGTACAATGTTTTTGTTGCTCTGTCTGACATTGAGATTAGGTGGCGAGGCCTTACCGAAAAAAAAAAAAAATCATCTTCCGCACGGAGCATTGCAGCGATTCTCCCTGGCAAAAGTCCTTGTTAGGTTTCCAGAGATATAAGGCACCGGATGTCTACGCACACGGAATTCCCGTGAATTAATGCGGTTTGTGGATGTAGAGCTGTCGCCCAATAGGGTCCCAGGTGTGTCCCATCGGATTCAGATCAGACGAATTTGATGACCAAGACATCAATGTGGCTCTACTGTCAAGCTCCTTTAACCTCTGTAGTTCCATTATGGCCTTCTTACACAGTTATCCTGCTAAAAGATGCCGTCGCCGTTGGGGATGAAATCAAGCATGAATCGGTACAGATTAGTCGCAATAATATTAACGTAGTCCGCATCTGTCGAAACCTCATGGAAATCCAGATCAGTGTTCCCCGCAGCATAGTACTGCTCCAACCGACCCGCGTCAGCGGCGCTGTGCAGCCCATCGTCTCGATGACGGCGTGTCAGGGCACGACCATCGACTTGGTGCAGCAATAACCGTGATTCAGCAGACCACGCGACACGTTTCCACTGATTCACAGTGGTCCCATTCCAGGCTTGATACACAATACAAACCTGGAGGACAGCCATCATGCAATCACTGAATACATAGACGACCTAACACTCACAGGACAAATGTCACCAGAAGCCGCCAAACTAATCAAAAGACAAATAATGTACTGGATGACATTCCAGACGACCCTTATGAACAGGATAGACGAACTCGAAGACGAACTACTGAGAATAGACATGATAACCCCAAATCCTGATACCGACAGACCAGAAAACCATACCACACATGACCAACCAAAGCAACTGCACAAAACAGCGTTGCTAACGACTCAAGATCACCCATCCACTCCAGCACAACGACGCACATACGACACTACAAAATGCGAAGGACGCGTCAAACCAATCAAATTCATACAAGGTGAGACCTTGAACCCATCGGTGCTAAACACAACCGTAACGCAAGCCAGCACAACTGGAGCCGAAACGGAAAATATGGACAAATCAGACACCTCACTCTGTAATCAAATCAAACGCAAAATAACTCTCTCTGACTCACTGACAGAGGAAGAAGACGACGTCTATTATTGCTCTTACGCCAGAGATTGTAGTGTTCATAACAATGATATTCGAAATCGTAATACCGACCTTGAACAGGCCACAGCGCCGGCAGACACCACGAATGCCACACAAAAAGCCGCAGCAACAACCGCAACAAAAGTCTGCGGAGGGTCTGGCAAAAGAGGCGACAGTGCGCATAACATACCAAAAGCTGTTATGTCTGTCACAGATAGCGTAGATGTGGGAACCAAATCACGTCAAATCAATGTAGGATGGAGGCACAAACAACCAACACATCTGATACACATCAAGACAGCACAAACGAAACGCACACAAAAAACAAACGAATCATCACAGCCTTTAGGAAACTAAAACCGCATAGAAAACCCAAACAGCCTAAGAGAGTCAAGAAAGTGAAAGCGTGTGACGACCAATCGCGGCAGTCGCAGGCTGCCTCAAAACCTAGTGATACGAAAGTGCATACCCCTGTGATACCAACACCTTCGCAGCCCCCCAACCAACAACCTCAATGCCGACGCCCAAGGAAACCCCCACAACCACCAACGAGGAAGCCAATCCAGCGCCCCCCGCAGAGGTGCACAGCAACGCCACTACACCATCACGACACGTCACGGCTGCAGAGACGCCAACACACGCCATCGACACCGATAGTTTTAGTTACGACAAGCTAGACATAAATGTAAAATTAAGTAGGCTAGAAAAAAGAGACATCTTAGAGACGGCACAGCGGATGCTCATCCGCACCCTACACCCGTACGGCCAATCTGTTTGTTTCCGAACATCAGAGCAAACCAATAGACTGATTCTCAAAACGGAGAATATTCCAACAGATCCAGACAGCCTACTATATCTGCTCATGCAGGTGTGCGCCCGCAGGGAGGAACCATTCGATATGGACAAGCTTTACAAGGATCACGTAAGGGCTCATGGGAGAACATACTTCGATTACAGTCAAACTGGCAGCAAGTGCTACGCCACCGTTAAACACCCAAACTGCTAATAGCACAGCTTAATGCTATGCGGAGTATACTTGTAAATTCGGAGCTCCCACGGGTCCTACGTGAACTAAAAAGTGACATTCTGTGCACACAGGAGCCCTACACTAGACAAGGGCATATCCCCAACTTTCCTCCAAGTGCGGTGACAGTTGTGGAGGGGACAGGCTGCATGGCACCTGTCATAATCCTAAACAAAGAAATACATCCAGTCAAAATTACAGAACTCTGTTCCGAGCACCTAGTTACAGTTGAAGTCACACACAAGGGGGATACTTGGATCATCGCGTCGCTGTACGCCCAATTCTGTCATTGCATCAAACCATACGCAGACCTCATCAGAGATGTTGCGCAATACGCTGGCAACAAAAAACTTCTCATCTGTGCAGACATAAATGCCAGATCAACCCTGTTGCATTCAGACAGAACTGACGACAGAGGTAGAATAATAAATGACATCATCCAAGAAAACAGACTACACGTACTCAACAAGGAAGGACATCACCCGACTCACATCGGACACAACGGTCATTCATCAAACATAGACATCACCCTCGTTAATAATGCCGCCATCAACCACGTACGAGACTGGACCGTACATGACCAGATCACTGCTAGCGACCACAACATCATCACACTAACCTTAAGTGGTACACCAAATGTCAACACAGAAACACTACCAAAAAGACTATTATTTGACAAAACAGCCTGGGACAGGGTCAGACAAAAAATACATGCGCACATACCGCAAGACATCACCGGCAGTGTTGATTACAGAGCACACATGCTGACAGATACCATCACACACACACAGAACACCTGCACACCCACACAAAGAATGACAAAACACCAAAATATTCCCTGGACTACACAATTAACACGACTCAAACAAGACTCAAAACGTAAACGTAAGCTTTACCAACGAGCAATTTCAGATAGAGAAAGACAATTACGACTACACGACTACTGGCTTGCCAAGGACAAATATATGGTTCAAATGGCTCTGAGCACTATGGGACTTAACATCAGCGGTCATCAGTCCCCTAGGACTTAGAACTACTTAAACCTAACTACCCTAAGGACATCACACACATCCATGCCCGAGGCAGGATTCGAACCTGCGACCGTAGCAGTCCCGCAGCTCCGGACTGAGCGCCTAGAACCGCGAGACCACCGCGGCCGGCGGACAAATATAAACTTGAGCTAAATAAGACCAGGAAAGACCATTATAACAGCCATGTAGCAGCACAAACACAACTAAACATTTGGAGGGAACCATACAAAATCGTGACAGAGAAAATTAAGAGCCCACTGGTTCTGGGGACGCTGCGACAGGAGGATGGTGAGATGACTAAGGGCTGGAGAGGCACAGCGGAGTTCCTGCTGAGCAAACTCCTGCCCGACGACATCGCAGACACAGACACACCACTACATGCAGCACTGAGACGCGAAGTAGACACAGTATACACCACACCAACCGTCACCTGTCCATTTGCGCAGGAAGAAGTGGCGACAGCGATCTCAGAACTCAAAAACAAAAAGGCGCCTGGACCGGATTGTATCCACTCTGAGGTACTGAAACAAATTGCACCGCAGATCACCCCGTTTCTCACAACGTTGTTAGACGATGCATTAAGGCTGGGCCGTGTGCCTGCAATGTGGAAGACCTCGAAGGCGGTTATCATCAAAAAGGCTCCAGACAAAGACCCATCAGACCCCAAGTCATACAGACCAATTTTCCTTATCAATACACTAGGTAAAGTACAAGAAAAACTACTCTGCAAAAGACTACAAGCACACCGAACACTACGGGGACTGACACCACACCAATACGGCTTCAGGGAAGGGAAATCTATAGATGACGCAATTAAGAGAGCACTACAAATAGTACACGACACACCCTACAAATACACACTTGCAATTATGACAAACATCTCAGGTGCCTTCGACAACCTCTGGTTGCCGACCTTGTTCAAGAGGCTCAGACCTGCAGGTACCGGAGTCTCTGTATAATAGTTTCATGGACTACTGCAGGGACAGAACGGTCGTTTGGCAAATGGACAACCAGAAAGTGATTAAACGAATTACAAAAGGCTGTCCACAAGGGTCGATCTACGGCCCCATCTTCTGGGACATAGTTATAGAACCGCTCCTACAGTTACTAGAGGAGCACATCTTGACAGATGGAGTTGTCGCTTATGCTGATGATCTACTCGTCGTAGTTTCAGCAAACAACCGTGCCCAGCTGGAAGAAAGAGCCAATGGAACACTTAGGACAATAACCCAATGGTGCACAGATAATAAATTAAAGATAGCAGGAAACAAAACAACTTATACATTGCTAAAGGGTATCCTGCCCAGGAACCCAATAGTCAAAATCAGGGACACAAACATAAAAAAACTAGCAGTCACACGCTATCTAGGAGTATACATTGATGAACGATTGAACTTCCACGAACACATGCGAATATGCACAAACAAAGCAGAAAAGATACTACACAAACTGGTTAGGCTAAATTCGGAACAATTCAGACTACCCCTGTCAGTGACACGAACATACCATTGCGCTCTCTTCGAGTCAGTACTATGCTTTGCTGCCAGTACGTGGGCCCACAGGTTAAATCTCTCAATCAACAGAACCATTGTACGTCGAGGCCAAAGAAGTATTCTACTTCGACTAACAGGGGCGTTCAACACAATATCAAATTACGCACTATGTGTCGTCATGGGAATTTTTCCCGTAGATATCACCATCAGGTACCGCGCAGCAATGTACTGGCTTAGGATGGGGAGAATAGACCAGGTTCGGCAGATCACTGGTGTACCGATTGAGACAACACGCCAACCCAGAGCATGGCGAGTGGATACCTGGCAGAGCGAGTGGGCCAACAGCGATAAGGGCCGCCGTGTGTACTACTTCTTCCCTGACATCCGGGAAAGACTAAAACTAAAACATATTGATCCCAGCCGCGCTATGATACATTTCATCACAGGACATGGCCCTTATCCCACGCACCTGTACCGCGTGAGTCTGCAGCAGACTAATAGTTGCACATGCGGGGAAGAAGGTTCCCCTGAACATACTGTCTTCTTCTGCGGACAACGCACGAACATAAGACACACAGTACACATAAATCGCCTGAACACACAGAACGAACTATATGCCACAATACGCGACCCGGAAAGGTGAACTGAACTCAACAAACTAAAGGACGAAATCTCGAAGATCCAACAATTAGAATACTTGAGCAACAGACCCTACCGAAGGTAAGTCGGTCCAAACAGACGTCACGATGCCCAGGGGGACACAGATATGATTAGCACCACGAGTGATGAAGAATAAACAGATACAGACCAGGGCACCAACACAGATACTGAAGCGTCCAGCGCGGATGATCCATAGTGTCAACCAAGTCAAATTCAAAGAACAGAGTGGAACAACCGACAAGAGGTGTACAAGTCACACACAATCCTAAAAACAGATTGCACCTTATATGTAAATAGTTAACAGCATCTCCATGTCTAATAAGAGCTTAAAGCTGGGTACCTCTTCAAGGGACCTACGCCTTCCGTTAAGAGGCAGCGCACAGTCTGGATGACCGAGCGAGGTGGCGCAGTGGTTAGACACTGGACTCGCATTCGGGAGGACGACGGTTCAATCCCGCGTCCGGCCATCCTGATTTAGGTTTTCCGTGATTTCCCTGAATCACTCCAGGCAAATGCCGGGATGGTTCCTCTGAAAGGGCACGGCCGACTTCCTTCCCCATCTTTCCCTGATCCGATGAGACCGATGACCTCGCTGTCTGGTCTCCTTCCCCAAACAACCCCCACAGTCTGGATGGAAGAATCTTAATTGTGGTCCCTCTCTTTTGAGCCCAACCCGACGGATACCTATGGTAGATCGAGGAAAACCACCGTTCAGGCTGTGTTGCTGGCGGGGCCGGAAGGTGCTAACTGCCACACCACGCATCATTGTAAGTCTCATTGACTCAGCGTGAACTGTTTGTACAACCAACCTACACAGCCTATACCTCAACCTCCACTACACTAATAACTTCTGATCTGAAGCTTAAAGTTAGGCACCTCTTCAAGGGACCAACGCCCCCTGGTACGAGGCGGCGCACGGCCTGGATGGAAGGATCTTAATTGTGGTTCCTCGCTTTTGAGCCCAACCCGACGGATACCTATGGTAGATCGGGGAAAACCATTGTTCAGGTCGTGTTGTCGGCGCGGCCGGGAGGTGCTTCCGCCTGATGTACTCTACTAGGAGCCTTGTAGGCTCAACACAAACCGTTAGCGTAATTACCTTATTACTTTTACCACAAGTACCCTTTAATTAGCAACTTTGAGCCAAGCACAAAATCAGTCACCTCTCTATTGTATATCGTAAATACACTCCTGGAAATGGAAAAAAAGAACACATTGACACCGGTGTGTCAGACCCACCATACTTGCTCCGGACACTGCGAGAGGGCTGTACAAGCAATGATCACACGCACGGCACAGCGGACACACCAGGAACCGCGGTGTTGGCCGTCGAATGGCGCTAGCTGCGCAGCATTTGTGCACCGCCGCTGTCAGTGTCAGTCAGTTTGCCGTGGCATACGGAGCTCCATCGCAGTCTTTAACACTGGTGGCATGCCGCGACAGCGTGGACGTGAACCGTATGTGCAGTTGACGGACTTTGAGCGAGGGCGTATAGTGGGCATGCGGGAGGCCGGGTGGACGTACCGCCGAATTGCTCAACACGTGGTGCGTGAGGTCTCCACAGTACATCGATGTTGTCGCCAGTGGTCGGCGGAAGGTGCACGTGCCCGTCGACCTGGGACCGGACCGCAGCGACGCACGGATGCACGCCAAGACCGTAGGATCCTACGCAGTGCCGTAGGGGACCGCACCGCCACTTCCCAGCAAATTAGGGGCACTGTTGCTCCTGGGGTATCGGCGAGGACCATTCGCAACCGTCTCCATGAAGCTGGGCTACGGTCCCGTACACCGTTAGGCCGTCTTCCGCTCACGCCCCAACATCGTGCAGCCCGCCTCCAGTGGTGTCGCGACAGGCGTGAATGGAGGGACGAATGGAGACGTGTCGTCTTCAGCGATGAGAGTCGCTTCTGCCTTGGTGCCAATGATGGTCGTATGCGTGTTTGGCGCCGTGCAGGTGAGCGCCACAATCAGGACTGCATACGACCGAGGCACACAGGGCCAACACCCGGCATCATGGTGTGGGGAGCGATCTCCTACACTGGCCGTACACCACTGGTGATCGTCGAGGGGACACTGAATAGTGCACGGTACATCCAAACCGTCATCGAACCCATCGTTCTACCATTCCTAGACCCGCAAGGGAACTTGCTGTTCCAACAGGACAATGCACGTCCGCATGTATCCCGTGCCACCCAACGTGCTCTAGAAGGTGTAAGTCAACTACCCTGGCCAGCAAGATCTCCGGGTCTGTCCCCCATTGAGCATGTTTGGGACTGGATGAAGCGTCGTCTCACACGGTCTGCACGTCCAGCACGAACGCTGGTCCAACTGAGGCGCCAGGTGGAAATGGCATGGCAAGCCGTTCCACAGGACTACATCCAGCATCTCTACGATCGTCTCCATGGGAGAATAGCAGCCTGCATTGCTGCGAAAGGTGGATATACACTGTACTAGTGCCGACATTGTGCATGCTCTGTTGCCTGTGTCTATGTGCCTGTGGTTCTGTCAGTGTGATCATGTGATGTATCTGACCCCAGGAATGTGTCAATAAAGTTTTCCCTTCCTGGGACAATGAATTCACAATGTTCTTATTTCAATTTCCAGGAGTGTGGTTTAGCAGGCTGGACATGGAGGTCTTAGTCTTAGTTTCTAGCTTTAACGTACCCTAATCTCTTCTAGTTAAGTTAGTTTTTAGGATGGTGGATGTTACAGGCATGGTGAGCGACGGCCAGCGTCTTGAGGGTCATTCCACAACCAGGTGACGGTCAATATTATACCTATCCCATCTCTATTCAGTTCTCTTCCTTCCTTCTTTCTAAATATTTAATTTCGTTTTGTTTATTAATATCTTACTTGATTTTGTATTAGTTATAAGTTTTTCTAAAGCTGCACACAAAAAAGAGATATCAAATGGATCTAAACAAATAGAGCCCGCCTCCACGTGGCGGGACACTGGCAACGGTGTGAGTGGGGACGGGAGCCGGGGTGGAGTTACTTCCAGTCACTCCGGACCCAGTCACAGCGGCTAAGTGGCAACATACGACCCACCATAAGAAATTAGACGGTGGGTCATAAAATATAAGCAGCTAGTGAAAAAAAAAAGTCCCGACGACCCCGTGCCCACTACAACCGAAAATGAGATGTCGTCGGGTTAGCACAGGGGAGCCCCGTGCTCAACGATGTGCGCTTAAAGCCGTCGGTACACGGAGCGTGCATCCGAACGTTGAGCGTGCCGAGTTTCTGACGTCATAGCGTGGAATGTAGTCGAATTAAGTCGGGCGATGCTGAGGGAACTAGATTAGGAAATTAGACGCTTAAAGCAGTAAAGGAGTTTTGCTATTTGCGGAGCAAAATAACTTGTTGGTAGTCGAAGTAGAGAGGATATAAAATGTAGACTGGCAATGGCAAGGAAAGCGTTTCTGAAGAAGAGAAATTTGTTAACATCGAGTATAGATTTAAGGGTCAGGAAGTTGTTTCTGAAAGTATTTGTATGGAGTGTAGCCATGTATGGAAGTGAAACATGGACGATAAATAGTTTAGACAAGAAGAGAATAGAAGCTTTTGAAATGTGGTGCTACAGAAGAATGCTGAAGATTAGATGGGTAGATCATATAACTAATGAGGAGGTATAGAATAGAATTCTGGAGGAGTTTGTGACACAACTTGAAGAAGGGATCGGTTGGTAGGACATGTTCTGAGGCATCAAGGGATCACAAATTTAGTATTGGAGGGCAGCGTGGAGGGTAAAAATAGTAGAGGGAGACCAAGAGATAAATACACTAAGCAGATTCAGAAGGATGTAGGTTGCAGTAGGTACTGGGAGATGAAGAAGCTTGCACAGGATAGAGTAGCATGGAGAGCTGCATCAAACCAGTCTCAGGACTGAAGGCCACAACAACAACAACAACAACAACAACAACAACAGCGTCGAATAGCACCTTCTGGAGTCTTTCCGAATGTTCAGAGCAATATCTAGCATGTGAGATATTCTGAGCGTGCGTCTGAGCGTTGACCAATCAGATGGTACAACGCCACCTACGTCACATGCACGCCATCTGCCTTCATCATTGAGCTGTTACGCGCCATATTGGCATTCAGTTCAAGCCTAAACGTATATATGTCGTTTCTGAGCACCAGCAAATTGAGAATCACACGAAAACCCGTTGTTAACTGCATGATTCGTTGCAATAAAATAATGAGAGATATCATATTTGTGGCAAAAGAATTTTTGTAACTTGCGTATTATGAGTGTATGTCATTTGAAGGTAGTGACTCTCTGAGGATCCACTAAAACACACTGTTCTTGGTACAATTTGTTATAATTACATTTCAGTTAGTAACATAGCTACGATTAAAGCATTTAGCAAGTGACAACATCTTAGAATTGGCCATAAATGAATTGTTGTCACTTTAGCGTAGTGAGTAGCGATAATGGCTCTGAGCAGTATAGGACTTGACTTCTGAGGTTATCAGTCCCCTAGAACTACTTAAACCTAACTAACCTAAGGAGGTCACACACATCCGTCCGAGGCAGGATTCGAACCTGCGACCGTAGCGATCGTGCGGTTCCAGACTGTAGCGCCTAGAACCGCTCGGCCACTCCGGCCGGCTTACGCGATTCACGGATATCATGTAAAACCTACAGCACGATGAGCAGTACCTTAGAAGTGAATGCAAATACAAAATTTTATTCTCAGTGAAAAGTAATCTTGTATCATCACAGTTGGAGACTTTCCCACTGTTATTGGTTAATGGATAGAGTGAAGAACATGAGAAGAGTGGAAAGAAGCGACAAAGTTTCGAATACGTAGCAATGTTACTCAGGCTCTGGGCATAGCAAGTGTGCAGAAATGAAGAGATTAGGAACATGCAGACAAAGATGGAGCATGAAACTTAACCTGTCGTAAGACTGACGTTCCGTTCGGTCTTCCAGAACAGCCGAAATAACAGGAGAGAGAAGTATCTGGAACCACCTGTTACCAAATGGTTGGGAAGCGAAGTAAACATGGCGACAAACAAAACCGTAACCTCCACCGAAGCTGGCCTGCTTAATGGATCGGAGCAGTTCTGGGCGCGTTTCGGATTGCGACAACGTCGCGATTGGGACAGAGGCGGCGAAAACATTCGAACAGGGGTCGTGTGCACAGCGATTAAGCCCGAAATGAGGAAAAATCCGGAAACGGGCGGGCCGAGAGTGGAAACTAATGGACGGGGGGCAGTCACGACGGTCGAAATAACGATCACTGAAAGGGGCAGTGGGGGCGCAGCTGTTGACCAACAACCAACCGGTGCCCGGCTACCGAGAAATACGCCGCTCTGTAAGAAAGCGGAACGAAAGCCATAAATCACTACCAGAAAGCACACACGCGACTGGCGTGTATTGCTCAACAGCCGGCGCCGGTCCACTTGGACGGGATGCTGACCCTTTCGCCGGTTGGTTGTCCGGGGCAATGCACCGGATCGCTTAACGCAGCAGCAATATACCATTACGACGGGCTGTCTTGTACGTTTCTGCGAAAACAATGTAAGAAAAACAGCTTTTCGTACAATTCTTTTTTATTGAGAACGATGCCTTTTGCACCGTTGCATAAAACATTTTCCGACTTCTCGTCGCATCAATCGAGCTTAAAATTTAAGGATTTCTTACGTCTCCCGAAATAAGTGCTCTCCAATAAAAGGAAACGTGAAAACGTTGAACATTCACGTGATGAGTCATCGACCGCATTCCTTCCTTTCTGCGGCGCTACATCCAACAAAATATGCAGAGTCATGAGACGAAGAGGTACACTATGTGATCCGTCGGTAATGCTGGAATTCATTATGGTGTTGGCCCACCCTTACTCTTGATGACAGCTTCCACTCTCACAGGCATACGTTCAATCAGTTGCTGGAAGGTTTCTTGGGGAATGGAAGCCCTTTCTTCACGGAGTGCTGCACTAAGGAGAGGAATCGGTGTTGGTCGGTGAGGCCTGGCACGAAGTCGGCGTTCCAAAATATCCCAAAGGTGTTAGGATTCAGGTCAGAACTCTGTGCAGGCCAGTCCATTCAGCGATGTTATTGCCGGGTAACCACTGCGCCACAGACCGTGCATTATGAACAGGTGCTTGATCGTGCTGAGAGATGCAATAGCCATCCCCGAGTTGCTCTTCAACAATGGGAAGCAAGAAGGTACTAGAAACATACATGTAGGTCTGTGCTGTGATAGTGCCACGCAAAACAACAATGGGTGCAAGCCCCCTTCCACGAAAAACACGACCACACCATAACAGCACTGCCTCCGAGTTTTACTGTTGGCACTTCAAACGTTGGCATGCATTCCTAACCACATCCTGCCATCGGATTGCCATATTGTATACCGTGATTCGTCACTCGACACAACGTTTTTCCACTGTTCAATCGTCCAATTTTTACGCTACTTGCATTCGCCATACCCACTCCCTGCCATCGGATCGCCACATTGTGTACCGTGATTCGTCACTCCACACAACGTTTTTCCACTGTTCAATGTTTACGCCCCTTACACCAAGCGAGGCGTCGTTTGGCTTATGAGCAGCCGCTCGACCATGAAATCCAGGTCTTCTAACCTCTCGCCGAACTGTCATAGTACTTGCAGTGGATCCGGATGCAGTTTGGAATTCGTGTGTGTTGGTATGGATAGATGTCTGCCTATTACACATTACGACCCTCTTAAAATGTCGGCTTCTCTGTCAGTCAACAGACGAGGTCGGCCTGTACGTTTTTGTGCTGTACGTGTCCCTTCAAGTTTCCACTTCACTGTCATATGGGAAACAGTGGACCTAGGGATGTACAAGAGTGTGGAAATCTCGCTTACAGACGTATAACACAAGTGTCACTCAATCACCTGACCACGTTCGAAGTCCGTGAGTTCCGCGGAGCGCCCCATTCTGCTCTCTCACGATGTCTATTAACTACTGAGGTCGCTGATATGGAGTACCTGGCAGTAGGTGGCAGTACACTGCACCTAACATGAAAAAGTATGTTTTTGGGGTGTCCGGATAATTTTCATTACATAGTGTATAAGATCTATTTTCCGATATCCTAAGAAGATGGAGATGCTACGCTCCATGAGCGAAAGCCTAAGCCTCAAGATCTCTGGGATTTATAACATCTCTTGTGCGTGCGGAAACAATTACATCGGTCAGTCCATCCGTACCGTTTCCTACCGCTGTGCAGAACATCGACGGTATATTAAGAATCCAGAACTGGAGAAATCTGCAGTTGCAAAGCAGATCCTTAAAAAAAACACTACCGCAAAATACTGTTTGACGAAACAGGCTCCTCCTATAAGCTGGGATTCTGTAATTAAAGAGGCTCTAAAAGTAAACATGTGCGGAAAGAACTTCAACCGTGATAGCAGGTATAATCCTTGAGGTGTATGGAAGCGAGCTTTCGATGCAGAGAAGATCCAAAGACATTTGTCGCAATGTATACGACGGGAGCGGTGACGCCACCATCGCAGACGTTGACACCATCTGCGACGCACTGCGTACTTAGGGGCCAATCAGGAGCCTTCTATGTGGTGGATAGGGCCACCACAGCAAGTTTGGACAATCAGTTGCTCCTGACGAAGACGGTGGAGGTAATAGCCGAAAGCTAGAGATTTCACTCTTAACTGACGCGGCAAGAAGTCCAAGAATGATTCATCCAACAGCGCCGCCGAGAAAGACTTCGTTCTCTAATCTTTTTACTGTTTCACAAAACATTCGTCTTTAAAATTTATACACTCTTGCATATGTTCGAACTAAATTTGGAAAAGAAATTCCATTCTGGTGTTAGCACTTCACAAATACAGTTGGAACAAAAACTGCGAAATTGTACGTATTCCCATGCAGTCCAGCTTTGGGCCACTATCACATCCGAATGTGCCGCATGTCTGGATACAGCAAGATTCGACCAGTCGCCAAATATAGACCCACAATTAGCCTTCATTCATGCTCGTTGGGTGCTGATAACGCTGTCTCAGACGTGTACGCGTCATCTCTGTATCCTTCGCGGTTATCAGTCAAAATCTGACGCTGTTCTCGCACCGCGCATACCTGACCAGGCCTGGTAACAACACTAAACACAAAGAACAGTAATGATTTATGGTGGTCGTTCTACCTGTCATACAGAATTACAACACCAATCGTTTACATGATCGCATATAGTGTGGCATGTACGAAGTTACAGGGTGACAATTGTTGAACTATATAAAATAAAATCGTAATAACTTCTGAACGGTTTGAGTAGGATGTACAAACTGCACGATTGGCCGCGGGACATAGTATGTGCATGCATGGTTTGGTATAGCGACGAATCCCCCTTTCATTTGGATGGTTTCGTCAGTAAGCAAAATTGGTGCATTTAGGGGCCTGAGAATCCGCATTTCGCGATCGAGAAGTCTCATCACTGTGGTGTGCAATTCCAGGCACGGAATAATAGGTGTAATATTCCTTGATGACACGGTGACTACTGAACGGTACGTGAAGGTTTTGGAAGATGATTCATCCACAGTCCGCGATTTTGACAAGACCTGGTTCATGCAAGACGGAGTTCGACCCCATCGAAGCAGGAGAGTTTTTGATGTTCTGGAGGAGCACTTTAGGGACAGCATTCTGAATCCGGGCTACCCAGTGGCCACTGGCATGGGACTCGATCGGCCGCCATATTCTCCGTATCTCAACACATGCGACCCCTTTTTGTGGGGCTATATTAAAGACAAGGTGTACAGCAATAACCCCAAAACCATTTCTGAGCCGATAACAGCTACTCAGGAAGTCATCGACAGCATCGATGTTTCGACACTTCAGCGGGTCATGCAGAATTTCGGTATTCGTCGGCGCCACATCATCCTCAATGATGGAAGGATTATCGAAAATGTCATAACCTAAATCCGAATATCTGTAGTGACGTTTACATGTTAAATAAAGTGTGTGCGCGCCTTAGATTGTAACTAATTTACGTTTTTTTCATATAGTTCAATAACTGTCACCCTGTACATTGACATCTGACCACGTCTTCTGGATTCTCTCACTGTTTTGTCAGGCAGTGTATACAGCATGCTTTATTAGATGTTCTAGGTTAAATAAATAAACAGAACATCAGTGCCGCATCATTCAGTGTCCATTGTACAGTTGTAGAACAGCAAGATTGGTTAAACCTTCAGGTACGTGTAGAGTGTAGTGTGTTTCACGCGCGGAGCTGAGACACCCCCCTCTTGAACGCGTGAACAATGCTTCGTCAGGCTCTTGTCTGGGAGAGTGCCACTGCTGATCGCTGCAGGCGGCACACCTCGTTACTACTGTCGTGAGAGGACAACGGGGTAGTCTTCACGTCTGCGCCGTATAATAAAACATTAAGGCTTTGTTGTCTAGTCAATGAGACTAGCTTCCTGATATGTTTCCAAGATTAACTTAATTCGTCGACTCAGGAAGTTAAATCACCCTGATTATTCCTTGAATTTTGTTAGCTTAAGAAAGAGTTCTAAATTTCGCGCCAAAGAGACTGATATCCTCGTTACAGAAATGTACAATTGAGTGTCAATAAACCTGTATCAACCACAGTATTAATTAAAAAGCCACTACACATAAATAACAAGAGGTAAGATCAATACACGGGTCGTCGATCTTGGCAACCAATTACAACACGATACCCACCCCCATACTTCGGATATCGAGCTACGTTGTGCAGTAGTTAGCGCACAGGACTCGTAATCGGAAGCACACCGGGTCAAGGGCCTATTTAAGCGCCCAGGTTTAGGTTTTTTGCGATTTTCCTAAATTACGTAACACAAATATCGGCATGATTTCTTTCAGTATCCACGTCCAACCTGACCTTGTGCGCCGTCACTAGTCACATCCTGATAGACACGAAGTTAACGTTCCAATCCTTCTTCACTTCTCCACCGAGTAAACTGTTTCATGTCCAGGAACATCTCTGTCGAAAGGAACAAAAATAGAAGTGCCTTACGGATGGCAGACAGACCACACAGTTCATGAGTGAACCATGGAGATTTGTAGAATCCAGGATCCTGTCCCATGTCATAAAGAATTATTTTAGTTGAAGCTCATCACGTTGTTTACTTTGAATTATCCAGCGTAGTGGAGTGGGGCTGAATATTTGGAAACAGGACGCAACTGTGGACTCTGGAAATACACTAAGCGCTATTGCTCATACTTGAGGGCAATGTAGGTTTTATCAGTCCTCCAGCTGCCTATCAAGCACGAATCAGTCATGACTATCCCGCTAGAAATGAAAACGGATGAGGCTGTACTATTCGTTCTGTTTTGAGGAAAGCTGTGATATCACTAGCGGCTGCATTGCACATGTGGCATCGTTATTAGACAGAAAACATATGAGGAAAGAATCGTAATGTTATTGTTTGTTTCAATGAGGAAATTTCCTTCACGTATTACACAAATGTTTTGACGGTAGTTCTCGGCATGGGACAGGCACGGGGCATCCTTACATTTATTCTTGCACTAAAAGACATACAGAAACAAATCATTATGCTTAACATTTTCTTGGCTCCTGTTCTATGTCAGCGCTGAACCTACTACTAATACTGTTTCTTTTTGAGAATGTAGCAGTTCATCATTTCTAGAAATCTGAGGATTGGAAGTTGAAGTGCGATGTAACAGATCTTATTTCACCCGACGATAAAGGATACGGGGCGTTGTCTTCTTCTTTTTATATTTCTTTGAATCAGGCAAAGATATTCCTCGGTCAGTTTACCGTCCATTCGTCGCCTGCCCACTTCCAATTTACTTTCAATACAGCCATAATTCCCTGTGTCATTCCATTTTACATTTACTGACCCATTCGTTTTCTCAATTAATAGCTTGCTCATCAGTCCTATTTCCGAAAATCTGCAGCTCACTACCTTAACTTAGTTCTGGTTACAAACTGATTGTAAGTTTTTCGTTCCACACTCGTCGGGAGCTCTCGGAAACTTCTACAACAACATTCCGTAGCGTTCGTCCCTTCTTTCTTTTTCGTTTCCCTGTTTATCCAATATTAGTACTCAGTTGCCCCAAAAACGAAAAATTCGCAACTCATTCACACCTGTTTTAGTCTATTTTCAAACTCCTATAATTAGTTCTATTGGTCGTTGAAGTTTGTGTGTTTCTTTGGAGGTAAAAACTAAGTCAGCAGATCTATCGAGGTCTACAGACTTTCGCGCCTGATCAGATATCTGACAGCATCCTCTTCGCCCGCTGGGAATAACCGAATAATTTCCACATTACAGATGACGACCTGGAACAAAGGTACAGCCTACATTAAATGATGTGACAGATGTCATAGAATAGAGATACGCACACATACAGGTGACGGAAGCATCGCGCACACAAGGCATAAAAGGGCAGTGAATTGGCGAAACTCTCATTTGCACTCCAGTGATCCATGTGAAAAGATTTCCGACGCGATTACGGCCGCGCGACAGGAATTAACATGCTCCGAGCGCGGAATGTTAGTTGGAGCTACACGCATGGAACATTCCATTTCGGGAATCGCTAGGGAATTCAGCATTCCGCCATCCACGCTATCAAGAGTGTGCGGACAATACCAAACTTCGGACATTATCTCTCTCCACAGAAAACGCAGTGGCCGAAATTTGGAAATTTGTGGTAAAGACTATGGGACCAAACTGCTGAGGTCATCCGTCCCTAGACTTACACACTAATTACACTAACTTAACCTAACTTACGCCAGGGACAACACACATACCCACGCCCGAAGAAGGACTCGAACTTCCGAGGGCGGGAGCCGCGCAAACCGTGACAAGACTCCTAAGACCACGCGGCTACTCCGCGCAGTGACAGACGGCGTTCACTTAACAACCGGGAGAAGCGGCGTTTGCGTACAGTTGTTAGTGCTAACAGACAAGCAACACTGCGTGAAATAACTAAAGAAATCAATGCGGAACGCACGACGAACGTATCCATCAGGACGATGAGACGAAATTTGGCGTTAATGGGCTATGGCAGCAGACGACCGACGAGAATGCCTTTGCTAACAGCACGACATCGCTTGCAGCGTCTCTCTTGGGCTCGTGACCCATATCGGGTCGAGCATAGGTGAATAGAAGACTGTGTCCTGGCTATATGTGTCCCAATTTCAGTTGGTAAGATCTGATGGTAGGGTTTGCGCGTGGCGCAGACCTGACGAGGCCATGAACCCAAGCTGTCAAGGCACTGTGCAAGCTGATGGTAGCCCAATAATGATTCAAAATGGTTCAAGTGGCTCTGAGCGCTATGGGACTTAACATCTGAGGTCATCAGTCCCCTAGAACTTATAACTACTTAAACCTAACCAACCTAAGGACATCACACACATCCATGCCCGAGGCAGGATTCGAACCTGCGACCGCAGCGGTCGCACGGTTCCTGACTGTAGCGCCTAGAACCGCCCAATAATGGTCTGGGCTTTGTTTACATGAGTGTACTAGGTCTTGTGGATGATCAGCTACTTGAAAACTATTCGTAGCCATTTATAGATGTCATGTTCGCAAACATCGATGGGATTTTTATGGATGACAATGCGTTATGTCACTGGACCACAACTATTCGCGACTGGTTTGAAGAACATTCTGGATAGTTCGAGCGAATGGTTTGGCCACCCAGAACGCCCGACATGAATCCCATCGCACATTTAGGGGGCGTTATTGGGAGGTCGCTTCGAAAGCAAAATTCTGCACCGGCAACACCTTCGCAATTATGGACGGCTATGGAGGCAGCATGACCCAATATTTCTGCAGGGTGCTTCCAACGATTTGTAGAGTCCATGCCACGTCGAGTTGCTGCACTACGCCGACAAAGGAAGATACGACCCGATATTAGGAGATATACCACGACTTTTGTCACCTCAACGCGTATACGGGATTCAACTGTGTTTGCTATTTACTACGCTCGTAAACGAAGTCTGTAAGAGATACGAGAACGTGCCCACAACACGGAGGGTAGAGGTTCACTCACAGAGGACTGCTTTACCGAAAGATGGCACAAGTACATTTACATTTAGATTAACAGCGTCACTTTGCACTTTCTCGGGTCCAGTGACCTCCTACCCCTCGTAGCGGAGGTATTGTTTCGTGCCTGGAATGATCTTCACCGTGTAAACAAAACTGTACTGTTGTACGGATAACGAATCTGTTCAGCGCTAATTTGCGTACACGATTCACCGCTCGTTCTAATGCCTCTAATTTGACACCTGTTTTCATACCAACGCTAAGTGAGAGTACAGAATGGCGTGATATAGCTGCCCTTTCAGAAGGTCGGCTGCGTGATATGAACTCATCTACATCGATACTGTGAAAACTAATGTGAAGTGCATGGCAGAGGGAACTTCCTGTTGCGCCAGTTATTATGGCTTCTTCCCGTTCCCGGCACACAAGGAGTGCAGGAAGGAAAATAGTCTGAATACCTCTGTGCGAACTTTAATTAGTGTAATCTTATCCTCACGATGTTACTATTTCTCCTCCCCCCTCGCACCAAGTATTATTTGCCGTTACCCAAACCTTTAATATGCCACAGGTGATATCATTATAATAATTTGTTTAATAACAATAAAATATATAAAATGTTTTATTAGAATAATTTGTTACACCGGTGTTGAGTACACAACTTCAGTACAACTCCAAGAAATCGCACATCAGAGATATAAACCATTCGTATCACTAATTTAGGAGAATCTTGAAATCTGCGATAATACCAATCTCTGCATTAGCTATCGTAAGAATCCAGTATTTAGTACAGATTACGAAACAACAGTCTATTGATCTGATGTCTTTTGTCTACCAGTCAGAATGGGTCAAAGGTTTCGAACGATAGCTATGTAATTAATTGCCTGCAAAGTGAATGCCTAGATCTTTTGCACATAGATACTGGCGAATCCGAAGCGTACGAGGGAGTGGGCTGCGTATGTTATTGCCCTACGTTGCAGATAGTTAAAAAGTTTCGATTTCCACAATTAAGTAGTATTTACACCGCAGAAGTAACCGCAATTAAAGAAGCGATTATGTTTGAAACTGATTAAGGGAACAAAACATTAATTATAACCTAATCTAGAAGTGCTTTGGAGCAATCATAGTCTCGATAGTGGAAATCTAGTAACATTATGATATGACATAATTAGTAATGAAAGCCAACAAAGAAAACAAATCCGTCCACCAAATGTGGTTAAAGGGGTACTCAGGTATTCCGTATAATGTAATATCGTAGATGATCTTTTAAGAGACGGCATCGAAGAAAAAAAATTGTTTAAAATGGCTCTGAGCACTATGGGACTTAACATCTGTGGTCATTAGTCCCCTAGAACTTAAAACTACTTAAACATAACTAACCAGCACACACATCCATGCCCGGGGCAGGATTCGAACCGGTGTGTGACCGTAGCGTCGCGCGGTTCCAGACTGAAGCGCCTGGAACGGCTCGGCCACAGCGGCCGGCCGGCATCGAAGAAGTGGACCCAATATTTACATAGCTTCCATATTCCGACTTTCTCCATGTTTCAAGAAACAGTGACAAATATCGCAGCAGAAAAAGAGCTTTTCGTTCGCTTAGGTCCAGCGCACTGTACGAGTTATACTGTGGTTCCGCCAGAAAAATTTCCCGATGAGTTATGCGACATCAGTTATTATAAACGGGAAATGCATGTTTTCCTGTACGCCTCTATGGGCAAACAGCCAGAGGGTGAAGGAAATCTTAACCATATGATTTTGGGACGTTCCAAATATACTCCACATCAAAATAAACTGTGGGAAAACCTCGCAAAAATGAGGATTTTTTTTGTAAATAAATGTTAAAACACTAATGAGTGGGAACAAATATTGATGGTTTAATAGCATGTTACCTGCAGGAAGCGCATAAAGAATCTGTGATTTTATCTATGTATCAAACTGCAGTGTTCTTAAATTTTAATTGTTTTCGCTAAGGTCAGTAAACAATTGTAACGGCTATAGTGTTTTCAACATAAAAGTTTCTATTACTATTACAGCGCCACCTATCACAAAGCGAAAAAAGTGGTCCAACTAAAACATTCCTATTTCTTTACGTACTACACGAATATGTAATAAAAAATGGGAGTTCCTACTTTAAAAAACGCAGTTGATATCCGTTTGACCCATGGCAGCGCCATCTAGTGGGCCAACCATAGCGCCATCTTCTTTCCCCCTTCAAGCTAGACGAGTTTCGTTCTTTGTAGTTTTTTCGTTTGATGCTTATTTCGTGAGATATTTGGCCCTGTCACTATCAATGGACCACCCTGTAGATCCTACTATTTTATCTAATGCTTATGATCATTCCGCTAGGTATGCTAAAGAACAGCTTTAGAACTTGTCTCGAAACCCGGCTCTTTCAAATCACCAAAGAGCAATTCACTGAAAGATCGCCGTTTTTGAACTCAAATATTCGTGTGTGAGACCGCAGAGCATGTCCGTAACAGGTGAGTACTGATGAGCCTACTAGCTGCAAGTCTAGCCGTCTGGCTGTGGATTCCTTTGCTCTCCTCCTTCAATTCCAAAGATAACAGCAATATTCGAGAATGGTTCGCACATATTCTTGTGCGCTGTCACTTTTACAACTCCGTTAAACTTTCCTACGATTTTCTCACAGAATATAAATCGTGTATTTGCCCCCAAAACTGATTTTTTTTAATAATACACTTTACGATGGGAAAGGGAAATGTTATCGCCCTGGCATGATGTAACTAGTCCATTTTTTTATGACCATAATCGTTCAAATGGCGCCTAAAAGATCTCTAAACTACAGGAGATTGTTGTTGTGGTCTTCAGTCCCGAGACTGGTTTGATGCAGCTCTCCATGCTACCCTATCCTGTGCGAGCCTCTTCATCTCCCAGTACCTACTGCAACCTACATCCTTCTGAATCTGCTTAGTGTATTCATCTCTTGGTCTCCCTCTACGATTTTTACCCTCCACGCTGCCCTCCAATGCTAAATTGGTGATCCCTTGATGCCTCAGAACATGTCCTACTAACCGGTCTCTTCTTTTTGTCAAGTTGTGCCACATACTCCTCTTCTCCCCAACTCTATTTAATACTTCATCATCTACCCATCTAATCTTCAGCATTCTTCTGTAGCACCACATTTTGAAAGCTTCTATTCTCTTCTTGTCCAAACTATTTATCGTCCACGTTTCACTTCCATACATGGCTACACTCCATACAAATACTTTCAGAAACGACTTCCTGACACTTAACTCTATACTCAATGTTAACAAATTTCTCTTCTTCAGAAACGCTTTCCTTGCCATTGCCAGTCTACATTTTATATCTTCTCTACTTCGACCATCATCAGTTATTTTGCTCCCCAAATAGCAAAACTCCTTTACTACTTTAAGTGTCTCATTTCCTAATCTAATTCCTGCAGCATCACCCTACTTAATTCGACTACATTCCATTATCCTCGTTTTGCTTTTGTTGATGTTCATCTTATATCCTCCTTTCAAGATCCTGATTTAAAGTGACCGCCAAACTAAAGCCGACACAGACACATCGTTTGACACATGCATAAACGCAATCATAAAGGTTTCAATCACATCTAATTTCATTTAACGCACTGAATGTGGGCACCGCTCCTGACACCTATAATATCGAAACGGTACTCGGTCTCACGTCACATATTTTGCGAAATGGCTCTGAGCACTATGGCACTTAACATCTATGGTCATCAGTCCCCTAGAACTTAGAACTACTTAAACCTAACTAACCTAAGGACATCACACAACACCTAGTCATCACGAGGCAGAGAAAATCTCTGACCCCGCCGGGAATCGAACCCGGGCGCGGGAAGCGAGACGCTACCGCACGACCACGTGCTGCGGACACACATTTTGCAGCTTTTGAAGGATGACACTTCCGACTTTATGAATGATGTGCTCACGCAGTGTGCACTTACAAGATACAGGTGTGGCATACATCCTGGCCTTAACATATGTTAAGGGAAAACACCCATTGGGGTAATGTCTGGCGATGTTGGTGGCCGTGGAACTGTGTCATGTCTTACAGTCCCACGATACGGAAACTGTTCATACAAAGATTTCTGCATGCACGTTGTCTACTGAGCGTGCTATTCATCTAGTTGAAACATTACATGAGACTAGTATACCTGCTGAAAAGCAATGGGCCCATGACCTTGTCAGGCATCACTATACATAACACATTGGTCTTTAGACTATCTATTATGTACTTCTTCACAGGCCTTGGATTTACGTTACGTCTATTTACCGTGCCGCTTAAATGAAACTCTGCTTCATCTAAAAAAGGTATGGGATACAAGAAATTTTCATTCTCCTGACTGTGGGATAAAATATTATTGGCTAATTCTACTCGTTGTTCACAATTTCATTCTTTTAGTTCTTGCGAAATCCGATTTTTGTTAAGTCTACAATTGCAACAGCTTGCATAGCGCTCTGTGTACGAATTCGGCACCAGGAGATGATGTTTTGCCTCTCTTGCTGATTTGTATGGCAATGTTTTAAACATTGCCCGGATGTTTTCCACAGTCTCTGCAGGCGTTGAAGGTCGTTGGCTGTTTTTCTTCTTTTCATCTGCATTAATGAAACTGACGTGTGGTGGCTGTTCGTAAGTTGTTTTGAACCTTCGTTGCACATTTACTGCTAAACAAAATACTGTACTTCTCCTGCAGTGATGCCATTGTTTTACACTTTAATATAGCAGCGCTCACAGCGGCTGGTTAAGGACAAGAGACTTTTGTCACAGAAACTTTATAAGTTCATTCTTTTTCATTGTGCATGTGTGAGGCCTCTTACGTCCTCTTGTTTGAAATTATTGATCTTTCCACCTTTTCCTCGATCTTCCTAAATACCTTCTACTCACAGAGTAATATCATTAATTCTGTTATTCTGTCGTCTTCCATTCTTTTGACATGGGCCTTCCAGTTATTCCTATAGTCGTCAGTCTGCTCGTTTAAGCTTTTCACTTCCAGTTTTTTCTAATGTCTGCCTTCATCCTCCTGTTGAATAGCGTGTGCCCACATAGTTTTCTTATGAATCGCATCTCCAATGTTTGTATTGTTTGTTCATTTTTTTTGTTAACACACTAAAAACAGGATATCATAGACATATGGCATGAGTAATTAATAGCTGATGGTTAGAATCAGGGTAAACATTCTGTGACACCTCATATAATTGTAGAAATGAAATATAGAAAGGATGACATGGCAAATGGAAGTTACACCTGAGTTACTTAATCGAAGGAAGGTTTTTTCCAGATCGCATTGTCCGTGCCCTCACGAAAAGCACGTGGTTTAATAACTTCCCATGCCAGAGCAGCCAGCGTAATAGAAAGAGGGAGGAAAAAAGACCAGCGAATTCTCCTCTGTTTTGAGTGCTGAAACGTCATTATCATTCGGAATCTTAATTACGAACAAATTAGGCAGCTTGGGCGGAAAAAAATTACCCGCTCATGTTACAACATTCTGTATAAAGAGGGGCAAAATGTTCCATGAAGAGTAATGAACCAACTTAGAAAGCGATTCTAGCTCTCGGCCTGATTACTTTCTCCTCCAGCAGGTATTAAGAGATTGCGATCGATTCGCTGATGTGCCTTTAATTAAAAATGGGGAACGCGTCGGTAGAAGAGTAAAAATTCTCTCTCCGCCTCTGCTACAACTGACTTTCCTCAGCCCACTCATCTTCGGCGAGACGCTCCAAAAAATGATGAAGTCGATGGAACTTATTATGAATATTACGAAGATATCAAACTACTGTGGTATCCTCGGATAAACGACTGAATATTCCCGGACATCTACAGGAGTGTGGCCAGGACGTGAGCTACGGTAAGAGGGTGACGGGGAGGGTGGGGGAGGGGGGATGTTTACTCATATTATTTTAGTAGAAAGGGTAGTGGTGGCGAAAGCGAAGCCCAATTTCTTGCAAAACTGTATCTATTAACGATCAAACATACTAATTCTACCATTGTAAAATAGGTACACGCCAGCTACAATATGCTTAGCTCAGAAAGTGTAGTTTGTATCAGATTTATGAATGTTATCTTACTTCGAATCAGGCAATATTCAGCTAAATGCCAATGCTTTCTATATTCACATTTCCAGCAATTTTTGTCATCGAATACTAACACGGGAAAACACATTGCCCGCTCAAGCCTCCTGTCATTTTGAGTGTCAAGGATAATAGCGACGAACGACAAAATACTGCAGAGATTTCACGGAGAACGGCTCTGGGTACACGTGCTGCTAGTCAGTTTTATCTTTGGGTGTTCTGACTTTCATCAAACGTCAGAAAGTTGGAGAGAGGGGGGGGGGGGGGGGGAAGAAGGAGGAGGGCATGACAGGATGATGGGAGTACAGTTTTGCGAATAATCATTCTTTGCATTGAAACCCTGTAGGATATGACGCAAAGTATTCTGCTTCATTTGAGGATTCTTTCTTATCTTCCACGTTTCTTTCATTTTTTTCGCCATGGAGTGAGTCTCCTCCTGTGCTCAGTCTACTTTGTCCCTGGTTTCTTTGCGACTTTATTCTCTGACCTAACATTCCACTCGTATATCTTCTCTCTGTATATGTTTTTGTCTTGAACTTCTATTTGTGCTTTTTCTAGGTAAAGTTTGACTTGTGTGATCCATGGTATTGTTGACCTGACCCTTTGTATGTATGTCTGAATTCTGTTGGTGAGTCTTGCTGGTGAAGTTTAGCCTTCTTATTCTGACATCTGCTGCTCTGCTTGACACATTCTCTGTGGTTTTTCTACAGTGTAATCTGCATCTCAATTCTGTTAGCTTTGGGCCGCGAATTTTTCTGGTGCTTTTGCATTCTTCACTCAGCATGCTTCCCATGTCGCTTTTCGTATGAAGTGTTAGTGTCTCATATGCATACAGTATTTAAGGCTTGATTACTGTGTTGTAGTGTCAGATCTTTGGTTGAATGGATATGCATTTATTACTATCCACTGAAGAGCCAAAGAAACTGTTACATCTGCCCAATATCGTGTAGGGCCCCCGCGAGCACGCAAAAGTGCCGCAACACGACGTGGCATAGAGTCGACTGATGTCTGAAGTAGTGCTGGAGGGAACTGACACCACGAATCCTGCAGGGCTGTCCATAAATCCATACGAGTACGAGGGGTGGAGGTCTATTCCGATCAGCAAGTTGCAAGGCATCCCAGATACTCTCAATAGTATTCTTGACTGGGGAGTTCGGTGGGCTGGCCGGAGTGGCCGAGCGGTTCTAGGCGCTTCAGTGTGGAACCGCGCGACCGCAACGGTCGCAGGTTCGAATCCTGCCTCGGGCATGGATGTGTGTGATGTCCTTAGGTTAGTTAGGTTTAAGTAGTTCTAAGTTCTAGGGTACTGATGACCTCGGAAGTTAAGTCCCATAGTGCTCAGAGCCATTTGAACCATTGGAGTTTGGTGGCCAGCGGAAGTGTTGAAACTCAGTAGGGCGTTCCTGGAGCCACTCTGTAGCAATTCTGGACGAGTGGGGTGTCGCATTGTCCTGCTGGAATTGCCCATGTCCACCAAATGCACAATGGACATGAATAAATGCAGGTGATCAGACAGAATGTTTACGTACGTGTCACCTGTTAGAGTCGTATCTAGACGTATCAGGGGTCCCATATCACTCCAACTGCACACACCCCACACCGTTACAGAGCCTCCACCAGCTTGAACAGTTACTTGCTGCCTCCAACAGCTTGAACAGTCCCTTGCTGACATGCAGGGTCCATGGATTCATGAGGTTGTCTCCATACCCGTACACCTCCATCCTCCCGACACAATCTGAAAAGAGAGTCGTCCACACAGACAACATGTTTCCACGCATCAACAGTCCAATGTGGGTGTTGACGGTCCCAGGTGTGGCGTAAAGCTTTGTGTCGTGTATTCGCGAAGGGTACACGAGTGGGGTTTCGGCTCCGAAAGCTCATATCGATGATGTTTCGTTGAGTGGTTCGCACGCTGACACTTGTTGATGGCCCAGCACTGAAATATGCAGCAATTTGCGGAAGGGTTGCACTTCTGTCACGTTGAACGATTCTCTTCAGTCGTCGTTGATCGCGTTCTTGCACGATCTTGTACCGGCCGCAGTGTTACCGGATTCCTGATATTCACGGTACTCGTGAAATGGTCGTACGGGAAAATACCCACTTCATCGCTACCTCGGAGATTCTGTGTCCCATCGCTCATGCGCCGACTATAATACCACGTCCAATCTCACTTAAGTCTTGATAACCTGCCATTGTAGCAGCAGTAACCAATCTAACAACTGCGCCAGACATTTATTGTCTTATGCAGGTGTTGTCGACAGCTGCGCCATATTCTACCTGTTTACATATGTCTGTATTTGAATACGCATGCCATGACCGGTTTCTTTGGCGCTTTAGGGTATGTTTCAAAGAGAACCGCAGATCTACTCATTTATATAAGCACCGATGGTATGTACGTGCGCGAAATTACACTGACATCCGCTAACATCTTCTAGCTGTTTCACTTATTTCGTTAGGCAGTATATAGGGTGAACCAGGACTCTGTTGACACTCTTTCAGAGGTTAAAATCACTCCACCCATGACTAATGCGGTGGCACTACTTATTGAATATTTTATTTCAGCCTTACCAATCAGTTAAGTTCTTTTCGCTAAGGCTCCACAGGGCCTTGACACTTGGTTGGCAGTCTAGTTGCCGGCATGACAGCGCGTGTTCACAGTGTCGTAAACAGACCGCATTTGTGTTCGTTGGACGGTTTCATCATTGGTGAGTTATCATTGTTACAGTCAGTTCTCCGGTTTGGTTCTACTTAGGGTTTCGTTGCTTCATATTTTTACTAAAAACTTTAGCTGTTTCTTTATTCTTTTTATTGCCCATTCGTTTGCCAAAGGTGTATTAGCCTAGCCATTATTTTGCACTCGTGAGTTTTTTCTGCTCACTGAATTTGCCTCTTTGCCTAACTTAGGTACTCAATGCACGCTTTAGCAGCTCTCATTTTCCTACTGCCATTGCCTTTTTTTTCGTGTTGCTTTTAGGTGACGTAATGAAGCATTGACAGTGGCTATCTGGCTGTTAGTTCTCAGCTTAGCTGTTAGCTCGAAGCCTCGGTCACGATTAGCAAGAATTTTTTTCGGTAAGCTCAGTTATGGTGCAGTATTTTATGACATGAAACTTATACCCCTCAACACCCTTGAAACACAAATGTGGCCCTGTGCTCCACAGTCCAATTGATGTATCTATTCCTTTTGTTATTTTTAATTTATTCATTTATAACTGCCTTTAACAGCAATTTACACTTATACCAGTTTATAGTTTCGCCAGATTGTCTGATGACGCCTACAACATATGAAGGTCAAATAAACCTATCTTGTGCAACCAAGACTGTTTTTTTCTGTTCTCTTTTAGATATGGTAGAATTTGACCAAAACAAGAAATATAGTGAACACAGGCTCCGAAACATAGGAATACTTGTTCGAAAGACGAGCTCTTCTACAGAACACGTGCTCATAGCTCTTAAGATATGCATTTACGATATATTTACTGAACTTTCTTCCTTGTTTTGATCCATACTACCACCTACCAAAATATGGAAACAAAGATATTGACGTAGAAGGGATGTGTTCAGTAGTATCGGAGATGAACAAGTGCTCATTGCTATTAAAGGCACGGATTTTAGAGCCCGTGTTTATTACTCATTTTTGTGTTGTTTCTGTCGAAGATCAGATCACTTGCAAAGCTCACTCTTCACTGAGCGCGCACAAAATGAGGAGGGGGCGCCTTCTTCAGTCTCTGTTGTAATTGTGACGTCACATACCATTCGGATGCGACAACAACAACAACGACTGCTGGAAACTGGTGCGTTCGCAGCAAGGGGCGACGGGGGGGGTGGGGGGGGAGGCGTCTGTGGTACTGTACGGACAAGCACACATTCTGCTTTTGAAGCTCCGTACGCAGAAGTGAACCCAACGACGAGTTGTCGAAACACTGCCCATGTCATGGGCTCCTATAGAGTGCACAGGATGAAGCTCTTTGTCTCTTCTGTGTGTCTTTTGTGGTGCGGGAGATTTGAAAGTGATCTGATCTTCAAATTTATTTCACACCCAAATGGTTCGTTTTCGGATATGGCTTCCTTACCAAAACTTTGCCTACTTAATCCTTATGTGATGAAAAGTATCCGGACATCTCTAAAAACATACGTTTTCCATATTATGTGCGTTGTGCTGCCAGGTACTGCGTATCAGCGACCTCATTAGTCATTAGACATTGTGAGAGAGCAAAATGGGGCACCCCGCGGAACTCACGGACTTTGAACCTGGTCAGGTGACTGGATGTCACTTGCGTCATACGTCTGTACGTGAGATTTCCACATTCCTATACATTCCTAGGTCCACTGTTTCCGATGTGATAGTGAAGTGGAAACGTGAAGGGACACGTACTGCACAAAAGCGTACAGGCCGACCTCGTCTGTTAACTGACAGAGACCGCCGACATTTGAAGAAGATCGTAAGGTGTAATAGGCAGACATCTATCCATACCATCACACAGAAATTCCGAACTGCATCAGGATCCACTGCAAATACTATGACAGTTACGCGGGAGGTGAGAAAACAAGGATTTCATGGTCGAGCGGCTGCTTGGTTTTCATGGTCGAGCGGCTGCTCATAAGCCACACATCACGCCTGTAAAAGCCATACCACGCCTCGCTTGGTGTAAGGAGCGTAAACATTGGACGTTTGAACAGTGGAAAAACTTTGTGAGGAGTTACGAATCATGGTACACAATGTGGTGATCCCATGGCAGGGTGTGGGTATGGCGAATGCCCGGTGAACGTCATCTGCCAGTGTGTGTAGTGCCAACAGTAAAATTCGGAGGCGGTGGTGTTATGGTGTGGTCGTGTTTTTCATGGAGGCACTATCACAGCACATGCCTACATTGATTTTTTAAGCACCTTCTTGCTCCCCACTGTTGAAGAGCAATTCGGGAATGGCGACTGTTCATAATGCACGGCCTGTGGCGGAGTGGTTACACGACAATAACATCCCTGTAATGTACTGGCCTGCACAGAGTCCTGACCCGAATCCTGAAGAACACATTTGGGATGTTTTGGAACGCTGACTTCGCGCCAGGCCTCACCGACCAATATCGATTCCTCTCCAAGCCGTGAAGAATGGGCTGCCATTCCCCAAGAAACCTTCCAGCACCTGGTTGAACATATGCCTGCGGGTGTGGAAGCTGTCATCAAGGCTAAGGGTGGGCGAACACCATACTGAATTCCAGCATTACCGATGGAGGGGGCCACGAACTTGTACGTCATTTTCAGCCAGGTGTCCGGATACTTCTGATCACATAGTGTACCATAGAAGCGTGTAGCAAGATTTGTGAAACACCCTGTATAATCTGTCATTCGTGCGTTGTTTCACAGTACATTAGTGCAGAAAAGTGCAAGATATGGCAATGTCACTGTTACTAAAAACAGTGTGTTCATGAATGACAGATAAATTAAAATACTATCGCCATTTATTTATTTGACCTACGACGTGTTTTCCATTGCTTTATTACCTGAACTTAAGGAGAACAGTCGTTTTACACTGCTAAGTCTTGTGACGTGGATTTTAGATGCCTTGAAAAATGTGGCGTTCGAGGCTTGTAAGAAATGGTTCAAATGGCTCTGAGCACTACGGAGGTTAACTTCTAAGGTCATCAGTCCCCTACAACTTAGAACTACTTAAACCTAACTAACGTAAGGACATCACACACATCCATGCCCGAGGCAGGATTCGAACCTGCGACCGTAGCGGTCACGCGGTTCCAGACTGTAGCGCCTAGAGCCGCTCGGCCACCCTGGCCGACGGCTTGTAAGATCACCACGGAGTACTAGTCTGTGGTTACTATGCAATAGGAAACTGATAAACTACATTGCAGTGATATTATTGTTTACAACTCCTTGAGGAAAACAATGTTCAGATATAGGTATATATGAGGAGGGTCAATATCGAATGAGATAATACATGTCGTGCACATTACTTGGTCGACTTTCCCGCTTCGATTACGCTAGTTGCAATCTTTTACCGTTAGAGGGCTCCGAGTTGTATAACATGAAGGCGTGAGAAACAGCGTGCCGTAATCGAGAAAACTGAAAGCGCAAATTCGAGGAGCGCGTCCTCATACGGAGCACCTGCTCCCTCAGGATAACACTGCCAGACAACCCACAAGCGCTGCGACATCTGCAACAATCCGACACCTTGGATTCATTGTCATTGATCATCCTCCACATAATCCCAGCTTGGCCGATTTTAATCTGTGTTCAAACCTTAAAGAACATCTGCGAGGACTTCACTTTGATGATGAAGGGGTGCAAGCAGAAGCGAGGTTGTGGCTCCGTCAAAATTGTCATACGTTTTACAATGACGATATGAAGTGACTAGTCTCTTCTTGGTAGAAATGTGTTAGTCGCTAGTGGGACTATGTTGAGAAATAAATATGTAGACGTGATGAATAAAAAGGTAGAATGTTAATACAGTTTTATTAAAGAAGCTCTAAGAGTTCTCACATAAAAAATTCGGAGGTGTTTCTTTTCAGCCTGCCCTCAAACGTACAGAAATAAACGTCTTTGGACATACAGTACCTTATTTGTTAACTTCAATGCCGAAATCAACGATACTCAGAACACTGATGGGGTAAAATAAGTTGCGCTATTGATGGATAGAGCTAAGAGTGCTTCCACACATTGGTCCAATGTGTGTTTTATTGCAATAATGGTATCATCTTTTAAATGGAGCTGTTTATATGATATACAATTTATATACATAAAGTCTAGTATAGCACTTTCAAACACGAATATTCTCTTAAGTCTAGTGTTACATGACTCAACTAATTCAGATTATATTACTCATCTTACTCACAACACTTCAGCGATTTTTTTAAAGTGTAGTGAGTCGGAGAGCATTTTACTATTTAATAAATCTGTCGACTATATTACGGCGCATGTGTGTCTACAATTCGTCGCACAGACTCTTTAAATGGTTCAGCAAAGAACTTGAGACGCTATTCGCAGCGTTCGTTACAAATTGCAGTACTGCTCTTCCCCACAGGTTAAAATAACATTCGAAATTAGCAAGAAGTATAGAACATTGTCTGTGCGAGACAGTTTGCAGCACCTGAAAAAGTTGTCATAGAATCAGAGTATATTTCATTATTTGCTTTGCCTTACTCATGACGTATTTCAAAACACCTAACAAAGTTTTGTTTGAGATGAAGGTCGCGAAGGGTGCCCTTGAAAGTCTGATTTCTGAGAAGACCTGGTGAGTGGCGTTTTCCAACGTCGGAGAGTACGGTTAAGAGTCGAGTCACCACATTACAGTGCAGTTTCTCAAAGTCGCGGAATTCTGAGCAGAGCACGACTCGTGGAAAAGCCATTAGCAACATAATCTGTATTTCATCAAAAATGAACTCATTGTGACCATGACGGATGTGACCCCACGTCGCTTAACTTGCCAGCAGCGGACGATGTCCAGATGTTAACAGTGAGAAATGGTCTCCATTCGCCGGTGCCCTGAACATCTCGATACAAAAGTCTGTCCTTAGATTTCTCTTGATGGTAATATCTTCAGCTGTTACTGAGGATCCAGCATGGCAGCCTCAATTCGAATCGGGTGGACGACGGTAGAAATCCTCGTTCGGCCATCCAAGTTTATGTCTGTCGTGATTTCCCTAAATGTGTTAAGGCAAGGTGCGAGATGGTTCCTCTGAAAGGTCACGACCGATTCCCTTCCCCACCCTTCCACAAACCGAGCTTGTGCTCAGTCTCAAATGACTTCAATGTCGCCGGGAAGTTAAACACTAATCTTTCTTCCTTTTTCAATTTCAGTTGTTATATTACTATCCTGTCAAACTCTTCTTACGGATGGAATTGAACAATAGCATCAAGATTCATATTTCTCTTCAATTCCTTACGAATACAAAGTAGGAGTCTAAGAGGCATATAACCTTATAGTGCAACAGTCGTCACCCCCTACTAGAACTATGATAAAACAGGATGCTTATAAATTAGTTATACAAAATAATATGGAGTGTAGCCGTGTATGGAAGTGAAACGTGGACGATAAATAGTTTCGACAAGAAGAGAATAGAAGCTTTCGAAGTGTGGTGCTACAGAAGAATGCTGAAGATTAGATTGGTAGATCACATAACTAAAGAGGAGGTATTGAACAGAATTGGGGAGAAGAGGAGTTTGTGGCACAACTTGACGAGAAGAAGGGATCGGTTGGTAGGACATGTTCTGAGGCATCAAGGGGTCACCAATTTAGTACTGGAGGGCAGCATGGAGGGTAAAAATCGTAGAGAGAGACCAAGAGATAAATACACTAAGCAGTTTCAGAAGGATGTAGGCTGCAGCAGGAAATGGGAGATGATGAGGCTTGCACAGGATAGAGTAGCATGGAGAGCTGCATCAAACCAGTCTCAGGACTGAAGACCACAAAAACAACCTTCACGTACTTTTCCCGCCTAACACTGTTAGTTCCCAACGTTAGTACAAGGTGGCATGCGCGACTGATTTATTTTCGAGTCATCAATGAGTCGTATAACGGTGCGCAGAGTGCGTAGTGCTATTTATGCTTTCATGAATCCAAATCCGCTGCTACAGTTAAGAGATAATTCAGGTCTAAATATTGCAGGTCAGCACTTCAAAGAGAAGTTGTTGTTATTTCACTGGCGGTGCATCGCATAGAGTGCCGGGTCAGGATCGACCAGTAGTATCTGAAGCAACAACTGAACAAGTTCGTCAGTATAACATTCGTATTCTGAGAAAATAAATGAGACACGCTAGCTTAGAATTGAATATGCCTAGTGTTACAATGTGGTAGGTATTACGTGAACGCCTGTCATTCAAACACTACAAACTGCAAAAATAGCAACCTTTAACAGAAAGTGAAAAAAATAGCGAGCTGAGTTTCGTGTAGAAATGTTTAACAAATTTCAGACTGAAGACGATTTTCTTAATTAAACTGTCTTCAGTGAGGAAGCGCCGGCCGCGGTGGCCAAGCAGTTCTAGGAGCTACAGTCTGGAACCGCGCGACCCCTACGGTCGCAGGTTCGAATCCTGCCTCGGGCATGGATGTGTGTAATGTCCTTAGGTTAGTTAGGTTTAAGTAGTTCTAAGTTCTAGGGGACCGATGACCTCAGATGTTAAGTCCCATAGTGCTCAGAGCCATTTTTGAGGAAGCCATCTTTTACAACTACGACAAAGTGAAGTGACATAATGTTTGGATATGGGGTGAGCAGAAACCACGTCACGTAATCGGACGTATACGGGACTCGCCTAAGGTAAATGTTTTTAACGAGGTAAGCTGTAACAAGACTTAGGGTCCTTTCTTTTTTTGTCGAGTTATCTGTATCTGGCACATCGTTCCTGGACGTGCTTGAACATTATCTATTGCCTCAATTACATCAGGATATGGGCTCAGAATTTATTTTTCAGCAAGAAGGCGTGCCACGACATCATCATTGTAAAGCTGTCACGTATATCAGTAAGAATGTGCCGACTTGGACTAGACGTGGTGGAACAATATTCTGGCCACGATCATCACCCGATTTAACTCCAATGGACTTCTGTGTATAGGGTTACATTAAAGAGAGAGTGCTTGTTGCTCCACTTCGACGAGGAGCTGCGAGAACGGATAACACAAGCAGTTGCCACCATAAATCAAGACTTGCTTCACAGGATCTGACAGGAAATTTTTTTACACACTCTGCATTTGTAGGGTTCCAGAAGGCTGTTAAACTGAGCATTTGTAAATAAAACATGAAGATATACTGCATTCAGAGCTGTGTCAGACATTTCTGTAAGTTATTTACCTTTATTTACCTTTTCCACAATTAAAGGTTACTTTTGGGTAACTAATTTATAAACACCCCGTATAAGCAAAGTGCGTCAGAAAATTGGTTCTTCGGAAACACTTAAAACAGCCGTAAGCGGAACATGTCGGACAATAACAACACTACTAGACAATTACAATGGCGTCAGAGTACCTCGTATGTAAGTCACTATTTTCGCTCCTATTAAAGCAATGTGTGTGTGTGTGTGTGTGTGTGTGTGTGTGTGTGTGTGTGTGTGTGGATACAATGATTTTCTTATTTGTTTCAAAGATTTTGCAATGAGAGATTGATGTGAGAAACAGCAAAATGGTTGGTGCTCAAAATGGTTCAAATGGCTCTGGGCACTATGAGACTTAACCTCTGAGGTCATCAGTCCCCTAGACTTAGAACTACTTAAACTTAACTAACCTAAGGACATCACACACAGCCATGCCCGAGGCAGGATTCGAATCTGCGACCGTAGCAGCAGCACGGATCCGGACTGAAGCGCCTAGAACCCCTCGGTCATAGTGGCCGGCTAATGGTTGGTGGCTGAAACGAATACGGAAGAGGGGGGAGGGGGTGCGGATAGGGAGGCGGGCAATGACGAATATTCTGCCTGTGTGTGGAGGGGATGAGGTATCAGCTGAAATACACAAATAATTGTGACAAGTCATTTATTTTACTCTATACAGTATACATTTCGGACGATTGCATCTCTATCATTAGGAGGGTTTATGTAAATTAATAACACACTGACAGGCATAGACACAGACGATTTGCATATATGATTTCTCTGGGGAATTTATGGCACTATCTGGTAGCGGAGAAGCAAAACAAACTATTTTTAGTACCTGGCTCGATAGTTACGTGGCTGCCTTGATTATACTGCTAAGTATTAACATAGAGTTAAATACTTTTCAGTGCTCACAGCATTTATATTGATATTACGGCTTACCTATGCAATCACAACATATTTGAAGCCATATACTAAAATAGTTTGTTTTATGAATTATATGACTGCGTGGTGTCTGCTCTTTCTGAATGTCCGAAAGAACAGACACCACGGATTTATATTACTGATTCGCCTAGATGCGCAATGGATCCACCTTCCTCAGTGCGGATGCACAAGTGCGTCAGACCTCCTGCGGGAATCTCACAGTAGCGAACATGCAGGAAATGGACAGGGACTGCAGATAGGTGGTGTTCTGTGGGGATGTGGGTCGGCCGCGAATCGTGCCGAAATAGCGTTGTTGCGACAACAGTGTGCCGAATGGCGCAGTGGTTAACGCACCTGCCTAATAGGCAGGAGATCCTAAGTTCGAATGCCGGTCCACCACAAATTTTCATTCGTCGCCGCCCGCTGATTCCGCGTAATGTCCCGATGCAGCTGGCATCATTAATCTCTTTCCTTTCTCCCCCCCACCCCCCCCCCCCCACTTGAATTTGCCCCTATTTCATTTTTGTCCTCCGCTGTCAAATAACGCAACAGGTTGTAATGGTACTTGAATTACGTAACCATTACGGCACCTCACCTCAACTTCTCGATACCAGCAATATTCTACTGTGTTTCTGTAAAGTAGTTAACATATTTCTGAGACAACATTCAGATTTCATTTCATTAATGTAGAGGTACTTCGATACATCGATACGTATATATTGCAATGATATTATTCTTATGTGTATTCTTTCTTTTGTCACAGTGATCTTTGTAGTAACTCTGATTTTTGGGCGCGTAAGCGGTTATTAGAAAGTCAAGTCTTGGTCGTCAAGTTGAAAAGACGCAAATTGTAGTCGGTTTACAAAATGTGAACTTTAACAGTGAGGAAGATTTTTTCCAGTGTTTTATATTGTGAAGTGATGTTTTGTGTTACGTGATATTGCAAGAAACGTAATAAAAAGGAAGTGTAACTTAAATTCGGAGTGCTGATTACTTTTTTACATCACCATCGTGCTAACTTGCAAAAGTTTAATCTTCAAGAATGGTTTATGAAACACATCTATAAAACTTCTGAATATTGCAGAATAACAGCTAGGCCTCTTTGCATCCGAGCTTGGAATCATCACTACTTAGATTTTTCGACGATTGAGCCATGAGTTCACAACGAGACCAGCGTGGGAAACACGAAAAGATGAGTGCCTAGTTTATCCATTATTTCATGAAATGACTTTATTAACTGTGCTCTAATGACACCTGCACATAATGTAGCTTTGTTGTTGCCCGAAAATGCATCATTTAGCAGCGTGAGCAACACTACAATCATAGTTAACTTTTGACCTTTGTTGTGGTAGGGTTGTTAGAAGGTTCCCCAAAAAGATCGATTTCACTCCTACTTGTACGACTCTACTGTTTTATAACAAATGAACAAACACTATCTGGACCACAGTTTACTATCAACGACTACTGTTTTCCACCTGCCCTGCAAATCACCTTCAAATCTGTTCCATAGAATGCAGTTTGTCAACAGTGGTATAAATGACACAAAACTAAGGTAGTCTGCAGGGCATATCGGAACGAAATTGTCATCTAGATGATGCTTGTTCATTTGTTATAACAACTGAAGTCACGGTTCCTGGGACGTAGCGTTAATTGTGATGCACTGTTTTACCTCACGGGATTGTCGCGCTACAGCGAAAATGGTTGCCGTGAGTTTCACTCCTTCATTTCAGATGGCAAATGCAGTAACAATACGAAAACGAAACGGGGCTCACGCGCGTTACCTAGCAAAACAAAGGCTGCGGACTGTTTGTCCTTCGACATCCGCTCAGCGCGCAGCAAACATCCGCAGAACTGGCGTCCGCAAGATTATTGCGCTTATCAACTGGGTTGCGTGTGTTCGCTTGCGGAGCTCTGCGCCCCACCTCCAACGTCTTTACTCAACTAGCTGCTCGAAAATCTGAGCTGGCCAGAAAGAAGTACGTCAAATATTTGTAATCATCAGTTTCCTACGTGTGATTTCCCTAAATCGCTCCAGGCAAATGCCGGAATGGTTACTTTGAAAGGGCACGGCCGACTTCCTTCCCCATCCTTCCCTAATCCGATGAGACCGATGACCTCGCTGTTTGGTCTCTTCCCCCAAACAATCTAATCCAATCCTACGTGTAATATATGTGTTTTCTTCAGTACCTTAGACGCAGCTCTCATAGCGCTATGTGAAATGAATTAATAATGGTAAATTGGTAAATCACGAAGCATTTTGGGTTGTTTGGGGGAAGAGACCAAACAGCGAGGTCATCGGTCTCATTGGATTAGGGAAAGATGGGGAAGGAAGTCGGCCGTGCCCTTTCAAAGGAACTATCCCGGCATTTGCCTGGAGCGATTTAGGGATATCATGGAAAACCTAAATTAGGATAGCCGGACGCGGGATTGAACCGTCGTCCTCCCGAATGCGAGTCCAGTGTGCTAACCACTGCGCCACCTCGCTCGGTGAGTAGCATTTTAAGAAATGTTGTTTTTGTCGTGGACTTCAGTGAGAAGATTAATTTTATGCGGCCCTCCATGCTAATCTATCCTGTGCAAGGCCCTACATCTACGAATAACTCTGCATCTTACATCAGTTTGAGACTCCTTACTGTATTCAGCAGTAGATGACAAGTGACTGATAATGACTATGATTATTTCGATAATTTTAATATACAACGTGCTGCTTGGTGTATAGGACCAAGAAACGATCATAATATGAAGACAGACTTTCCGGCAGTAAGGAATCCAATCAAAAAATGTCATTCAGAATGGCACGAGCGAGTGTTGTAACAACTTACTAATCATTAATTATATAAATAAAAGATTGAATACGAAAGTGAAAAAAGCGGCAGAACCAAAGTTGCGTTGTGTTACCTGATTTCACTCACTCACTCACCCCCTCTCTCTCTCTCTCTCTCTCTCTCTCTCTCTCCCTCTCTCTCTCTCTATTCTTTCACTAGGTTTCGACTCTCCGTGGCACCATTAACCAAAGCTCTCCAATTTCTTCTGTCCTGCACTTTCTCCCGTAGGTTTCCCAGACTGGAACACATTACTTGTGTGATGCCATCGATCCATTTTATCCTCTCACGTCCTCTTCTTCTAGCGCCTTCGATCTTCCCCAACATTAGTGTTTTTTCCATGTGTTCCATGTCGTCTCATTATGTGTCCAAAGAAGGTTAGCTTTTGCTTTAGTATCTGACCTTCCAGGGACCACTCTTGTTTTATTTGCTCTAATATTGACCTTTTCGTCCTCTTAGCAGCCCACAGAACTTTAAGAAGTTTGCTCCAACACTACATTTCAAAGGATTCTATTCTTCGCCTTCACGTCTCTAATGGTACAGGTATCACATCAATACATCACAACAGGAAAAGCCATAGTCCTTACAATACGGGTCTTTGTTGCTAAAATTATATCTCTACTCCTTAAAACCTTGCCAAGGTTTGACACTGCCTTTCTACCAAGCAGCAAGCGTCTCCTGATTTCGTGGCTGTCAACACCATCAGCAGAAATCTGGGAACCGAGACAACTGAACGTAGACACTACCTTCATTGTTTCTCCTCCTATATGTTACGAAATGATAGGTATAATTGCCATAATTTTCATTTTCTCAACATTCTACCTAAGCCCAGCTTTTTCACTTTCTTCAGTCACTTTCAGGAAAAGAGTCTTTAACTCTCCTTCACTTCCTGCCAACAGTACAGCATCAGTTGCGTGTTTAAGGTTGTTTATATTTATCCCAGCTACTTTAATTCCGGTTTCTTTTTCATCTAGTCCGATATTCCTCACAACGTGCTCTGCATGCAGATTGAATAGGTAAACTGATAACATGCAGCCTTGCCGTACCCTTTCCTGAATCTGGATCCATTTAGTTGCTCCATACATAGTTCTCACCGCGGCATCTTGGTCGGAGTGTATATCTACATCTACATCTACATCTACATCTACATGGTTACTCTGCAATTCACACTTAAGTGCCTGGCAGAGGGTTCATCGAACCATTTTCATACTACTTCTCTACCATTCCACTCTCGAATGGCGCGTGGGAAAAAGGAACACCTAAATCTTTCCGTTAGAGCTCTGATTTCTCTTATTTTATTATGATGATCATTTCTCCCTACGTAGGTGGGTGTCAACAAAATATTTACGCATTCTGAAGAGAAAGTTGGTAACTGAAATTTCGTAAATAGGTCTCGCCGCAAAGAAAACCACCTTTGTTTCTGTGACTGCCACCCCTACTCGCGTATCATATCAGTGACATTTTCACTCCTGTTGCGCGATAACACGAAATGAGCTGCCCTTCTTTGCACTTTTTCGATGTCCTCCGTCAATCCTACCTGGTAAGGATCCCATACCGTACAGCAATATTCCAGCAAGGGACGGCCAAGTGTAGTGTAGGCTGTCTCTTTGGTGAATTTGTCGCATCTTCTAAGTGTCCCGCCAACAACGCTCCGTATGAGATGAATGAGCGGTCTTTGGCCCTGGCGAACACTTCATTCAATCCACAGCGATGGGTCGGACCATTGTATGATGTACCCGGATAAAGTTGTGCATTAATTTTTGACTCGGACATAACGCCTGAGACCTTGCACCGATGAATCTACACTATCCTATCAAAAGTATGCGAACACCCCTATGTGAAGCAGAAACAAATACTAGATAATACGAGAGGCGGTGTCGCCACTACGAAAGGAGTCGGGGAGTATCGTGTCGGCAGTTGGGAAACAGTGACAGCAGAATGGGTCGGTCAGGAGGGGTTAATGGCTTCGAACGCGAGTGTCACTTGAGTAAAAAATTCATCACGACTATTGTCTGCCTCCGGTACCTGAATGGTCAGCGTGACGGATTGTCAAACCTCTGGGCCCGGATTCGATTCCCGGCTGGGTCGGGGAATTTTCTCTGCCCAGGGACTGGGTGTTGGGCTATCTTCATCATCATCCTATCATCCTCATCGACTGCAGGTCGCCGAAGTGATGTCAAACTGAAAGACCGGCACCCGGCGAACGGTCCTAGCCATACGATTAAATTAAATTAAAAATCAGGACTATTCCCACCCTTCCAGAGTTCCCAAGTCGACTCTTGGTGATGTGAATGCAGAAATGGAAACGCGAAGGAACAACCACCACAGCTAAACCAAGATGAAGGGCAACTCATGTACTAACGGTCAGGGATCGCCGAGTACTGCGGAGGGTGGTTGTAAAAAATTGCGAAAAATTAGTGCAAAGAATCTCTCATGAATTCGAATGTGCTGTCAGTAGTCCAGCTAGCACAATGTGCGTAGGAAGTTAAAAAGAATGAGGTATAACGGCCGAGCAGCTCGTCATAAGCAACAAACTTCTTGTAGTCAGTGCTGAGCGACGCCTGATGTGATGTAAAGAGCGGCGCCAGTGGACAATGGATGTCTGAAAACGAGTGGTATGGAGTGATGAATCACGCTATACGGTATGGTAGTCAGACGGAAGGCGAATGGACTTGCCGCAGTGGTAACACTGGTCCCCGTCGGATCACGAGGCTGGGCACTGTCGGATTGGGCTGGCACTAGGACGGGTGACCATCCGGTCTGCCGAGCGCTGTTGTCAAGCGGGGTGTACTCGGCCCTTCTGAGGCAAACTGAGGAGCTACTTGAGTGAGAAGTAGCCGCTCCGGTCTCGTAAACTGACATACGGCCGGGAGAGCGCTGTGCTGGCCACATGCCCCTCTGTATCCACATCCAGTGACGCCTGTGGCCTGAGGATGACACGGCGGCCGGTCGGTACCGTTGGGCCTTCATGACTTGTTCGGCGGAGTTTAGTTTTAGTTTTTAGGCAGATGGAAGGGCTTGAATTTGGAAAATACCTGGAGAACCCGGGCTGCCATTCCTCCACAAGCAATTGGAAAGTGTCTGCAACACAGTTTAAGCGGTCATAAAGGTGATAGGTAGACACGCCCCATTTTAATGCCAACTAACAGGTGTCCGGATACTTTTGCTTCTATAGCATATGACGCGTCGACTCTCGGTCGTTCAACATCATCTGCGCCACAGAGTGGCATTATTTTAAACAAATATTTCATACTGGCAGACTGATCTTGAGCAGCTAAATCGACAGCCAACGCGTAATCGAAATATTTTAGATCTGGCAGCCACGAACAGACCAGACCTCATCAACGGTGTCAGTGTTGAGACAGGGATTAGTGATCATGATGTTGTCATTACGACTATGGTTACGAAAGTTAAAAGGTCGCTCAAGAAGACTAGGAGAGTATTTTTACTAGAAAGAGCAGTTGTTAGCATCCCACTTAGTAAATGAATCGACTCCATTTACTTCCGTTACGATGGACGTGGAAGAATTATGGGCAAATTTTAAACACATTGTAAATCATGCATTGGACAAGTATGTGCCGAGAAAGTGGGTTACGGACGGAAAAGACCCAACGTGGTTTAACAGGGCAATTCGGAGAATGCTCAGGAAACAAAGGCACTTGCACTCGCGGTGCAAGAAAGATCGGGAGAATGAGGACAGGCAAAAGTTAGAAGACATTCCTGCTGTAAAACAGCGATGCGCGAAGCATTCAACCACTACCACCGTCATACCTTAGCAAAAGATCTTGCTGAAAACCCAAGGAAATTCTGGTCTTACGTAAAATCGGTAAGCGGGTCGAAGGCTTCCATCCATTTACTCACTGATCAGTCTCGCCTGGCAACGGAAGACAGCAAAACGAAAGCTGAAATTTCAAATTCAGCATTTGAGAAATCTTTCACGCAGGAGGATCGTACAAACATACCGTCGTTTGAGTCTCGTACAGATTCCCGTGTGGAGGACATAGTGATCGACATCCCTGGGGTCGTGAAGCAGCTGAATGGGATGAAAATAAATAAATCGCCAGGTCCTGATGGGATCCCAATTCGGTTTTACAGAGAGTACTCTACTGCATTGGCTCCTTACTTAGCTTGCATTTATCGCGAATCTCTTGCCCAACGTAAAGTGCCGAGCGACTGAAAAAAAGCGCAGGTGACGCCTGTATATAAGAAGGGTAGAACGACGGATCCTCAAAATTACAGACCAATATCCTTAACATCGGTTTGTTGCAGGATTCTCTAACATATTCTCAGTTCGAATATAATGAATTTCCTTAAGACAGAGAAGTTGCTGTCCATGCACCTGCACGGCTTTAGAAAGCATCGCTCCTTGCGAAACGCAACTCGCCCTTTTTTCACATGATATCTTGCGAACCATGGATGAAGGGTATCAGACGGATGCCATATTCCTTGACTTCCGGAAAGCGTTTGGCTCGGTGCCCCACTACAAACTTCTAACTAAGGTACGAACATATGGGATTGTTTCCCAAGTATGTGAGTGGCTCGAAGACTTCATAAGTAATAGAACCCAGTACGTTGTCCTCGATGGTGAGTGTTCATCGGAGGTGTGGGTATCATCTGGGGTACCCTAGGGAAGTGTGGTAGGTCCGCTGTTGTTTTCTATCTACATAAATGATCTTTTGGATAGGGTGGACAGCAATGTGCGGCTGGTTGCTGATGATGCTGTGGTGTACGGGAAGGTGTCGTCGTTGAGTGACTGTAGGAGGATACAAGATGACTTGGACACGATTTGTGATTGGTGTAAAGAATGGCAGCTAACTCTAAATATAGATGAATGTAAATTAATGCAGATGAATAGGAAAAAGAATCCTGTAATGTTTGAATACTCCATTAGTAGTGTAGCGCTTGACACAGTCACGTCGATCAAATATTTGGGCGTAACATTGCAGAGCGATATGACGTGGGACAAGCATGTAATGGCAGTTGTGGGGAAGGCGGATAGTCGTCTTCGGTTCATTGGTAGAATTTTGGGAAGATGTGGTTCATCTGTAAAGGAGACCGCTTACAAAACACTAATACGACCTATCATTGAGTACTGCTCGAGCGTTTGGGATCCCTATCAGGTCAGATTGAGGGAGGACATAGAAGCAATTCAGAGGCGGGCTGCTAGATTGGTAGGTTTGATCATCACGCGAGTGTTACGAGAATGCTTCAGGAACTCGGGTGGGAGTCTCTAAAGAAAAGGAGGCGTTCTTTTCGTGAATCGCTACTGAGGAAATTTAGAGAACCAGCATTTGAGGCTGACTGCAGTACAATTTTACTGCCGCCAACTTACATTTCGCGGAAAGACCACAAAGATAAGACAAGAGAGATTAGGGCTCGTACAGAGGCATATAAGCAGTGATTTTTCTCTCGTTCTGTTTGGGAGTGGAACAGGGAGAGAAGAAGCTAGTTGTGGTTCGAGGTACCGTCCGCCACGCACCGTATGGTGGATTGGGGAGTATGTATGTAGATGTAGATGTAACAAATGACGGTGACAAATTGACTAGAGCAGGTTTGAGAAGAAACTTGTTCCCTCGCACGTTACAATGCTGTGATACAGCTATCACCGCGGGCTGACAATTTCCTCTCCACGGCAACAGCGCTGTTTAGGGTCTAAATAGGATGATGGCTGCCACTTGCGTCCCTCCACAGGCACAAGGCCCCTCTGCGACACGGGGCATGCACGTGCTGGGTGTTCGCGTGGGCGGCGCGTGGGATTACATCAGCAGATAAGTAATTCCAGCGTCCGTCTGCGACAACTACACCGCCTCTGCACGCACCTGACCTACCTGCGAGGTGCACTTTCCGAATCCGGCACACAGTGCTTGCGCAGATATGGGGAGTTTTATCTACACAGAGACTGTAGCTCATCTCTAATCTAGAAAGAGGGTGTAACTGTTGACGAGAATTCGCCTTCACGTCTAAATCTGTCAACTCCGATTTCAGTTTCCCGCAGTTCTAACTTTGATTTCAATAATATTGAAAGAAGCGTCTTCAACGAACACAAACGGCTGACTCTTTTGGGAATCGTTTACCATCTGAAGTATTGTTATATGAAAGATAGCCCGGAAGTGAATAAATGGTAAACTTTTGTTTTTAATGGTGGACACTGAAAGTAAAACAAAAAGAGGTGAAATGATTGTGATAAGTACGGCCACAATGAAACCGTGTCAGAGCTATTACTACTGTTCAGTCGTGTGGGAGCACTGCGGCGAGGTGATAAGCACGTCTTGTTAAGAAGTACCGTTGGAGCGCCACTGTAAGAGGTACCTTAGAGGGCCGTTGATTGCTCACACCATCTTGGAATGTAGGAGGTGTGATATGAGACTGTAAGATCGGGAAGGAGGATTGAATTTGACACAGCTTCCATCTCTTCTGCAGTGCTAACACCACTATTATTGGGATAATTTTCCTTCGTTGCTTGTATTTACTGACTCACTCTTTTTGTAACTACACGACAAGAACGCTCTTTTGTTATTTATTTCGAAACCGTTCAAGCAGGATATAGAAATAGATGGTGCAGGTTCAACACTTTCTCTTTCTTTGTATCTCTCTCTCTCTCTCTCTCTCTCTCTCTCTCTCTCTCTCCTGTCAGAACACTAGCTTCTAACGACAGTGCGCGTGGGGAACTTTGATGTTTACAACACGTATTTTGTTTATTTCAAATAAAACTTCAGTCTGATATTTTTTTACAACTGACAAATAGGTTTATCAGCACTCGCTGCTAGTCAAATTTTTTGACACTTTACTTAACTTTTACTACGCGACACACATCGGGGTGTAAATCAGATCAACAGGCAATACAATGAGGTGACGTAGCTCATGGGATAGCGAGAGGCACATATGCAAATGGCAGTAGTACCGTGTATACAAAGTATAAATGGGCAGTGCATCAGCGCAGCTGTCATTTGTGCTTAGGTGACACATGTGGAAAGGTTTCCGACATGAATATGGCCGCACCACGGGAATAAGCAGACTCCGAAGGCGGAATAGTAGTTGCAGCTAGACGCAAGGAACATTCCATTTCGGAAATTGTTAGGGAATTCAGTATTCCGAGATCCACAGTGTCCAAAGCGTGCCGAGAATACCAAATTTCAGCCACTACCTCCCAGCATCGACAACGCAGTGGCCTACGGCATTCACTTAACGACCGAGAACAGCGGCGTTCGCGTAGCCGTAGAGTTTTTTAATGTTGATGCATTAAGTTGTTCTCAAAGCGGTGCTGATATTCAAGGCAATAAAATCGGGTTAAAAGTTGTGAGCTATCTGGGGAAGTTAACCTTGCATTACTGAGCAGTTGTTTCACCAGGTATCCAGTCTAGCTTACCAAATTCCCAACCAGACTAACATCAATTATAATCTTTTAAGAGTCATCTTACGACAACCGGTGATATATATATAAAAAGAGAATTTAAATAAAAAGAAATAAATCAGTTTGTATTTGGACATTTATTTTAACATTGATCATAGTTCCGTTAAAATTTCAGCATATTAAACTTGATTCATAACTAAACTGGTGCCTTATTTAGGATTATGAAAATGTGAGTTTGTAATCCTACGGAACACATCAAATATGGAGCCAAGAGTGGGAGACTGCATACAACACTGCATTCATAAAATAACACACGAAGAACGTTGAAACATATGAACAAGGAAATTAACCACAACCAACCGATTCAATTTTCACACAAAGAAGTTACGTTCGTAGCGCAGTCCTGTCCGTCATGAAATTACCACACACTGGTACACTAAATTCATACTAACTCTCTGTGAAATCTTCCCTAAAAGAATAGCTGAGGGCTACTTTGATGATTACACCACATGCTTCACGTGGTCAACTTGGTTTACACAAAGAGTGTAACTCCACAATAATTTTGATAATTAAATAAATTACATCGAAACCCAATTTACAAAAGAAAAACCTCGAACTGGTCACTATCGTCTTACTACTAACCTGATGGGTCAAACAATTGTATAAGCACGTGGTACTGGTCTCACAAGTACACCCCGCATGGGTTGAACATAAAGAAAAGTTGCTATGTTGAAAAATATTGTCAAGACGAGACGTTATAATCTCACACACATTCGCATTTAAGATTGCTGATCTTAGTTAGAGTTACGGATCTTCAACGTGTGGTTCCACTTCACTCACAAAGTAGTGACAAAGCAAATACTGGAAGATATTCTGACTTCACTCTCAAATTACACTGCGTTGCAATTTAAGATAACATGAGATATTTTAGATCTAAATCTGAAATAAAGGTGATGAAATTTTCATTTAGGCTGAACTTAAGAAATTCATTGTCCTACGGACTTAGCAGAGACGCGCTTAGCCGGAGATCTTAGCACTTCAGACGCTCGCCGCGGACAGACTGGCCTGGGCCCCTACCACGGTTGCTTCACAGATACAAACGGAAGTGACCAGAGAGGCAGCTTCCTATACCAACATGACAAGGGAAGGACAGGACCATACCAAGAATAGAAACCTCTTTGCTTTTAGAAAGCGTAGCTACCTGTTCCGACGTTGGTCCTACTGTTCTCTAGCAGACAAGCTTGTCTGCTACCATCAAGCACGCAACTACAAATACATTTGCTCATTCATCCTTTCACACAGAAGGGAAGGGGGATGACAGTATCCTACCATATACAGTATGTAAAAGAAAGCGGATGTAGGTTCTGTATGAGACTGTGTGACATGAATTACATATAAACTGTGTTTTAAAGTGAAGTAGTGTGACATATCGTTCTTGTTTATGTGTAAAAGTAACACGTTCCACTGCTCAGTCTCCTCCCAGATAGTCACAAACACCACAGTAAATTTAGAAGAGGAATTTATGCCATAAATGACAACAGATTTAAGAAATTAACATGAAAGGAATCCAACAGAGACCTTTCAAGTTGCAGTGCTGAAAGGCAAGAAACACTGTGTGAAATTACCGCAGAAACCAATGTGCGACCTACGACGAACGTATGCGTTAGGACAGTGCGGCGAAATTTGTTGTTAGTGGGGCGGCAGCAAACAACCGACGCGTGTTCCTTTCCTGACAGCACCACTTCGCCTGCAGCGGTGTCCCCTTGGCTCGTGACCATACCGATTGGAGCCTAGACCACTGGAATACCGTGACCTGGTCACAAGAGTCCCCATTTCAGTTGGTGAGCTTGGGCCCAAGTTGTCAACGAGGCGCTGTGCAAGCTGGTAGTTGCTACAAAAGGTGTGAACTGTGTTTACATGGAATGGACTGCGTCCTCTGGTGCATATGAACTGGTTATTGACTGGAGACAGATATGTCAGGCTCCTTGGAGACTATTGTCAGTCATTCGTGGATTTCATGTTCCCAAACAACGATGTCATGTCATGGAGCGACAACTATTCGCGACTGGAAGAAGAACATTATGGTCAATTCGAGCGAACGATTTGGCCTTCCAGTTCGCCTGATATGAACCCCTTCGATCGTTTATGGTACATACAAGTATGGACGGCTATAGAGGCAGCACGGCTCAATATTTCTGCAGGCGACTTTCGACGACTTGTTGAGCCTATGCCACGTTGAGCTCCTGCACTACGCCGGCCAAAAGGAGGTTCAACACGACATTATTAGCTATAGCATGACTTTTGTCACCTAAGTATAAATGAAAATACAAAATCATTTTGCGTATTCGCATCAGTAAGTGTAGCGCACTGGTGTGGTTCATTTGGCATATACTGCGGAAGCTCTGGAAGGAAATAGAAGCACATATTTGAGAGAATGGCACTTCATATTAGCACTAGGGACGACACACTCCGTTTGTATCAATCTTGGATCTAACCTTGCGCAGCACTGCTCCTCTCCGGTCACTATAGCAGATTTTGTTACTGTTATCACTGCCTGGAGAGTCGTTTAATTTCACCAGGAACGTATCAGTCACTATACAGGACGTCAGGGTGTACTTATGCAATGATGGCTCTCGCGCACTGACCACGAGGGGTGGTGAGCCAGCCAGCCAGCCTGGATGTGGTTTTTATGCGGTTCAGCATCAGGTACCCGCTACGCAAACATTTAGAAAGCATCTTCATACTTGCACATCAGATTTACTGTAGACGCAGATAAATATGGTACACAGATTCCGATGAAGAAGAGACTGACGACCACAGATGCTTAGTCTCTTCAAATCCAAATGGTTCAAATGGCTCTGAGCACTATGGGACTTAACTTCTGAGGTGATCAGTCCCCTAGAACTTAAGAACTACTTAAACCTAACTAAGCTAAGGACATCACACACATCCATGCCCGAGGCAGGATTCGAACCTGCGTCCGTAGTGGTCGCGCGGTTCCAGACTGTAGCGCCTAGAACCGCTCGGCCACCCCGGCCGGCCTCTTCAAATCCACAATCACGATCATATCATCATCGTCACTATGATGGAAGATCAAAACAGAACTTTATTTGACTTCATCTTTGACGCTCACAGGTGGTAATACGTAATGCCTTCTGCATTGTCGGTCGGGATACCTTTGGTGTTAGCAGTTAAGGCTGCGAGACAATTTTAAAAATCTTGCCAGTTGACACTTACTCTGTGTTTGGGTTTTATGTGAAACAGTCATTTAAATTACCATGACCGTAATTACGCTAAAGTAGTAGGAATACCGTTTTTAATATATGACCTTTTCTGTAACATAATTGACTAGAAATTAGCGAAGGACTGTGCCCTTGAAACCCATCACTACTACGTTATTTAAAATTCCAGTCTGAAATTTATGTTAACGTATAGTAGGCGACATTTGCAGAAATCTTGCTGTTAAAAATACCAGACAGCAGTTCGCTCTCGAGTGAAGGCCACCTTTGTTCCGCTGCCTGTTTTATTTGCTCTTTGCCTGTTCCGTTCACAGTTATGATACTTCATAAATACTCTAGCTCATATGTCTCTGTCGTCTATGAATGCGCGCTTTGTTGGAAGTGCAGAGAGGGACATTCTCACAGGGATATTTTTAAATTTGATCCTAGTGGCTATTCTGTGCACGCTTTGAGCTTCCCTGAAAACATTGCCCAGTGCGAAATGAAGACGTGCTCGTGGGGAATTAGTAGAAAAGACACCAAATGATATCAGTGACTTAGGGAGCATCTTTGAAAAAAATATGTCCAAAATTGTACGAATGAGAGAACAGTAGAGTAATTAGCAACATGACGATGAAATTGAAAATGATTTGAAATGTACGGCAAAAAATTTAACAACTTAATCAATGATGCTTTCAGATGAACCTTACAAAGTAAGAAAACAGACGCTTCTGAAACTTTATAAACTTTATAAGACACTTCTCCCCCCCCCCCCCCCCCAGTTATAATGTATGGAAGCGAAACCTGCATAACAATAAAAGAAGGATAGAGTACGAATGCGGAGTGTGGAAATGAGATTCCTCAGATATGTAACAGGATACATAGGACGAGATCGAAAGACAAATACAAAATCCACAGGTCGCCCCCGTGTACTCGTTCCACACGCGGATCACATTTAATTCGTGTAACACTCCTCGCCACGCCAACTGAGAGTTAGCCATTCCTCATGTCTCTGTTTGGTATGTTTTCCGGCACCGCTTATGTATCAAATCAACAGGATCAATTCCTACAACCCGCTTCATGATCCTGATAAACAGTAACCTAAATATTTTTGAGATTCGCTCGGGACGAGGACATGGCAGATGATTTCCTTTCATGTTTACTGTTCAGTGATGAGGCTGCGTTCTGTTTCAGAGGAAAAGCGAGCCACCAGAACAGAAAACAGGGAAGACAGAGCAATCACATAACATAGTGGAGCATGAGAGAGACTCTCCCAAGCCTCATGCATTTCAGGCCTTCTTCTTTCTTTCTTCTTTGACTAGTGCCTTGTCTCGCGGTTTTGCATGGTCGCTATGGTTAGGACGGATTGGGCAAGGTTAATGTTGACGGGTGTCAGGATGCCCTTTGTGCCGCCACCCCATACCCCCTGGGACAGAATTAGTGTACCCTAGCTGTCTGCATCTAGTGTAATCTATGGAATTGTGCGAACATGTTCAGATGTCTGCGAGTCGTGTAACTGAGGCGGATCGTGGGGATCAGCCTGGTATTCACCTAGCGGGATGTGGAAAACCGCCTAAAAACCACATGCAGGCTGGCTGGCACACCGGCCGACGTCGGTAATCCGCCGGACGGATTCCATCAGGGGCCGGCGCGCCTACCTGGGTCCAGGAAGCACCGCATTAGCGCTCTCGGCTAACCTGGCGTGTTCATGCGTTTCGGGCTGCTTCCTGATAAAACATGTATAGCCAGGTCTTTCTCTGTGGAGAAGACAGTTACAGGAAGCATGTACCTGGATGTGTCAGAGATATAACTTTTACCGCAGGTACGAGAACATGCCGAAGATTTCATTTTTCAACAGGACGGAGCACCACCACCACCACCACCACCACCACCACCACCACCGCACTGTCATCAGCATATTATAAGAGGATTCCTTAATAATGAGCTGCCTCAACCACGGATCGGCCGTATGCGGCGCACGAATATCGTACTGCTTCACAGGCCTCCAAGGTCGCCTCATCTCGCGGTATGTGGTACGCTTTTGTGAGCTTTTATGAAAGACTTGTAGGTGCCTACTTAATCAACTACTCTGGGTCACTGTAACGCCGCTTAGCAACAGGAGTGTATCCAGTAACTACAGACAAGCTTGCAAAAGTATGGGGCGAGTTCAACTATCAATCAGGATAATTATCGTGCGTCCGGTGGAGGACCGTTGAACGTTTGTGAAAGGTAAATGAAAACTTTGACCCTGAACGCAATGGTAAAAACTACTGCAATGTTTTATGCGCAGATATCTAATTGCAGTCCTAAGATACACCCAAGTTTCTACGTTGATTCGTGTAGAAAATAAAAGTTTTATTTTATTCATTAGCAATAGCTGGTGAAAGCCTGAGACTGGAAATGCAAATCAAAATGTGGATGTAATGTACCGACGAAATAAAAACTATGAAATGGATCTGTTAGAAAAATGGGATATATATTCCTACTACAAAAAATATGAAGTTAAAATGTTGAATGAAAAACTTCAGCCGCGCGGGATTAGCCGAACGGTCTAGGGAGCAGCAGTCACGGACTGTGAGGCTGGTCCCGGCCGAGGTTCTAGTCCTCCCTCGGGCATGGGTGTGTGTATTTGTCCTTAGGATAATTTAGGTTAAGTATCGTGCAAGCTTAGGGACTGATGACCTTAGCAGTTAAGTCCCATAAGATTTCACACACGTTTGAACATTTAAAAAAACTTCAGATGCTTCGACAATATCCGTAAATAAGCAAACGACGTAGTGATACATTGTATCAAGTACCCGTGTAACAAATAAGCAAAAAATGGATTAGATTACGTACAGAAAGTGCGATCTGCAGACAAGCATACTGTACATATCTACTCTGTGGCAGTATGTCTCTGTTGACAATAGCCAACACATCTTTGTGACTGTTTGTTGTTGCATGTTTTTTTAGCGTTTACCGTGAACCGTCAAGTGCGTGGGATGTATATCATGTGTGTGTTTATGAATAAGAGGGCAACAAAGTGGTTCAAATGGCTCTAAGCACTATGGGATTTAACATCTGAGGTCATCAGTCCCCTAGACTTAGAAACTACTTAAACCTAACTAACCTAAGGTCATCACACACATCCATGCCGGAGGCAGGATTCGAACCTGCGACTGAAGTGCCTAGAACCGCTCGGTCACTGCGGCCGGCTGAGAGGGCAACAACAAAACCCAAGTAAATGATATTTCCAAATTAGTCATTACCTATAGAGACAGATACATTAGTAAATACAAACCTGGGCCTCTTTATATTACAGTAACGGCAGCAGAATACTGCAGCAACGCACACACCGAAAACATCACGCCTGAAAATGGCATCGTTGTCGCCAAAACCACATGATGATGGGAATTATTTCGCGAAACGCAAAAAGCCTGATTGGTTGTAACACATGTCGCTTTGTAATGAACAAAACTGCAGAAGACATAGTCACTGAAACCGGATGAATCTTCCTGGAACACCATGTACGGAGCATCCGTTCTTTCTTTCGTAAATGCGGTATTGCAACAGCCATGGAAGTAGCGCCCCGTTCTCATTTGTGGAGCCGGTGAAATTGTCGCCGCCGCGGTGAAAGCAGGGCGTGAGGGTAGCGTCGGCTCTGGTGATGGTAGTAGGCAGCGGCTCTGTGGCGACAGGCGACTTTCTGATGCAACCCCTGCGGACACTTGCGGCGCGGCGCTGGCAAACCTGCCCACCACCCGTTCGCGAGCTGACCGTGACAATAGCGCAAACAACGCGCCGGTGCGCCCGTCCGCTATCGCCACTGACATTCCGCAAAGAGTTCGTTGATATTGAAACTATGTCACTCCTCACGCATTTACGTTTACATCTATAGTCCGCAACCCTCCTGACGGTGTGTGGCGGAGGGCTCCTCTGGCGACACTACCATTGCCCCCCCCCCCCTCCCCACTCTAGTCCTACTCTCTAATGGTGCGCGGGAAGAACTACTATCGACAAACTTCCGTATGAGCTCTCATTACTCTGATTTTCTTGTCATGGTCATTTCGCAAGACATAGGTGGGAGGGGGTAATACATTACGCGACTCATCTTCGAACGTACGCTCTCGGAATTTCATCAGCAAGTACATCGCCTGTCTTGCAGCGTTTACCAGTGGACTCTGATGAATTTCTCCGAAATTCTCTCGTGTTTACTAAACGATGGCAACGGCCTTGCCGCAGTGGATACACCGGTTCCCGTGAGATCACCGAAGTTAAGCGCTGTCGGGCGTCGTCGGCAAGTGGATGGGTGACCATGTGCTGCTGCCATTTTTCGGGATGCACTCAGCCTCGTGATGCCAATTGAGGAGCTACTCGACCGAATAGCAGCGGCTTCGGTCAAGAATACCATCACAGAGACCGGGAGTGCGATGTGCTGACCCCATACCCCTCCTATCTGCATCCTCCACTGAGGATGACACGGCGGTCGGATGGTCCCGGAAGGCCACTCGTGGCCTGAAGGCGGATTGTTTACTAAACGATATCGTGACGAAACGTACTGTTCTTCGTCGGATCTTCTCTACCTTTTCTGTAATCCTACTTGGTAAGGGTATCAGACTAATAAACAAAACTCAGGTATCGATCGAACAAGTGTTCTACATACCACTTCTTTCGTGGCTGAATTTACATTTACTCCAGATTTTTCCAATTAATCTCTGCGAGCCTGCTGCTTTTTCTACAGTTGGTTTTATGTGGTCATCCAACTTCAGGTGCTCTTGTATTTTAATTCTCTCTGACAATCTGAGCTTCCAGCAATATTCACAATAGTAATAGGCAGGAAAGTAACAGACTGTCGAGAAAGTATCGGAATCATACAAGTGTACTTGATTTAGTACTGCTTCCTGCGATCGGAGATTACATCGCACCAAAAATGTAACGTCACTCGTAGTGTATTTATTTCTATTGCGGCCATACGTCGTGATGACAATGACGAGGCTTGACGCGGCAACTGCACCGATAACATTTAATACAGTGTAGCAAATACGATAGGGAAGTATGTGTTATTCTTGTTATGGTCTTCAGTCCGAAGAAAGCTTTGATGCAAATCTCCACGACCTTCTATCCGGGGCAAGTCTTTCTCTCTGCATAAACACCCAAAGTTGAACCCGCTTAATTTGTCCAGGCTCTGGTTTCCCTCTACGACTTTTACCTCCTGCACTTGCTTCCAGCCGGCCGGAGTGACCGAGCGGTTCTAGGCGCTACAGTCTGGAACCGCGCGACCGCTACGGTCGCAGGTTCGAATCCTGCCTAGGGCATGGATGTGTGTGATGTCCTTAGGTTAGTTAGGTTTAAGTAGTTCTAAGTTCTAGGGGACTGATGACCTCAGAAGTTATGTCCCATAGTGCGCGGAGCCATTTGAACTTGCTTCCATTACCAAACTGACGATTCCGTGATGCTTCAGGATATTTCTTATAATCTGATCCTTTCTTTTAGAAAATAGTGCCACAAATTTCTTTTCTCCTTAATTCGATTCAGTACATCCTCATTAGTTATTCGATACATTTATCTTCAAAAAATGGCTCAGAGCACTATGGGACTTGAATTCTAAGTTCATCAGTCCCCTAGAACTTGTTGTTGTTGTTGTGGTCTTCAGTCCTAAGACTGGTTTGATGCAGCTCTCCATGCTACTCTATCCTGTGCAAGCTTCTGCATCTCCCAGTACCTACTGCAACCTACATCCTTCTGAATCTGCTTAGTGTATTCATCTCTTGGTCTCCCTCTACCATTTTTACCCTCCACGCTGCCCTCCAATACTAAATTGGAGATCCCATGGTGCCTCAGAACATGTCCTACCAACCGATCCCTTCTTCTGGTCAAGTTGTGCCACAAACTTCTCTTCTCCCCAATCCTATACAATACTTCCTCATTAGTTATGTGATCTACCCATCTAATCTTCAGCATTCTTCTGTAGCACCACATTTCGAAAGCTTCTATTCTCTTCTTGTCCAAACTATTTATCGTCCATGTTTCACTTCCATACATGGCTACACTCCATACAAATACTTTCAGAAATGACTTCCTCACACTTAAATCTATACTCGATGTTAACAAATTTCTCTTCTTCAGAAACGCTTTCCTTGCCATTGCCAGTCTACATTTTATATCCTCTCTACTTCGACCATCATCAGTTACTTTGCTCCCCAAATAGCAAAACTCCTTTACTACTTTAAGTGTCTCATTTCCTAATCTAATTCCCTCAGCATCACCCGACTTAATTCGACTACATTCCATTATCCTCGTTTTGCTTTTGTTGATGTTCATCTTATATCCTCCTTTCACGACGCTATCCATACCGTTCAACTGCTCTTCCAAGTCCTTTGCTGTCTCTGACAGAATTACAACGTCATCGGCGAACCTCAAAGTTTTTATTTCTTCTCATGGATTTTAATACCTACTCCGAATTTTTCTTTTGTTTCCTTCACTGCTTACTCAATATACAGATTGAATAACATCGGGGAGAGGCAACAACCCTGTCTTACTCCCTTCCCAACAACTGCCTCCCTTTCATGTCCCTCGACTCTTATAACTGCCGTCTGGTTTCTGTACAAATTGTAAAAGCCTTTCGCTCCCTGTATTTTACCCCTGCCACCTTTAGAATTTGAAAGAGAGTATTCCAGTCAACATTGTCAAAAGCTTTCTCTAAGTCTACAAATGCTAGAAACGTAGGTTTGCCTTTCCTTAATCTTTCTTCGAAGATAAGTCGTAAGGTCAGTATTGCCTCACGTGTTCCACGTGTTCCCTAGAACTTAGAACTACTTAAACCTAACTAAACTAAAGACATCACACACATCCATGCCCGAGGCAGGATTCGATCCTGCGACCGTAGCTGTCGCGCGGTTCCACACTATAGCGCCTAGAACTACTCGGCCACTCCGGCCGGCCATTTATCTTCACTGAGGTGACAAAAGTCATGGGACTGCGAATGCACATATAAAGATGGCGACAATATCGCGTACACATAACACAAAAGACCAGTGCATTGGCGGTGCTGTCATTTGTACTCAGCTGATTCATGTGAAAAAGTGTCCGACGTCATTATGGCCGCACGATGGAAATTAGCAGGCTTTGAACGCGGAATGGTATTTGGAAATCCACAGTGTCAAGAGTGTGCCAAGAGTAGCAAATTTCAGGCATTCCCTCCCGGCACGGACAACGCAGTGGCCGACGGCTTTCACTTAACGACCAAGAGCAGCGACATTTGGGTATGGCCTCTGTCAATCCATTGTGGACCTGGGACACAGACTGGTGGAATACTTAACAACGAAATTCGCCAATTAGCCGCGCAATTGAGAAATTATTTTATTTTCTCTATCAGTTTCGGCAATTCATTATGCCATCTTCAGGCCCCATAAGCGGCTCCTAAAAATAATCGATATTGGCATACTGGGGCCATATGTTTCTGGATGTTGTGAGTTCGTACTTTTAAGTGCTTCCTTCGAACACTTGAATGCAACTGTCAAGCAGTCTTCGAATGAAGCACTTGAAAATTCACGACGTCAAGATATGGGCCCAATATGCCAATGTTGGTTATTTTTTAGAGCTGTATATGGGGCCTGAAGATGGCATAATGAATTGCCGAAACTGGCAGAGAACATAAAATAACGTCTCAATTGCACGGCTGTTTGGCGAATTTCACTGTTAAATTTTTGCGTAGAGTTGTCAGTGCTAACAGACAAGCAACACTGCTTGAAATAACTGCATACATCAATGTGGGACGTACGACGAACGTATTCGTTAGGACAGTGCGACTAAATTTGGGGTCAATAGGCTATGGCAGCAGACGACCGACGTGAGTGCTTTAGCCAAGAGCACAACATCGCTTGCAGCGCCTCTTCTGAGCTCGTGACCACGTCAGTTGGACCCTAACTACCGGAAAACCGTGACCTTGTCAGCTGAGGTCCGATTTCAGTTGGTAAGAAGTAATGGTAGGGTTCGAGTGTGGCGCAGATTCCACGAAGCCATGGACCCTGTCAACAAAGCACTGTGCAAGCTGGTGGTCGGTCTTTAATAGTGTAGGCTGTGTTTACATGGGATGGACAGGGTCCTTTGGTACAAATACACCGATCATTTACTGGAAATGGTTATTCTCGGCTGCTGGGAGACCATTTACGGCCGTTCGTGTACTTCATGGTGCCAAATAACGATGGGATTTTGATGGATGACAATGCGCCTTGTCACCACCTCACAGTCGTTAGCGACTGATATGAAGAACATTCTGGACAGTTCGTGCGAATGATTTGGCCACCTAGATCGCCCGACACAAATCCCATCGAATATTTATGGAACATAATCAGGAGGTCAGTTCGTACAGCGAAATCCTGCACTGGTAACACTTCCACAATTATGTACGGCTATTGAGACAGCATTGCTCAATACTGCTGCAAAGGACTTGCAGTGACTTGAGTCCATGACACGTGGAGCTGCTGCACTACACGATATTAGGAGCTGTTCCATTATTGTTGTCACATCAGTGTAATCTCCAGCGTTCTTCTGCAGCACACCATTTCGAAAGCTTCTATTCTCTTTTTGTCTACGCTGTTTATTGACCACGTTAGTGACCGAGCGGTTCTGGGCGCTACAGTCTGGAACCGCGAGACCGCTACAGTCGCAGGTTCGAATCCTGCCTCGGACATGGATGTGTGTGATGTCCTTAGGTTAGTTAGGTTTAAGTACTTCTAAGTTCTAGGGGACTGATGACCTCAGAAGTTAAGTCCCATAGTGCTCAGAGCCATTTGATCACGTTTTACATCCCCACGAGGCTACACTGCAGATAATTATCTTCGGAAAATACTTCGTAACAGTTACATTTATATTCGATTTTAACAGAAATCCATCTTCTTGCTACTGCCAGTCTGCATTTTAGATGTTCCTCTACCTTGGCCATTATCAGTTATATTGCTCGTTCAAATGGCTCTGAGCGCTATGGGACTTAACATCTGAGGTCATCAGTCCCCTAGAACTTAGAACTACTTAAACCTAACTAACCTAAGGATATCACAGACATCCATGCCCGAGGCAGCATTCGAACCTGCGACGGTAGCGGTCGCGCGGTTCCAGACTGAAGCGCCTAGAACCGCTCGGCCACACCGGCCGGCAGTTACAGTGCTGCCCAAAGAGCAAAACACATCTACTACTTTTAGTGCTCATTTCTTAATCTGCGCTTGCTTTGTTTTAGTCTAGTTCTTGTTCATCTATATCGTCTTTCTAAGGCATTCTCCATTCCGTTTACCTGGTCTTCCAAGTCCTTCGCTGTCGCTGATAGAATTACAATGGCATCGGCAAACCTCAAAGCTTTTATTTGTTGTCCTTGTACTTTAATTCCTTTCCAAAATGTTTCCTTGTTTTCCTCCACAGCTTGTTTGAAGTACATATTGAAAACATCAGGCAATAAGCTACAGCTGTGTCTCATTCCCACATCAGCTATCGCTTCGTTGTCGTGTCCTGCGACTGTTGAAGCTGCAGTCTGGGTTTTTTGTATGAGTTGTAGATTATTTTTTGCTCCCTGATTATAAATGCTACTTTCAAAAATGTATTTCTCATCACTGTAAGCCATTGCAAGTCTTTCACTTTCTCTTGGTTACCCGCCTTCTTGCCTCTCTATCAGATTTTTTTTTCCATCTCTTCTTTTCCATATCTCCCTTCCCAAGTCCATCTCTTTTACTCTCTGCCTCTGTTTCTCTCTCCTCCTCCTCCTCCTCCTCCTCCTCCCCCCCCCTCTCTCTGTCTCTCTCTCTCTCTCTCTCTCTCTCTCTCTCCCTCTCTCTCTCTCTCTCTCTGTCCTTCTCCCTCTCTCTCTCTCTCTCTCTCTGTCCTCTCTCTCTCTCTCTCTCTCTCTCTCTCTTCCCCCCCCGCCCCCTGCCCTCTCTCTCTACCTACTTTTTTCACTCATCTGTCACAAATCCTTTACTTTCATCTCTTATTTGTTATTACTCTCACTTAAGCATTTCTCCAGTTAACTTTTAGAGTTAAATATCTTATTCCTTTGCAACTTTACACAACTCCTAACATTTAACGCACCTGTTTTGTCACCTTACATCAGCGAACCCAGCAGGCTCCGACGTCGTTATTTTCCGTGTGGTGGGCGCTGCTACTGTTCCTGGAGAATGCCAGTAACGGATGCTCTGGAGCTGGAACAAAGGCAACCACGCGGTGGCCGTTTCCTGCTGCACGAAACCAGGAGTTGTCCAAGCGGAGCGTGTCGGGCCGTCGCCCGTGTGCTGTATATATCACCGGCGGGTTTTTATCTTCGCCGACCACAGGCCACTGGGCACTCAGTGCGTGACCGAGATCCGATGCTATCTGTCGCTTTAATAACACGCCGCCGCGGAGGCCCGCAGCGCTACCGGTCCGATATCATCTGATCTGCCGCTGTCCCAATGTGAGCAGCGCGCTCTCCACCCCCTCTGCATCCTGCGCCATCTATAATTCACAACCAGAAACAAATGTTCGGCCAGTGGGAAGCGTTCCTCCAAATTATGGGAAATTTACGCACACACGAGCACTGCCACAACAGTGGAACCTGGAGAAATGAAATACTTATCGCTACCGGAGACCAGAAAATTAATTGAAATAGGGTTTCACCGTAGAATGTCGCACATGATTAACGAATTATTCATATATGATTCTATACAAAGGGTTTAAGAACGAATAATAAATATTTTATTTGGTAGTACTATAGATTCATTCGAATAAATCATTCCGTTCAATTTTTATTGGTCGCAGAGACACAGATGGCTGCAAAGGTAAGTCTTCTTTTCGCGGATGTTGTTACTCCAGTTATGGGTTTTCCTTGTTTTTTTTTTTCGTTTCCTGTCGTTTCTTCGTTGCTCCAAAATTCATTGGCGTATGTTCCGCCTTTGCAACTAAATGAAAGGCAGTTTGTTTTTTGCCATACGCGTTTCGCTTCTTTTATTTATGAAGAATCTTCAGTGGCCTGTATTACATGTTTGTTCTTATATACAGGGTGAGTCACCTAACGTTACCGCTGGATATATTTCGTAAACCACATCAAATACTGACGAATCGATTCCACAGACCGAACGTGAGGAGAGCGGCTAGTGTAATTGGTGAATACAAACCATAAAAAAATGCACGGAAGTATGTTTTTTAACACAAACCTACGTTTTTTTAAGTGGAACCCCTTTAATTTTGTTAGCACATCTGAACATACAAACAAATACGTAATCAGAGCCGTTTGTTGCATTGTAAAATGTTAATTACATCGGGAGATATTGTAACCTAAAGTTGACGCTTGAGTACCACTCCTCCGCTGTTCGATCGTGTGTGTCGGAGAGCACCGAATTACGTAGGGATCCAAAGGGAACGGTGATGGGCCTTAGGTACAGAAGAGACTGGAAAAGCACATTACGTCCACATGCTAACACCTTTTTTTGGTCTTTTTCACTAGACGCACATGTACATTACCATGAGGGGTGAGGTAAACGTACACACATGGTTTCCGTTTTCAATTACGAAGTGAAATAGAGTGTGTCCCACTGGAAACGCGTCGACGTATGTGGTTATCAGCATGATGGTGCACCTGCACATTCCACAATTAACACTAGGCTGACCCTTGACAGGATGTTCGATGGGCGTTTCATGGGACGTGGAGGACGCATAAATTGGCCAGCCCGTTCTCCTGATCTTACACCTCTGGACTTCTTTCTGTGGGGTACGTTAAAGGAGCATGTGTACCGTGATGTGCCTACAACCCCACAGGATATGAAACAACGTATTGTGGCAGCCTGCGGCGACATTACACCAGATGTACTGCGGCGTGTACGACATTCATTACGCCAGAGATAGCAATTGTGTGCAGCAAATGATGGCCACCACATTGAACATCTATTGGCCTCACATATCGTGACACACTCTCTTCCACTCCGTATTTGAAAACGGAAACCACGTGTGTACGTTTACCTCACCCCTCATGGTAATGTACATGTACGTCAGTGAAAAAGACCAATAAAAAGGTGTTAGCATGTGGACGTAATGTGCTGTTCCAGTCTCTTCTGTACCTAAGGTCCATCACCGTTCCCTTTGGATCCCTACGTAATTCGGTGCTCTCCGATACACACGATCGAACAGCGGAGGAGTGGTACTCAAGCGTCAACTTTAGGTTACAATATCTCCGGATGTAATTAACATTTTACAATGCAACAAACGGCTCTGATTACGTATTTGTTTATACGTTCAGATGTGCTAACAAAACTAACGGGGTTCCATTAAAAAAACGTAGGTTTGTGTTAAAAAACATACTTCCGTGCATTTTTTTATGGTTTGTATTAACCAATTACACTAGCCCCTCTCCTCACGTTCGATCTGTGGAATCGATTCGTCAGTATTTGATGTAGTTTACGAAATATATCCAGCGGTAATGTTAGGTGACTCACCGTGTATATAATAAATGTATTATGTAGTAGTTATAGATATGTTACTTCGTTGCATTTTCTTTATTTTTTTCTCTTCAGATTAGAAACAACTTTTGCAACACAATTTTCGTGAGGTTGAACTATGGTTTGCTGTTATTTACGATTACAAACGTTGCTGGTCTATGTGTGCAATCGTGGAGATGTGTTCATTCGGTTCCCACACTCCAGCTGGCGTTTTTGCACCAACATTTATTACAACACATCACTTTCAATTTTCACTGTGTGATCAACATGTATGCGTTTACAGTGTGTAGTGTTTCTAGCAAACAAAAGACGAAACATAAGCACACTGCGACAGTTGGCAACACTAAACACTGTAAACACACACATGTTGATCACACAATGAAAATTGTAAGTGATGTATTGTAATAAATGTGGGTGAAAAAACGTCAGCTGGAGTATGGGAACCGAATGAACACAACTCTAGGACCACACTCATGGATAACGATAATATAACTTCACGAAACTTGTGCTGCAAAAGTCATTTCTAATCTAAAAAACATGAGAAAACGTAACATATTTGTAACAACTTGTAGGGTTTTTCAGAGGTGATGGTCAATATTCAGAGATATAACAGGAATGATCATTCGATACAAAAAAGTGAAGTAAACGTGCGATCTAAAACGCATATCTTAAGAACTATGAGCAATTCTTGATCTTCGGTACTATGAAACAAATCTCTTCTACTGCAGGCTCTTTGCTTTCCATATTTTGGAAAGTGGTATTATGGACCAAAACAAGGAAAAAATTCCAGTAAACAAGTGCTCTAAAATGCATATCTTGAATGTTGTGAGCTCTTGTTCATTAGAAGAGTTGTGTTTCAAAGTAGCAAAGATGAACAAGTGCTCATAGCTCTTTAGGTATGCATTTTAGAGCACATGTTTACCGGACTTTTTTTTCTTGTTTTGGTCTTCACTACCCCTTCCCAAAATATGGAAAGTAAAGAGCTTGCAGTAGAAGAGATTTGTTTCACAGTATCAAAGATCAAGAATTATTCATAGTTCTTAAGGTATGCGTTTTAGAGTCAAGGTTTACTTGACTTTTTTTGTCTCGAATGATCATTCCTGTCATATCACTGAATATTGACCATCACTTCTGAATAGCGAGGTGGCGCAGTGGTTAGCGGAATGGACTCGCATTCGGGAGGACAGCGGTTCAAACCCACGTCCAGCCATCCTGATTTAGGTTTATCGTGAATTCCCTAAACCGTTTCAGGCAAATGCCGGAATGGTTCCTTTGAAAGAGCACGGCCGACCTCATTCCCCATCCTTCCCTAAGCCGATGTGACCGATGACCTCGCTGTTTGGTCACTTCCTTCCGAATCAAGTAACCAACCAGATATATGACAGGTCACTGACGATGCTTCTTAAATAAAAGAGCGAAATGCGCAAGGCAAAAAACAAAGCGCTTTGATTTAGTTGAAAAGAGAAACATACCTCCATGAATGTTATGGGTTTATTTATCGACTGTCATTTTCTATTTGAAGTTCAAAGTGCTTGAGTTTACATAACATAAGTTTTCAACTGTGATTGTGATTTGTTCTAATTCTACTGCATCGTTTAAGCTGACCGCACGCATTTACAGATTCTGAGTACGTCGATAAGGTATCTGTCCGCTCCTAACTGCAGAGTTCCAGAGTCAAGAGCGCTTATTCGTGTTTTCATTAAACCGAGTGAACCTGGTACCAGGCCCAACTGTCATACCTCGTCTGAACGTGCAAATGAACAGGGAATTGATAAAGTAGAAGAGATTATTCAGTTGATCGAATGTAGTCCTTCGGCAAGAAGCATATGCATAATTTCTACACGTATCGCTGGTCCACATACAAGAATACGCCGGTCATTAGTATGCGCAGCCTCTAACCTTATCATTTGCAGCTGGCTCAGCACCTTTCAGAAGGAGATGAAGATGGACTTCTCTCATTGACTAATTGCTAAACGCGAGGTAATCCCATTAATACTGTCGTGGCGGTATCAGTAACACCTGTAACTCACATCGGTGGTTCGGCGATAATCCACATGCCTTTGTGGAGGCACGTTTTCAAGCACGCTTTGCTGCAAATTTGTGGCGTGGTCTGATAGATAATCAGTTGATTGGGCCTGTTGAGTTACAGCACCATTTTACAGGTCCCTGTTACTAGGCTTTCTTGAGAAAAAAAAAGCCTCCAGTATTATTGGAAGAAGGTCTTTTGGCTAGAAGATTGGATATGTTCTTCCAGCATGATTGGGCGCCCGCACTTCCTAGACACCATCTAAACCTAACATTCCCCATGTGGTATCGATAGCTACGATGCCACAGTGTAGGTATAAGTTCTTAGGTTGGCACTACGACACCAACACCGACGACAGTGCCATCTAGCAGGCGCTGTGCAGCTCTACGAGCGCCGCTCTAGATTCTGCCCATTTGTTCGCGAGTTGATGGCCAACCAACATTGTCTCATTTTCATAGTGGGCGATCCACTACAGATTTTGCCTGTGTTAGCTTTGATACATCCGGCTTCGCACCTACGTGGTCATCACAGCCAAAGTTATGTAGCCCTGTATTTATTGTATTACCTACAGTAAAACCAATTTTACTTTAAAAGCAGTGCCGAGATTTTTACCTCACCTGCTCCTACTCCTACTCGCTTCCTACATTCAGCCTACCCTTCAGTTTAGAGGAGCAAACCCACGCGCCGCCTTCCAGGCGGGATACAAAACCCCAAAAGATGGATCGGGAGAACTAGTCACGTTTCTTGGCCACGATGGACCCTGCAGCTTACCCGTCTACATTTTTGCCTGTGGGGATGATTGGAAGCTGAAGTCTACAAGGAAAAGGTAAACATATTAGACAAATTGGTATTTCGGATTATGAATAGTGGTGCACTGATAAAAGAACCCCAACATGACCTCAGAAGAGCTATACGTGATGTTGTCAGGATTCGAAAGTGCTTGATATTGAGATTTTCACTCTGCAACGGAGTGTGCGCTGATATGAAACTTCCTGGCAGATTAAAACTGTGTGCCGGACCGAGACTCGAACTCGGGACCTTTGCCTTTCGCGGGCAAGTGCTCTACCATCTCAGCTACCCAAGCACGACTCACGCCCCGTCCTCACAGCTTTAATTCTGCCAGTACCTCATCTCCTACCTCCGAAACAGTTTCATATTTGCTTGATATTGAATTTAATCACTTGCATTCTAACAGTTGTATCTTCGTAAACAATTAAAACTGACCAAAACAGGCAGTTCGAAGTCATACGCCTTGCGTGACGTGTCCGCTTCACGCTTTGGTTGCCACATACACACTGCAGCAACGATCTCAGGTCAGTGCCAGCTCTATGTTCATTTTTCCCATGTGATAACGTGTGTTCACGTGTGGTTTCAATCTTCTGCAGAAAGGTGCATCGACTTATTTTTTGTAGCGAGAGTAATACAGGAGCGAGGACCCACACCAGTCTGTGTGCGTAAAGGGCAAGAAGACATTCGAAAATAAACTAAAACCGTCGATTGAACGTACTGAAGTTTTTTTACTGGTCTTACTAACAGTGAAGAAGCCAGGAATAATATAAATTCCGCGCAAACTGATGAATTGGCAGCAAATGTTTGTGGTATTTCCGAATCGACAGTATTCCGTGTTAACAGTGCAGTAACATCGGCTGCATCACCCAATATCAGCACGTCTTTTGAGTCTCCAACAAGAAGCAGAATCGAAAAAAAAAATCTTCGGAATTTGACGATTTTAACAAAACAGTAGTGCGTAGAAATGTACTTGGTACGGCTTCTGATATTTTTAAAAATATCGGGAATCCGATATATCGACACATAACAATGATCGTTGTTCGGCATCGATATTTCGAGAAAATTATCGATATAGTGGCAGAGACGATATAGACATACGGAGCTATAAAAATATCGCCTTCACATTGTAAATATACTTCCGGTTTTAGAGGTGATTAAATACTGATTTATTATTAGATATTCTGTACATCAACAACCTAGCAGCTTGCTTATCCTTCTTAGACCAAAAAATGAAAGGAAGCTATGCACGTCCACGCTTGACGATAACCACTTCGCTAACAATTATAACTGCATGTAAATTGCACAATAGAAGATGTCTGATGGGTCACTCGTTAGGTTCAAAAATGGTTCAAATGGCTCTGAGCACTATGCGACTTAACTTCTGAGGTCATCAGTCGCCTAGAACTTAGAACTAATTAAACCTAACTAACCTAAGGACACCACACACATCCATGCCCGAGGCAGGATTCGAACCTGCGACCGTAGCGGTCACGCGGTTCCAGACTGAAGCGCCTTTAACCGCACGGCCACACTGGCCGGCACTCGTTAGGATTCATCTACGTCTACATCAACATCTACATGGATACTCTGCAAATCACATTCAAGTGCCTGGCAGAGGCTTCATCGAACCACCTTCACAATTCTCTGTTATTCCAATCTCGTACAGCGCGCGGAAAGAATGAACACCTATATCTTTCCGTACGAGCTCTGATTTCCCTTATTTTATCGTGGTGATCGTTCCTCCCTATGTAGGTCGGTGTCAACAAAATATTTTCGCATTCGGAGGAGAAAGTTGGTGATTGGAAATTCGTGAGAAGATTCCGTCGCAACGAAAAACGCCTTTCTTTTAATGATTTCCAGCCCAAAGCCTGTGATTTCTGTGACACTCTCTCCCATATTTCGCAATAATACAAAACGTGCTGCTTTTCTTTGAACTTTTTCGATGTACTCCATTAGTCCTATCTGGTAAGGATCCCACACCGCGCAGCAGTATTTTAAAAGAGGACGGACAAGCGTAGTGTAGGCAGTCTCCTTAGTAGATCTGTTACATTTTCTAAGTGTCCTGCCAATAAAACGCAGTCTTTGGTTAGCCTTCCTCACATCATTTAAGGATTCGTCAGATATCGGATTTGTCCGGAACACCTCATGTCCACTTCCCTGTTTCTTTTTATTATTATTTTCATTTCTGCCAATGCCAGCGACCCAACAGTTGGAGCGTGAAAAATGCGTGGTGAAGCTAAACATTGCATTTTCTGTTGGTAGCGCCGAGCGTCAATTACTCCAGCATTTCCCCTCATATGTCTCCCCCCAGCGCAAAACCAGTTATGTCATTTAGATTTGTAGCAACTGTTTCTGAAGAATGCCGACGTGAAGAAATAGCGCAGTACTTGCGTTAAAATTTTTTGTTAACGCAAATAATGTGCTATTTGTTGACATCGGAAATGATGTTATTCCTTTCACACCGCTGTTCCCCCTCTCCCCATCCACCAAGTGTAGTGACACTTCTTTTTTGTGCCAGCTATACTTGCTTCACACAGTCATTGACAAAGACGACGTGATGAAGCTTCAAAAGGTAAGACTCCTTCACGCAGTTAAAGTAAAATTACGTTCCACCATTTGAAAACAACAAATATTTACCGAAAATTGCGAAAAAATATAATCTAAAATGAAGATACGGGCACTCGATATTGCCATTCCGATATCGATATATCAAGGTAAAAGTACCGCCGATATATTTGGATAGTTTTTGGAATGAATATCGATATTTTATCAACAGTTCTAGTCGCGCGTTTTCGGTCACTACAATCGGTTGTCCGAGTACACCAGCAAGTACGTACGTGGTTACTGTCTTCGCTCTGAGCGACCCTCCGAGCAAGGCTTTATATGTACCAATTGCAGCTATAAACTTTGAGAAGAACCATATTTTTTTTTCAGTCCAAATTTGTATTTCTGTGCCGCGCGGAGTAGCCAGTGCGGTTTGAGGCGTCATGTCATGGACTGCGTGGCACCTCCCGCCGGAGGTTCGATTCCTCCCTCGGGCATGGGTGTGTGTGTTGTTCTTAGCATAAGTTAGTTTGAGCAGTGTGTAACTCTCGGGACCGATGACCTAAGCAGTTTGATCCCTTAGGAATTCACACACATTTGAACATTTTTTTCCTGTTTCTGTTTGTTTCCACAGGTTTAGGTAAAAAAGAATGTTCTTGAAATCTTCAAGTAACTCAGGTTTTAGGTTTTTTCTTAACGAGTGACAATGATTTTCTTTTGAAAAATACTTCATCATATTCTTGATTAAAAATAGGGGTGTCCAATATTTTTACGGTATTTTTACTAACATTCAAAATTATCACTAACATGCAATAACGTAAGGAGCTGAGATGACCTTGACCTGTCTAGTTTCGTGGAGGCCATTACAGTTAGTATGTTCTACCACCTCTTGATGTAAATTTGTACTCCTCCAGAACCACCATGTGCATTTAATTGTATGTAAATATTAGTCAAGGTTGCTTTAAGTATGCCATCATCTCGCCACCTCACCGGACAAAATATTAGTGACCTTCTCGAAAGATCACACTGGTCGGTTTGGAACACTGTATGGAAGGTGTGTAAGGGCTTCCCAGCGAAACTTCTGCAGCGTACTCGAACTCGGCAACATCTGTCCCCGTGCGATTTTCATATTTTTGGAGCGCCGAAGAAAGACGTTCGTGACCGTCTATCTGGTCCCGAGGAAGAGCTGCACGCCTGGGTACAATCATGGTTTCGTAGGCAACCGCTAACATTTTTTTCCGTGAAGACACTGACCGTCTTGTCTCACAGCGATATAAATGTATCAACAGTTATAGCGATTACTTTTGAAATAATGAATTGTTAACTTACTTTTTTTCGTGTGTCGCGTTTTCATTTGACTGCGTCTCATATACAGGGTGGTCAGAACCAGTTTGAAAAGCTTGTAAGGGTGTTGCATGAAAGGCTGTGCTGAGAAATAATTGTTGAGAAAAAAATTCGATACGTTACACCGTTTCAGAGTTAACTAGTACTGAAGTTAGCTAACCAGGCCGTTGCACGAGCAAATTCATGCGGCCCGCCAGAGTGTCCTTTGTTTGCTTTCCTACAAACTAAACAAGAAAGCGATGCTAAAGTTGTACTAAATTTGGAAATGGGACAGTAGTAAGGATAGACCCGGAGCCAAAAGCTGAGAAGTCTCGTGCGCTATCATCTACACTAGGAGAAGAACTGACACTAATTGTATATGGAGGGTCTTTTGGATCGGCGCGCGCAAAGGTCTGACTGGCTAACTTCAATGCTAATAAATTCCGAAACCCTGCAACATCCTTACAATCTTTTCAGACTGTTCCTGACCACTGTGTATGTATGTACTTAGGAACAGGTGGATGGTTTGTATACCTGCCTTAAAAGTCGCTGGAGAATGTAGGCAGCTTTCCAAGACACTGTTCGAGAGTGGGGTTGGTATCATTACATTTGAACTAAGATATCCCATATTTAATGTAGGCAACAAAGGTCAAGTGTCCCGAAAGTGAATGAATACTCTGTTTAGTTTTCGTTGAGGCTCGTTCTGGGCACAGTACGAACATAAGTGCTCCACAAGGTGGGTACAAAAGTGGAGCGCCAATACACCTGCAGAAGTTCTCGCTCGAAAGCATAGGCTTCTGCGTCCTGCCCGCGATGAGAAGACGACGATATCCGCAGTGATGCCTAATCAGCAAACCACGAGCGGTACGGAATGTCAGACCAGCTACGTACTCGTAATTAATTTGATATAGAGTTCTTAGCAAACAGAACACAGCATTTCATTCTTAATGGAGATAAATCTTCAGATGAAAAAGCAACTTCGGGTATACCCCAGAAGAGTGGTATAGGGCCATTATTTTTTGCAATACGCATAAATTACCTGATGTACAGCGTCTAAAGTTTGATGAGGATTTTCGTGAATGATGCTATTGTATACAGAGGAGTCGCAACGCTAGAAAATTGTAACAGGAATGACGCATAATGCAGGGAGTGGCAATTGACGCCCTACGTAAAAAACTGTAACGTATTGTTTACAAAAAAGTGACACGGGGGCCTAACAACAATCGTTCTTCCCACTAACTGTTGGCAACTGGAACAGGAAGAGGGGCCAAGTGTCAGTGGTACATAAAATGCCCTCCGCCGCACGCCATCAGGTGGCTTCCGTAGTGTAGATACAGGTACAGAAATTCGGGAAGAAAACACTAAGGAGACAGGCGCACTTACAATTCCATAAGCATGTTATAAGAAATACAGTTTATGAATTTCTCGATTAGAAATGAGCGGTAATGCATACCATTGAGCTTCTCACACAGCGAACAGAACGATTTCGTGACATGACTATTACAAGGAACATGGCTGCATTCTCCATTTGGCTAGCGTATTTCAGGTATCTGACGATTTCCTTGAATTGCTCTGGGCGGGTCCGGGGTTATTCCTCTAACTGGCTCAAAAGCCATTTCTTTCTCCACACTTCTCTAGTATATCTGAGCTTGTAGTTCACTTACAATGACTTGGATGTTGACGAGAAGCTCAACTCTCTCTTACCCGCAGCCGCTGGAAGCAAGCAGTGTGCACTGCCGAGTGCCTAGGTGACAGCACGCCTCTTATCAGCTAGCCTGCGGTGACTCTCCAGACGTGCGACGGCCGCTCTGAAGCAGATAGTGGTCCATATTTAGCTGCGAAGTGCCCTCTGGAGGCCAGAATATTTTCTGCCCCGAAAATGACCTCCGTGGAAATCAGGACGGATTACTTAGACAACGACCACAAGAAACCTAACAATGCGAAACCCATTTGGCATTCTTTCCGCACGCTATACTAAGTACCGCGAAGAGAAAACGCTTTTCTTGTGGGATATCTAACCATCTTTGAGAATTGATTGCGATTCTATTAAAAGGAACATTGGAGCACTTTATCCTGGATGGATCCATTATCTACAGACACAGAAGTAATACCTAGTGCGTCGCCGGCCGGTGTAGCAGAGCGGTTCTAGGCGCTACAGTCTGGAGCCACGCGACCGCTACGGTCGCATGTTCGAATCCTGCCTCGGGCATGGATGTGTGTGATGTCCTTAGGTTAGTTAGGTTTAAGTAGTTCTAAGTTCTAGGGGACTGATGACCACAGAAGTTAAGTCCCATAGTGCTCAGAGCCACATGAACCATTTTTGAACCTAGTGCGTCACACAGTTGTGTAGGGCGATAGTTAGCAATGAATTTCATAGATCAAATTGATGGTAAAGATTGTGATACTGAAAAAACATATGCAAGTTGAAAAATAATTTATATGGCTACAAACTGTACATTACATGTTTTTTCTGTATAATTGGCTAATTATTTCCTCTACAGTACAGAAGTAGCTGTTAACGAGAAACATATTTAGTCTACATTTGAAAATGCTTCATCAATCTGTCACATGTTTTATTTCCCCGGGCAGATGGTCGAAAGCTTTACAGTTGTAGCTTTCACACACTTATATGCCAAAGTCTGAATCAATGACGCAGATGATTTTTCACTGTAATGTACTTGTGAATATATATGTTACTCTCAAAATCAAAAGGATTGTTGACAACAAATTTCAGAAGTGAATAAATGTACTTAACGAGATGGCTCCAAGATTTACGTGTCTCAGCTCTACACATAAGTGTTGTTACTTTTTTTGCAATTAACCCTTTGGACCTAAGTGAGGAATTCTTTCGGACTAATATTCCACATGATATCAGCGAACGAAAATATGCAATACATATTAACTAACGAATCTCTGAATCCCCAAAGTTGGCAATTATTCTTATGACAGAAGTAGTCGAGCCTAAACGTTTCAGCAGGTCTACTATATGGTTTTTCCAGATAAAATTTTCATCAGTTTCTACATCAAACGACTTGCAATTTTCTCTCTATTCATTACTTCTTGTTGGTATACTAGGTTAAGAGGATGCAGGATACATTTGACAGTACGAAATCGAACGAGCACTGTTTTCAAAGTTAAAAGCTAGCCCATTTACACAAAACCAGTCAGTAAGCTTCCCAAAAACACCATATACTATTTTCTCTGTATATGCTTCTTGCTCGATTTCACAAAAATGCTTGTGTCACCTGCAAACAGGACTAATTCGCCTCCAGAATTCACGTACAATGGTGGCTGGAATAAAATACTGCTGGTTTCTTATTGAAGGTGAAAACAGAAACCAATCAGTTTTAGTTGCTCGGTGTGAAAAAGACGGCTCCGTTACCAGTTCTGACGTGATAGATTCATCTTCAAATCGCTGTTCACATTTATTCTGTAACTTCAACGTACGAGTAGTGCAGACAACAAGATGTCGGCGGTATCAAGCTGTGGTCAAAGTGTATGGGGATGGTGTTGTGATAGAACACGTTTCGTACAGTGGAGCACCATTCTACAAAATATTACATAACCAGCTTGGTAAGTGGACAAGTTAGTTCTTTAATGTCGAACGTTCTACGTGGTTTATGCATGTCTGGCATCTCCTTAGGCTTTAATCAGGAATCAGATATGTAGTGAATAGATAAGAGGTGGTTTTAAATCAGTACCGATTACCACTAAGTTGTCGAAATCGATGTGGATGTGTTTCAGATACAGACTTGTCCAGAAAATTATGTCACGAAGCAGAACCTCTGCATTACTTCGAGTAAAAGGCGCAACTGACAGATATCCGTATGGAGATGAAAAAGATGAGGCTGAGTCAATAAGATGCAGATTAGCGAAGGGAATGTGGCCTCAAACTATAGAATGTCTCCGTCTACACCTACGTCTATACTCCGTAACTCACATTACGGCGTGTTGCGGAGGGTACCTACAATTGCACCGCCATTTTCACCCTTTTCTGTTTAATTTGCGAATGCTGCGTGGAAGGAATGACTGTTCATAAACATCCTCTGCTTTTCTGGTCGTAATCATTTCGCGAGACATACATGGGTTGGACAAAAATATGGAGTCAATACGAGGGTTGGAACTGTAATAGTCGCAACTATTTATTTACAGCTCGTACAAAATAGATACGTGTTTCAAAGTTTTACTGACCTTCAAAGTAGTCAACAGCATTATGTATACCCGTTGCCAGCGATGTGGAAGTCGTAGGATACTCTTAGCAGTGTCAGTTGTGTTGACAGTTCGAGCGGCGCGGTCTATTGCCCGACGAATTTGTAGCAGTTCTGAAGCGCATGCCGTGAAGTATTTTTGACTTTAGAAATCGAGTTGGACTTAGGCTTAAGTCAGGAGAGTGCAGTAGGTGGTGTAGCACTTAGCAGCCCCATCTGTCAAACAAATCAGTAACAGCTTGCACTGTACGTGCTTGAGCATTGTCCTGCAGAAAGTGTTATCACATCTGCCTCTATGCGGTTCATTTTTCTAACACAGCCTACGACTAGCTTAGAGACATAAGTGATGACTACCGCACTCCCCTGACTGATTTCGACAAATCGGTAATGCTCTCGCGCTCACTAAACAAACCCGAGACCAAACGCGCCGCTCATCGTTGAAACTTTGCTATCTATTTTGTTGCTCCTACTTGATAAGGGTCCCAAACTGAGGGACAATACTCAATAACCGGACAACAAGCACCTTGTAAGGCGCTTGTTAAGTGGATTCATTACATTTACTTAAGATTCTTCCAGTGACTCGAATGGTTCAAATGGCTCTGAGCACTATGGGACTTAACTTCTGAGGTCATCAGTCCCCTAGAACTTAGACCTACTTAAACCTAACTAACCTAAGAACATTACACACATCCATGCCCGGGGCATGATTCGCACCTGCGACCATAGCGGTCGCGTGGTTCCAGACTGAAGCGCCTAGAACCGCCTGGTCATAGCGGCCGGCTAATGACTCGAATGCTGGAAACTGGTTTATGCTGTGTGTTCATTCCACATTAGGCCGCTCCAGGTGGTTAGTCCGAGGTATTTTACGGTTGTTACGGTTTTCGCTACGGTCGCAGGTTCGGATCCTGCCTCGGACATGGATGTGTGTGATGTCCTTAGGTTTAATTAGTTCTAAGTTCTAGGCGACTGCTGACCTCAGAAGTTAAGTCGCATAGTGCTCAGAGCCATATATGATACGGTTTCCAGCGACTTTTCCCCAACAGCGTAATGGAACAGTTAAGTATCTCTTCGCCTATTTACTCGCAGCACTTTACATTAATTTTCGTTCAGAGGCAACTGATCGTCCACAGGTCTACCTGCCTTCCGCCACAGTCTTCTAATATTACCACGTTCTTATAAATAACAGCGTCGTTTTGTCTGCAAAAAGGCTCATGGAGCTTCCGACGCTATCCACTACATCACTTATATACAGGGCTACTATAAATAATTCATTCATTTTCGAAGTTCTATAGTTCCTGAAGTAGTACACGTACAACTGTGACTGATGCATAAATACGATCGTAAACTCACCGAGCTTGCTCTATGTCCACGAGTGGGCGTTATAAGAACAGTGCCCTGACAAAGTGGCGACAAAGCAAGAAAACGTTTTTTTTTTTTTTTTTTTGAGGTGAAATACGCGACATGTTTGTCTGTTACAACAGTCCAGCGTGCATACAGAAGAATATGGAGAAGAATCGCCACGTGAACAAGGTTACTGTGCGTTGTATCGACAGTTTAGGAACACTGGTTGTCTTTGTAAACAGAAAAATACGGTAGACTAACTATGCCAGATGCGACCCTGGAGGGGAGGAGGAGTCAAAGTTCCGTGCGCAGTCCGGAAAATAAAAATATCAACAGTCCGTGCAAGCCACGAATTCCCAAAAGTACGACAAACTGTGTGGGTGATTTTGCGACGACGTTACATTTCATACCATACCATCTGCGGCGTGTGCAACCATTAAAACCAAAAGACTATGGCCAGGGTCTTCGATTTTGCTTCACGTTACAGGAAACACCTGAGAATGAACATTTCGCCTCCAAGCTGACATTCACCGACGAAGCAACCTTCGAGCGATCTAGAAAGGTTCATCATTTCAATGTGAGAGTTTGGGGCAGTGAACAGTCTCATGAAATTGCGGCGCGCGAACAAGATTCGCCTAAAGATAATGTTTACCGTGCAATGTCATAGATGAAGCTGTACGGACCGTTTTTGTTCTGTGAAACGACAGCGAAGGGTATATCTTAGCTTGATATGCTATAGTTGTGATTGTTTCGGCAACTGGCTACTGATTCAGAGAAGTTCATCTTCCAATAAGACGGCGCCCCACCTCATTGGATCATCGCTTTCATCACTATCTAAACGAGGGAACTACCTCATCGCGGAATTGGGTGTAGTGGTGAAGATGATGTGGGCCTGTCCCTTGATCCCCCACATCACCTGACCTAACGTCTTGTGACTTTTTCCTTTGCGTGGTGCACAACGGACCGTGTTCACGTACTCCAACTGCCAAGAAACCTGGACAGCCTTAGAGATCGCATCAATGGTGCTGCGACGATCGCTAAGAGGATGTTGGTACATAGGTTATGGAACGAACTTGATTTCCTCTTAGACATGTGTCTTGTGACAGGAGTGGCACTAACAGCACATATGTAGAGTGGCAATATACGAACTTGGTGAGTTCACAGTGCTAATCATGCCTTAATCTTATGTGTACATGTAATACATTACTGGCCATTAAAATTTCTACACCAAGAAGAAATGCAGATGATAAACGGGTACTCATTGGAGAAATATATTACACTACAACTGACATGTGATTACATTTTCACGCAACTTGGGTGCATAGATCCTGAGAAATCGGTACCCAGAACAACCGCCTCTGGCCGTACTAACGGCCTTGATACGCCTGGGATTTGAGTCAAACAGAGCTTGGATGGCTTGTACAGGTACAGCTGCCCATGCAGCTTCAACACGATACCACAGTTCATCAAGAGTAGTGACTGGCGTATTGTGACGAGCCAGTTGCTCGGCCACCACTGACCACACGTTTTCAATTGGTGAGAGAGCTTGAGAATGTGCTGGCCAGGGCAGAAGTAGAACATTTTCTGTAGGCCCGTACAGTACCTGCAACATGCGGTCGTGCATTATCCTGCTGAAATGTAGGGTTTCGCAGGGATCGAATGAAGGGTACAGCCACGGGTCGTAACACATCTGAAATGTAACGTCCACTGTTCAAAGCGCCGTCAATGCAACAAGAGATGAGCGAGACGTGTAACCATCACGCCAGGTGATACGCCAGTATGGCGGTGACGAATACACGCTTCCAATGTGCGTTCACCGCGATGTCGCCAAACACGGATGCGACCATCATGATGCTGTAAACAGAACCTGGATTCATCTGAAAAATTGACGTTTTGCCATTCGTGCATCCAGCTTCGCCGTTGAGTACACCATCGCAGGCGATCCTGTCTGTGATGCAGCGTCAAGGGTGACCGCAGTCATGGTCTCCGAGCTGATAGTCAATGCTGCTGCAAACGTCGTTGAACTGTTCGTGCAGATGGTTGTTGTCTTGCAAACGTCTCCATCTCTTGACTCAGGGATCGAGACGTGGCTGCACGATCCGTTAGAGCCATGCGGATAAGATGCCTGTCATCTTGACTGCTAGTGACACGAGGCCGTTGGGATCGAGCACGGTGTTCCGTATTACCCTCCTGAACCTAACGATTCCATATTCTGCTAAGAGTCATTGGATCTCGACCAATGCGAGGACCAATGTCGCGATACGATAAACCGCAATTGTGATAGGCAACAATCCGACCTTCATCAAAGTCGGAGACGTGATGGTACGCATTTCTCCTCCTTACACGAGGCATTACAACACCGTTTCAGCAGGCAACACCGGTTTGTGTATGAGAAATGGGTTGGAAACATTCCTCATGTCAGCACGTTGTAGGTATCGCCACCGGCGCCAACCTTGTGTGAATGCTCTGAAAAGCATATCAAAACATCTTCTCCCTGTCGGTTAAATTTCGCGTCTGTAGCACGTCATTTTCGTGATGTAGCAATTTTAATGGCCAGTAGTGTACTTTGTAAAATATAGTTCTGAATAAGAATGAATCAATTTCTTGGGACGCTGTACAAAGCAAAACCTGATCTGCATCCTCACTGTGGCGCTACTAGCGCCACTATTACGCGACTGGCGGAAATTTGAATAGACATCATCTTTCAGATGTAGAAACACGCCTACCAACTCTCATTTTTATGTCGCACAGCTCCTTCTTGGTGCTGCGATGTTTTTTTTTTTTTTTTTTCTTTAGTGTATACGGTCCGGTGCTCGGTAAATAAGTATTTTTCTCACTGTCGACCTCTTGCAACAAATTGAGCTATGGAAAAGAAGGAGTAGAGCTGGACTTTCGTTATTTGCAAATTTTCCTTTTTCGCAGTCAACGCACTGCCGCTGGAATTCACCAGGCAGTGCCCGAGTTCCTCGTGCTCAGATACCGGCCTGAGTAGATCCTGCGAGCGAGGGAGGCGAACCCGCGGCCCGCGCCACGAGACAAATATTTATGCGGGGAGGGGCCTGGAAACCGCCCAGCGCCAGCGCGTGTCTCAGCCGTCTTCGGCGCCGCCACAGCCGCTGACGAAACCGCACTGGAGGGTTGCGCGCGGGCAGGATGGCCGGCCGGCAGCCCTCCGACTTTTCCACTCGGCCGATACCTCGCAAACACCGCCGGTGATAGGCACAAACAACAACGCATCCGCGTTATTTTCCACCGGCGATTTGCTTTTTCGTGCTGTTTTTCCTTTCCTACTGAACAGCCAGTGGATGGCCAACGCCGAGGGAGTTGGAGTATTCCAGTTGTTAAAAGGCGATTTCCGGTAACGGCCACAAAACATTTGTCTGTGCAGAGAATGTTTGTGTGAGGTGCGTTCAGAAAATATCACTAATGTTCTTTATTTTTGCGAGGCAACGAAGCGTCCGTCTATTGACCTGCCGTTGGCGGATCTTTATGCGTCACAATTTCTCGAGTAACTACAGTATTTCACATTGTTTGCTGCTACCTCCTATAGTTTACGAGCTTTTCTATTTTGAGTGTTCATTGTGATGTTTACAATGGCTCATTGACAAGACCAACAATCCAACATGAAATTTTGTGCTATGTTGGGGGAACACATAAACAGAATACAAAGTCGTAAATAGCCACCTCACAACTACTCTCTACAGCGCTTTATTGTACTTTGGTATCACTTGTTCAGTTCTGCATTTTTTGTGAAATCTAATCTACTCAATAGCTTTCAATAATTTTATCTTCAGCCGTTATGACTGTGGCCTCGCATTATGAAAAAATTATTAAATGTCTGCCTAGCCAAGCATTTGGGGATGTACTTCGCTTCCAACAGCTAAAGATAAAATTATTGAAAGCTATTGAGTGCTTTAGACTTAACAAAAAATGCAGACCTGAACAAGTTATACCAAATTACATTAACATTAAGACCAAAACTACTTCTAGACCAGCTAATAGTGCATTGGAGAAGATACCTGATAATAGCACTTTGAAGCCGAAATCATGATTGTGTAAGTGTAAATGTAACAATGGAAATAAATAACAGTCTAATGGCGGTACTAACTTTAAAGAAATATCCGTGTTTACCGCAGCAGACAGTTGGAAGTATAGGACCCGTGATCTCTATGCCACCTGCAGTGCCAACGTAACAACACTATATATACCATACCGTATTAACTCTATAACATTCATTTTCGCGTTAAAAAAGGAAATGTAAACAAAAAATTAATACGGATAAAATGGAAATCTGGATTAATGAGGGCCGGATAAAAGACTTTTTTCTGCCCAACGCGCTTGTAGCATCATTCTGTTTCTCTGAGCCTACCGTAACGGCAACAGTTTACCTGGACATGTTGGGACGTCAAGTTGCACCTCAGTTACAGGGTAGTGTTTCAGCAAGACGATGCACCACCACACGGGGGGTATTTGTTCGCCAGTCCTTGGATGAAACCTTTCCGGATAGAGACGATCCAACATCATGGCAACCAATTTCACCAGACGTAAACCCTATCCACTTTCCGGGAGTTACGTTAAAAGTAAAGTGTTCAGTTACTCAGCTACTGATGTGTCAGCTCTTACGAGGGCAATAGGAGATGCTGGAAAAGACATGGAGAGAAAATGATTACGCCTAGACATTCTGCGCGCAAGAAGCGGAGCGCATGAGTTTAGCTACCATCTGCAACAAACCGCACAGCTGTATCTGTAAATTTTTGTAATTAGGAAAAGGTTTAATGCTCGCCCTGTACTGTGTGAACAGCGAGAGTTCCAATACGCTTTCCCGGAGCACGCTTAAAGTTACTTCTACTTCTGTCGATGACTCCCTCTCCAAGATGACATGCTCCGTCCTCCCTAACAATAAATGCTCAAGACAGTCACAAATTTTGTTTGGTAAGTCATAAAGTCGCATTTTTGTTAATAATATTGGTGTGGTGCTGACTCAAACACTTTTGAGAAGTCAAGAAATAGTTCAACCACCTGACTTACTGTATCACAAGATTAACTGCAGTAGTCGCATACTGATGGCTTAGTGAAATGTTTTGCCATGTTTCCGTTTCTCAACGTTGTACTTTTCTTTTCTTTGCACCCTTGCTGAATTTCAGTCTAACGTTGGCGTCCTGAAATACAGTAGAGAGAGCGCTGGAGTATATTGCAGCGTGACGTGTTACACACTTGCGCATGAGATACACGTAATTTGTGGAAGCTTGTTATCCACTTGAAACAGTCGCATAACGTGAGAATTTCGAGAATATTTACTTCAGCTCAAAGAGAGCCGTCGGGAGATAGTGAGAGCCTATCCTAGACAGATAACTAAGCGCAAACTAGCAGCGGTTCGTTGACACAGGCGTCCGCTGTCAGAACGGAAGCCGACACACAAACCGACAAGACAAGAGCGCCTAAGGAACAGCGGTAGCGGCTCGTCTAGCTCCCCTCCACTGTCGTTCATCACCCTGTCCGCCCCTCTAACTAGCTGAACATGTCCCCGAGATTTCGCTCCGCGGCATTTAGGACGACTGAACAAGCTCAAGATATCGAGTGCGCTTAAACCTTACAAGTTACTTGAGGAAATATGCCACGTTTCTCTATGGAACAAAAATGATGACAGCCATTTCGGATAATAGCTGGAAGTTTTTAATGCTGGAATGTAAAAGTGCGATCCAAATAACCTGAACCACTTTTAACGAGTCACAACATTTGAATCAGTAATGGGACACATTTGCAAACTTGCGAGATGATAATACAAAATTGAAAGATTAAATACATACGAGGTGCGACATTAAAGTAATGAGACTGATGCGAAAAAAATGTTGCTTACCGTTTCAGTCAAGTTTAGTGTTGTCTCCCTCACAGTAGTTCCCTTCTGGTTGCACACACATTTTCCACCGCTTCTGCCATTGATGGTAACATTTCTGGAACTCACCTTCTGTAATATCCTCCAAGACCCTCGTCGCAGCTTTTTGGATATCTTGTGTTGTTTGAAAATGGTGTCCCGTGACCGTCGTTTTGACTCTTGCAAATAGAAAAAAGTCGCTCGGAGCGATATCTGGTGAATAAGGTGGCTGAAATTTGTTTTGAGGTTAAAAATTGCTGTACTGACAGAGCAGTATTGGATGGCACATTATCGTGATGCAGAATCCAACTATCAGCAATGTTGGCACGGACATGAACTCTTTTACGAAGTCTTTCTAAAAATTTTTTGTAGTAATATTGGTTAACTATTTGTCCAGGAGGCATCTACTCTTTATGAACAATTCGCTTGGAATCAAAGAAGCAACAAGCATGCATTTCACTTTTGACTTTGACATGAGAGCTTTTTTTGGTCTGGGTGATCCCTTTGAGCACCATTGCGAACTTTGGCATTTTGTCTCTGGATCGTACTGAAACAAAAACTTTCATCACCAGTGACAACACGGCTCAACAATTTTGGATTGATTTCCGTTTGCGATATATTATGCGGTTCCATTTCCGTGACACAAACATGTGTTAACTTATTACAGCACAACTCACGACTGAGCAGTTGCATCGATGTGCCGCTTGGACTAGAAGCAGCTTATAGATCAAGGCCAAAGATATTGTGCCTACACAAGCCTGCAGGATTGCCACATCTTGCAAAGAAAATCAGTCTCATTACTTTATTGTCACACCTCGTACACGTACATACATGCGAAGTCCTCACACCAAATATTGGAAGTGCCCTCCATCGCCATCGACGCACAACTAAACTCGTTTTACCATAATCCGTGACATTCTGTGCAGTGTTTAATGGCCTCACCGAGTTCTGCAGTGGTACATTCTTGTACACTCGGCTTTTAAAATACCCCTGTGAGAAAAAAATCTGGAGTGTTAGGTCCTGCCCGTATAAACTACGGGGTGTTTCAAAAAGGACTTTACATGTTTAAAAATTCATGTAAATTTATAGAAAGAAAATACAGAGCTGGGTTTAGTGTTATTTTGTACGAAAGCACATCAAGCACATCACTAAAGATGTTGTATGTGGCTTCCGTTGGTTATCCTGCGCACATCCCATCGGAAGTCAGTCTCTTCCCGAATTCGCTGTAGCATTGCAGGTGTAACTTGCATTGTTGTTCCAAGTTCAGGTAGAGAAACCGGCACAGGAGGTACAAACACGATATCCGTCATGGATCCCCATAGAGAAAAAAACCAGTCGTGTCAGGTCTGGGGAACTTGGGGGCCGTGCAATTACCGCATCACGGCCAGTCCATTGACATGGACAGCCGTCACTGAGAAAATCCCGGACGTCACGCATGTAAGGGGTTGGTGCAACATCTTGCATCTATATCAATACTCCGCAAGCCACCTGACGGTGTGTGGCGGAGGGTACCTTGAGTACCTCTATCGGTTCTCCCTTCTATTCCAGTCTCGAATTGTTCGTGGAAAGAAAGATTGTCGGTATGCCTCTGTGTGGGCTCTCATCTCTCTGATTTTATCCTCATTGTCTCTTCGCAAGATATACGTAGGAGGGAGCAATATACTGTTGACTCCTAGGTGAAGTGTCGATACCACAGCATAAATTCCTTGCAAATTTCATTCCGTGTACTCAGTCAGACAGTGATGATGCCTCGCAGACAAGCACGTGGGCAGTATACGCCGGTATCAGCATTTGAGAAAGGACGTGTTGTTGGGCTCAAAGATACCGGTTGGAGTGATCGGCGAATCATTCGAAATCTGAATATGAGAGACGCCACTATCCGATCACATTGGCAGGAACGATTGAACCACAGCCGAACACAGCGGCAAGAAGGAAGCGGTCGGCCTAGAGCGGCGACAAAATGTGAGAACCGAGTAATCGTCAGAGAGGTACTCAGAGGCCGATCTTTATCATCGATCCAAAGTGCAGCTGGTGCTTCAGTGACCACAAGGATCATTAACAGGCGGCCCACAGTGAGGGGTTAAGCTCACGACGCCCCTTGCGCCAACAAGCCTGCTCGTGGTGTTGTCGGGCACATTAGGCCTGGAATCTCAATTGCTGGAGTCGAATTGTTTTCAGTGATGAGTCCCGCTTCGAATTTAGCCCCGATGACCAGCGAAGACGTGCCTGGAGACGTCCCAGACAACGGTGGGGTACCAACACGACTGACGCCCGCCGTACGACCCGACGAGTTGTCGGCCCAGAGTTGTGTTGTGTTGGGTTGATTTGGGGGGATGGGGGGGGGGGGGGGGGGAAGAGACCAAACAGCGAGGTCATCGGTCTCATCGGATTAGGGAAGGAAGTCAGCCGTGCCCTGTCAAAGTAACCATCCCGGCATTTGCCTGAAGCGATTTAGGGAAATCACGGAAAACCTAAACCAGGATGGTCGGACTCGGGATTGAACCGTCGTCCTCCCGAATGCGAGTCCAGTGTGCTAACCACTGCGCCACCTCGCTCCCCGGAGTTGGACCAACCCTCTGGGATGCAATTTCATTTCATAGTACGACCGCTGTGGTTGCCATCTGCAGCACCCTCACAGGAAATTGGTACGACGACGATATCCTACGTACCGTTTTGTTCCCCTTCATGGCAAGCCATCCAGGGCTTACACTTTGGCAACATAATGCGTGCCCCCATACGGCGAGAGTTTCTACTGCTTGCCTTCGTGCTTGCCAAACCCTACCTCGCCCAGCTGAGAACGTGTGGAGCATTATTCGCAGGGTTCCCCAACCAGGTCAGGATTTTGACAATGTACTGGATAGAATGTGACATGATATATCTCAGGAGGACATCCAACAACCCTATCAATCAATGCCAAGCCGAATAACTGCTTGCACAGGCCCCAGAGTTCGGTTGGGTTGGGTTGGGTTGATTTGGGGGGATGATACCAAATAGCGAGATCATCGGTCTCATCGGATTAGGGAAGGAAGTCGGCCGTGCCCTGTCAAAGGAACCATCCCCGCATTTGCCTGCCGCGATTTAGGGAAATCACGAAAAACCTAAATCAGGATGGTCGGACGCGGGATTGAACCGTCGTCCTCCCGAATGCGAGTCCAGTGTGCTAACCACTGCGCCACCTCGCTCCCAAGAGTTGGACCAACGCTTCACTGACTTGCTCAATGCGTGCAGCTCTTTCTCTTGAATAAATCATCCACTTGTCTTGGAACTGTAATCATTCGTTCGTCTGAACATGAGCATCCCATCTACGATGTCCGACTCATTCGGATAAGTTCTTCGCGGTGCGTGGATTTCTGTCTTAAGAGTGTCCCACTGAAAGTGGGACATTTTTTTAGGGATACCTTGTACTGTTCATCCGTTGTTGCTTTAAGGTGCAGTTTTCAGTCGCGCCCGCCGCCGTTCCGAAAGACAGCCGCTGCTTCTTCGGCAGGATTGCCGGAAAAGCGGCAGGTCATGTCGCGCTGGAGCTGTAGCGCTCTCTCTTCTGGTTATCTGCCGCCAAGCGGGCTGACAAGGGAGATAACCCCGCCCCACTCCCCCCCCCCCCCCCACCTCTCTCTGTCTCTCTCTCTTCCCAGGTTTCACCGCGGCAAACCTTCATCACAGCGGCTCTCTTTGAACTCTCACGGTCCCAGCGCACAACCGTCCATCCCTGTGATCTCAGCGTCGGAGAGATTTACATCGTTTTTCTCCTTCGTTTCCTTCAAGTCTCTTCCGTTAGCCGGTTTGTATCTACTGGAACAAAAAATTATACCGTGCACAAACTGTAGTTTCCACTGAAAGATTTCATCCCAAGTCTGGCAGAATATCAGCTCTTGTATAACGCTACTCAGTGGCAGAAAACGAGCGTCTTCTTCTACAAAATTCTCAGAAATTTGTCTACTTCGGATGTAAATTTAACGTTAGGACGTCTTTCCGGAAGGTTTTTATCTGAACTGCAGCACTGCACAGAAATGAAATGTGGAGACGATAAATAGTTCAGATAAGAACAGACTGCAAGGTTTTGAAACATAGTACTACAAAGAATGCTGAAGATCGGATGGATAAATCGCGTAACTACTGAGGAGGTATCGAATCGAACTGCGGAAGAAAGACATTTATGGCAAAATTAGACTAAAAGAAAAAAATCGACAGACATGGCACACCAGCCACCATGGATGGAACTATTTGGTAATGAAGTGTGTGTGTGTGTGTGTGTGTGTGAGAGAGAGAGAGAGAGAGAGAGAGAGAGAGAGAGAGAGAGAGAGAGAGAGGCGGGGGTGAGGAGAGGGGAGGCATTGTGCAGTGACCAGACTTAAGTGACTATAGATCCCAGTGGTTATGCTGAAATTGAAGAAGCTTACACGGGAGAGCTACTTCGAGCCAGACATCCGACTGAAGACCACAACATACAGATTCCTGAGATTAGATCTCGAAAGATAATAAAATTCTGAGACGTGCACATTCTTGCCTCTGTTCTCAAATCTACACGCAAACGAATATGAAATCGAATTGTCGCCGATCGTGAAGCTGATGTAAGAATCGGTGAAACTGTAATAAATTAGTACCGGTATGCAAATGATTCCGGCATAATTGCAGTTCTCAGTATTAGTATTCAGTCCTTACTGCGAAAAGAACTGACATCACAGAAATCAGGTGGGACGTTAATACCAGTGTTCCAAAGAAAAAAATTAAACAGCAGTTATTAGTAGGAAGAGCTATTATCACACACATCCATGCCTGAGGCAGGATTCGAACCTCCGACCTAGCAGTCGCGCGGTTCCGGACTGAAGCGCCTAGAACCGCTCGGCCACCGCGGCCGGCTATCACAGTCACCTGCCAGATAATCGAGACAGGGAATTCCTTGCAGCATCCAGACTGTAGTATAAGTCAGAAATACCCCGGAGAAAATGTATTTAAAAGAGCTATCTTCTGGATAAATTGATTAGACTGCGAGATAATCGAGATGCGGAATTCTTTACAGGATCTGGACTGTAGTATATTAAATAACTGAGACATAAGCTGGTGAAACAATATTTTTAAAATAGTTGTTTTCTGCTTTTGTTGGTGGAGACTCTGCGCGATGAGAGATGAATCAGTGTGCTTGTGGTACAAAGAGTGAGCGAGTCGCCCTTCCTTTTGCTCTACCGAATCTTCTAAAACTGTCAACTTCCATTCTCTCTCTGGGCCATCAGTGAAACAAGTGTTTGGTTGCTAGCTGTTCAAGGGCTCAAGGAACTACTCAAGAACATCGACGTCTTGTGGCCAGAGCACAAACGTATCGTCAACATAACGATAAAATGAAGATGGGTGAAATGGAGCCAAATTTACCTCACAATCCTCAAAACGATCCCTGTAGAAATATTCCACTGCTGGGAACTATGGGAATCCCTTAGCCATTTTGTAAGTTTTTTTAAATGTATTTATTTATTTATTTATTTAGTGCTTATTTTGCCTTAAGCCTAACGGTCCTCTCTTACATCTGACCAGAAACAACACATACCAAAGATATTACAAAAACATTCACAATAATAATAATAATAATTGACACTAATAATAACAGCAATAATAATTGTAACAGTGAAGTGCATTAAGAATGATACAGATTAGTTTAGCACATCTGAAGCGACGCTTAGTATCATCAGAAGCAGAAGCAATAAAGAAAGAGGAGAAGATTGAAATGACAGCGACAGTGCCTGTTAGGAAAGAGAAGAATTTAAATATATTATTCTCTTGATAATGGGCAGAGAAAAGTTTCTGGGTGGGGGGGATGGACGAGAGTGAGTTGCAGACTAGTATATGGAAGAGACGGCTATTGTGACGCAAGTTCGGCCGTTACCTGCCTTCTGAAGTCTAGAAAGAACACAATGTCTCTGGTGTTTTGAGGACGATGGTGCCAATGTCGGGTACTTGATACAGAAAATGATTTATAGAACGTGTCAGTGTGAAATGATGGTACAGCGAAGATTTTACTTTGTGAGAACGAGTATTTCTGCTATGCTGTTCAGATAGTAGTGTAAGATTTGATGATAAATAAGTCGGAGTGCATTGATTGGCAAGACGATATGGCAAACATTGAACATGATAGTCTCTAAGTTTTTCGGCACGCAGCAGTGACAATTGATCGTAGGCAGGGGTGATATGGTTGAAATAGCGTACGTCACAAATGTATGGTACACAAACATTCATCGCCAGTTCTAGCTCGTGTGAACTTGCGTATGAAAGTCCAGGGAGAATAGCGTCACTGTAGTCAGTTATGGAGAATATTAGTAACTCTACGAGGTTCTTTTAAAGCTCGAAAGAAAATCCTTCTTTATACACTTGCTTAATATCGTGTAGGGCCCCAGCGAACACGCAGAAATGCCGCAACACCACTTCGCACGAACACGACTCACGTCTGAAGTAGTGCTGGAGATAATTGACACCATGAATCCTGCAGGGCTATCTATAAATCCGTGAGAGTACGAGGGGATGGAGATCTCTTCTGAACAGCGCGTTGCAAAGCACCCCAGATATGCACAATAATGTTCATGCCTGGGTAATCTGGTGGCCAGCGGAAGTGCTTAAACTCAGAAAAGTGTTTCTGGAGCCACTCTGTAACAATTTTCCCTTCTGGAACTGCCCCAGTCCGTCGGAATCCACAATGGACATGAATGGATGCAGGTGATCAGACAGGACGATTACGTGTGTGTCACCTGTCAGAGTCGTAAGTAGGCTTGTCAGAGGTCCCATATCACTCCAACTACACACGCCATTAGAGAGCCTCCATCAACTTGAACAGTCCCCTGCTGACATGCAGGATCCATGTATGAATGAGGTGGTCACCGTAACCGTTAACGTTAATCCGCTCGATACAATCTGAAGTGAGACTCGTCCGACCAGGCAACGTGTTTCCAGTCATCAACAGTCCAATGTCGGTGTTGACGAGCCCAGGCGAGGCGTAAAGCTTTGTGTTGTGCAGTCATCAAGGGTACACGAGTTAGCCTTCGGCTCCGAAAGGTCTTTTCGGTGATGTTTCGTTGAATGGTTCGCACGCTGACACTCGTTGATGGCCCAGCATTGACATACGCAGCAATTTGCTAAAGGGTTGAACTTCTGTCACGTTGAACGATTCTCTTCAGTCGCCGTTGGTCCTGTTCTTGCAGGATCTTTTACCGGCCGCAGCGATGTCGAAGATTTGATGTTTCACCGGATTCCTGATATTTTCGGTACACACGTGAAATGGTGGTACGGGAAATTCCCCACTTGATCGCTACCTCGGAGATGCTGTGTCCCATCACTCGTGCGCCAATTATAACACCATGTTAAAACTCACTTATCTCTTGATAACCTGCCATTGTAGCAGCAGTAGCCGATCTAATAACTGCACCAGATACTTCTTGCCTTATATGGGCTCTGCCGACCACAGCGCCGTATTCTGCCTGTTCTCGTGTCTCTGTATTTGAATACGCGTGCCTATACCAGTTTCTGCAGTGAGTGAAGTAAAGCTGACACTTTCGTACAAACTGCAGTTACGTGTTCAGTCCAGAATAACTGATGGTCCAGAAGTATCCACAAGTTCTTTGCTGAAGAAAGAAGGTTATTTCTGTGCTGTTTGGGATTAAAGGTGGAAAGACACACTGAACATTTTTTGTGAACGACCAGTATTGCTTGGTTTTAGATGGGTTAGCTTTCAAACCTGTATTCTGATTCCATTAGGATAAGACAAGTAAATTGCATTTACGTGGTGGATGGCTGTGCACAAGTGTGTCGGACGTCCACTTCGACATAACCGAAAGACGCCAGCGTACGGATGATAAAATGCAGTGGGAGAGAATATTTGACACATCATTAACATATAATGAGGACAGTAATGGGCCCAATACTGCACCTTGTGGGATCCCTAATACTACATTCTAGAGATCGGTCGTTCCCAAACAAACGGGCCCAAAGAAACGGCTCATCAAGATGAACAGAACGAGCGAGGAATGAATTCTAAGGAACGGTCTTTCATAGTTCACTTCGGTCGCGGCTTTCTACTTATACTTCCCGAGAACGGGAAAATGGTCGGTCTCGTTCCCGCAATGGCACGTCGGCCGGTCTCGCTCCAGCCATTGGCTCGTTCTCGTCTGTCTCGGTCTCGGTCTCGCTCGACCTTCTTCGCATGGCCTATCGTCGCAGTTCCACTGCCGACTGCTCGTAGTTAGTTCAGCATCGAGTTCTTGTTCGTTTCGTTCGCTCCGCACGCCAACGCTAGATCTGTTTCATATCTTTTTTGAACTCTGAACTTCTGGTTCTTTTCGTATTCTATTCAGCGTCCGCGACCGATAATTAAAATGTTTTTTTTTATAATTACGTAAATTACATAAAAATACGTGGTATGTAATACATACATCTTTTCAGGTAACAAAACAGCATACCAGCTTACTTCACTATTTCGATAAAGAGCAGAGGAAATACCTGTAAAAAGGAAGATTTTTTTTGTTATTACACATGCAAAGGAAGACGGCACGGCACACAAGAGTGGCCATTTTCCGTCTTTTTTTGATGCAAGGTAAAAGAGCATGTTCATTGTTATGGAAGGCAGACCGACTTACAACCAAATGAAGTCCGCGCTCCACAATCGAGTGTCTGGTGTCACATTTTGTAAAGAAAATATGGTAACTTCTACAATATTTTTTCATTGGTACAGGATGGCGCAGGAAAAATCGTCCCCGAGTACTAGACTGCTCATTGTCGCCCACCAATCGTCATCTATTGTTTCGAAGTTGTTGTTTGCATTAGCTTATTTGTTATTTCTTCACTGCCTAATTATTACATGTTCATCCATTCTGCTCGCAGCGGTCAACAAATCGTGCGTAATTGGCGAGCAGTCTATACTCGGGGCCGGTTATTCGTGCTCCACCTTATATTATTTCACTGCAACCAGCCACATAACGCCACAGTTGGCTAAAGGAGAGGTTTTGCAGAATCACGAAAATTACAAGTATGTGAGAATTCTGTTATAAATATAAACTCTGTACTCCAGGAGGGAGGTAGGTGCCCCTCTTGGCGCCTTCCATCTTCAGTCACCTATGCTACTAATTTTCAATTTTTGATAAGAACAGTATACCAAGCACAAATGAACGGTGAACGAGTAAAAACGAACTGTTCCCAAAAAAGAGCAATCACCAGTGAACTAGTTCCGAAGGATGAACGAGTTTGCCCATCTCTACAGTACATTCCTCCAGCGTGGCCGTATTGTTCGAGTCATTGCACACAGTTGCCGGAATGTATGGCATGAGTGAATGTTTTTAAAACACTTGGAAAAAATTTTTCCAGGAAGTAGATTGTCGTCTCATGGAACGTTTTGAGGGCGTTAATTAAATAAATGAGGAAGAACTCGAACGAAATGCAATTATTCTGTAATGAGCCACCGGGGACAACGAGTCCCCAACAACAAAACGGTCAGAAAATGTCCCTGAACAATCTCAGAAATATCCTGCATAAGTGTTCGTGCTGCGAGACGACACTTGGGTGTATACGTGATGCCTCTTCAATAGTTTGCGAGGAACGGGTTGGGCCGCTACTGTATACAACGGACGTGCGCAGGGATAAAGAATCTCTCAGCAGATGACGACCCAGGAACTGCTAGAACGCCATCTGTCAGATGAAAGCTCTATCGGTACGGTAAGACTCTGAGCTCGTGCTGAAACACGCAAAAGCAGTGGCGCGTTACTGAACGCTGTTGAGTGCGGCAATCGCCAATCCCGGCTGCCGGCAGGGAACGGTAGGAACTAATCAACGTTACTCTTTTGTTCGAGGGCGCCAGGTGTAGTCCGCTAAGCACTCGGCCTGCACGTGCGGGGCGCTCTGTTCGCAAGAAACGCGGCGCGAGAAAGCCGCACCCGCGGGCATCGGCGTACAAAGAGCGCACGCGGTAACGGCGAATTACTGCCCGCCACGGTCCGAAAGCACGGTGTGACGACAGCTCCTGCAGTTATTACCCGCTACGTCCGCGGGCGAGCGCTGCCGCACTAGAGCGCCTTGTGACTGTAAACGGGGCTACTACATTGTAAAAGTAAAATGGCGATCACCGCGAGGCTTTCTCTGTGGAGCACTTGTTCCAGAAGTCATTTGGCGGCTACTTATACGGCGGTACTTTGCTCTGGATTCGTGAAGAGAACACCTTGTCAGCACCTGAAGGTTCACGTGCAGACCAAGGTGTGTGAGACGTTTTGACGCCTATGAATCTGCACAAGTGTTCCAAAATAAAAATCCTCACCCGACATCTGAAGACATTGTGACACTACTGTCAAAATTTTTTCGCCCACTATTTTACAGTCACATTTTTTGGCACTAGAAACGTATATTTCGAGAGGAGTACGCACGCCCTCTTAGCAGTTCAGGTGGGCCCTGCTACGGTCTGGGGCATCAGCCGGGCGGGGTGGTCGAGCGGTTCTAAGCGCTACACTGTAGCGGCTACAGTCTGCAACCGCGTGACCGCTACGGTCGCAGGTTCGAATCCTGCCTCGGGGATGGATGTGTGTGATGTCCTTCGCTATATATACGAAGATAGTAACTTGTTCTCGAAAGAACAGCTACTGTTGATGGCCGTGCAGCTTTTCCCTGAAATAAATGATGACTAACTGTAAGCCTCAGCTGCTGACAGGTACAATACATATACAGAACTGTGGACAGTTGGGAATGTGAGTCTCGCGGGAAGCGTGCAAGGGATAAGTCCCTGCAGTCGCGCTATTCATCTGTGTCCTCGGTGGCTCAGATGGATAGAGCGTCTGCCACGTAAGCAGGAGATCGCGGGTTCGAGTCCCGGTCGGGGCACACATTTTCAGCTGTCCACATCGAGGTATATCAACAACACCTGTCAGCAGCTGGGGTTTTCAGTTAGTCATGATGTCCTTAGGTTAGTTAGGTTTAAGTAGTTCTAAGTCTAGGGGACTGATGACCTTAGATGTTAAGTCCCATAGTGCTTAGAGCTATCTGAACCATTTTAGAGCCCGCCTGCTGGACAGTGAACGCCGCACCCGCCATGCCATCACTTTGGCATAATCTGAGCACGACATATTTGCATTTCTGCACTAATTTCAAAGGCGGTGCTGCTCGGCTATAATGGGAACGTCGGTTCCATTTTGCTCCAAATATTTGATTTATCCAACGAGGTTGTGTCGTGGTACCGAGCACATGGCGGCTACGGGATGACCAATCAAAGTAACACTGCTTCCGCCCAGTGCCAACATCGCGATGGTAAAATGGGTCTTTTAAAGTGGGAAGTTAATTGTCCTTTCTCCCATTTCTAGTAAATTTTGTTACATTTGTTGTCCGCCACGTTGGGGACAGCCTGGAGTCGTCACCTTAAAGTTGACTTTTTGAAAGGCTGCAAGTTGAGTAGGAGGAATTAATTTTTTGTCCATTCGGGGACGGACCATCTGAGGAATCACGACCTGATAGCTCTTTGTCGCTTTTGGCACATTTTGCTTATCTTGAGAAGGTGTGAGTTTTTGTAAGCCACAGTAGCACGGTCTGTAATCTGAGCAACTCACTTCTCATATGCTTCGGGTACACAACCAGAGTTTCTTCACCGTGTATCCGCGAGCGGCACAGATCAGGATATCTTGGTGCTTCCATTCTCCATGCAGTCTTCCTTTCATTTGGTAACTCCCACAGTGTTGGCATCAGTTTTGTTAACATGATTTCTTTACTAATTTATTCTTTGCTGAGTGTGACTTGGTACACTTTGCTAAGGATAAGTAGGCTACAGAATAGTTTTGCAACTGTTGTCGTAGGAAAGCTGAACAGGAGCACAGATGATTAGGGAACAAGTTAACACAACAAAGAGAAGATTTACATGATTTCTATTTCTCCAAGTGTACGAAGACTCATTACAAATAACGCAACAAGAAACAGATTCCAGCTATCGCAAAGTCGCCAAGGATTAGGGTGCCTGAACAAAGGACGAACCATGGTGTCGGTACCGAAGTGGCTCCGAGATCGAGTGGGGTGAGTCGTTTCTGTCGGCCGTCCTACAGCAGGGGGCGCTTGCAGTTCCGAGCCGCTGGAAGTGTGGCTCAGGGGGCACGCACCATTGGGTCCGCCACATCCCGTGCGACCGCTATCGGCGTGAGACAGAGACTGGCTGTACTACTGTGATACACCGATAGAGTGGTATGGATACGTGATACCACATTCTTGTTTCTAGATAACAACTGATTACCCTTTGTGAAACTTACGGATAAATAAAATTCTGTTAAAGGTAGACATCATGACCTTTCATCTACATCTACATGGATACTTTGCAAATCACATTTAAGTGCCTGGCAGAGGGTTCATCGAACCACCTTCACAATTCTCTATTATTCCAATGTCCTACAGCGCGCGGGAAGAATGAACACCTCGTATATCTTTCCGTACGAGCTCTGATTTCCCTTATTTTATCTTGGCGATCGTTCCTCCCTATGTAGGTCGGTGTCAACAAAATATTTTCACATTCGGTGGAGAAAGTTGGTGATTGGAATTTCGTGAGAAGATTCCGTCGCAACGCCTTTCTTTTAACGATGTCCATCCCAAATCCAGTATCATTTCTGTGACACTCTCTCCCATATTTCGCGCTAATACAAAACGTGCTGCCTTTCTTTGAACTTTTTCGATGTACTCAGTCAGTCCTATCTGGTAAGGATCCCACACCGCGCAACAGTATTCTACAAGAGGGCGGACAAGCGTAGTGTAGGCAGTCTCCTTAGTAAGTCTGTTACATTTTCTAAGTGTCCTGCCAATAAAACGCAGTCTTTGGTTAGCCTGCCCCACAACATTTTCTATGTGTTCCTTCCAATTTAAATTGCTCGTAAATGTAATACCTAGGTATTTAGTTGAATTTACGACTTTCAGATTAGACTGATTTATCGCGTAACCGAAGTTTAACGCTTTCCTTTTAGCATTAAAAAATAAACATAACTTTGTATACTGACAAGTTGTACTTTGCTGCATTGGCAGTGTCCTTTGTTTCAGAATCCTTAAATTGTCCTTCAGTTTTCTTCGTAAGGCGACGCATTAAAAAATAAACATAACTTTGTATACTAACAAGTTGTAATTTGCTGCATTGGCAGTGTCCTTTGCATACAGCGGCCGGATTAGATTATATGTTATTGATTATTCCTTTTTGTAATAGCAGTGAGCATAGCACTCTGCTCGACATCACTAGGACACTTAACTTTTCGACGTAATTCGCCTTACGGCAACAGTTCTTCAAAACTGTTTATGCGCTCTTGTACTCTACGTTAAGTCATCCTAATGAGAGACCTGAACGTTAAAAGTACGTAGGCCTATTCGTAAAATTACGTTCACTTTCGTTCAAGATAATTTTACAATGATGAACCGAAATACTTTGGCCATTTACTGTCGTGTTGGTCCAATTTTCGAACGAAATACTGTACCGATTCTGAGAGGCAAGGATTGGCTAGTCCCTACCAGGTTTCTGGAGGTGTATGGCACCAGATGCCTACGAACATGTCAAACAATTCCCGTAAATTACGGGTCAGTGGTTTGTGAGCGGAGAGCTAGCGTCAGATAACGGCCCAGATATACTCATCGTTTTGTATCAGGTGAACCTGGTGGCAAGCCATCAACGTTAGTTCACTATCATGCCCCTGAAAACACTATAGCATGATTCTAGCTGTGTAACACGGACAATTATGGTGTTAGAAGGTACCACTGTTGTCGGGTCAGACATCCACCCTGAAGGGATGCACACCATCCGCAATAAAGTTAACGTAGTGCACAGTTATCATGGCGCTTTTGATTACCATCACAGTTCCTACTGTCGCCCAGATGTATGTCTCCCATAGCGAAGTACCAACCCCAAGGGCCTGCGTTCTACGGCCGGTGCTTGTCTTGAGCAACCAGTCGCCTGGATGACGGCGTGTCGATAGGCGATAATCGACCTGTTTTAACAAGAAACGTGAATGAGTCGAATCTCGGTGGTCCCATACCCATTGCAGTCGTAATTGGCGATGACGTCAGCTCCCCATGAGAACATGTAGGGATCGTCTGTTGCGCAGCCCCAATTCAAGCAAGCTGCACTGTGTGCTCCGAAACGCTTATGGCAGCAACAGCATAAGCCCGGGAACACACTTGGCGTTTTTGTCCGATCAGAATTTTTACCGTCGCCGCTCTAACATTAATGTAGCCCTTACACACTGAGTGGTAAAAATATCGACGCTACATCAGTCGATCACTGACCACCGTGCAACAAGTGCCTATTTAACTGTCGTTTTATCATATTATAAATAGTGTTGTGTACAACATGACTAGAGAACAACTATTGTTATATCGTCGAGTGACGAGGAAGCGAAAAAATAGACTTATTTGCGTTCATCCGATTAATGAAAGGAGAAAGGATGTTGGAGCCTAATACACTTTGTTTCCTGATTTAAGAAACGACGAAGAAAAGTTTTTCAATTATTTTAGGATATCAGTTGTCGAGACATTGCGCTCGTACTCACTTGACTGTTGAAAAGAGGTTATTTAACTACAGACTGTGTAGGGCAAGAAGGACGTAGAGTGCGCTTTCGGAATACTCGGTAACAAATGGCGAATTTTTCATCGTCCCTTGAATGTACAACTTGATTTTGCTCCTGATATTGTCAAGGCCTGTATTATCCTTCACAATTATGTTAGAGACAGAGATGGGTACGTAGCTAAGGATGCTACGTCAATTACAGGACTTGGAAAACATCCGAATAGCGTGCAGTTCAAGAGTAGGTTTGAAAGCCAACAACGTGAGAAACTTTCTGTGCAAGTACTTCGTGTCAAGTGTTGAAGCATTCCCTGGCAGGTGTCAAAGATCTGAGGACCAGATCCGTGAAACCAGGAAACATAAGCATAGCCACATACATTGTGGACAGATTTGATACCGTTTGGCATAAAAAATAACTCCAGTCTCACTTATTAGTACAATTCGACATATAACAGGTAATATGTACAATGGAACTATAAAAATGTAAAATAAATGCAAAGATATGAAAATTAATTGAAAGACTATTAATTATTAGTTGAAATGCTATTTAATTGACGTTAATAGTCTTACATCTATTTAATATAATAGAAATTATTTGTTAATTACTTATATTACTTTTGCTTCGGCGACATTTCGAAATTGAGAATGTCTTTATCAAGTCTTGTCTTAAACGATGATGATAATGTAATTTATTCATTACTGCTATGACAGTCCCCTTATCTGCTGGTGTTATTATAAGATATTTGTTGTTTTGTAATTATGCTTTAGTGTCTTGTTTTCCCTTCTGTATAATGTACGGCGTTTTTTATTTATTTTTACGATTTTGATTCTTTGCATTTGTTAGTAATTTTAAAATTGCAAATAAAAAATAAATTTAAGACTGTTAAGGACAATTCAATAACATTATAAAATAAATAGATAAAATTATTTGTACTTACCAAAGTCATTCCTTTCGCTGTCTTCCAGCTTTTCAAAATCATTCCTAAGTTGAAGACAAACTTCGTGCCACGCACTCCATGTGGCGTTCCTATCTTTAAAAATGTCCAAGGTTTTGTCCCAGAGCACAGGCCATTCTTGTACAATATGAATTAATAACTTATTGTCGATTACAACCACTTCGCCCATGATTCACACCACTACGCCAGGTTTTAAATTGTAGGACATTTCCAGGGGCAGATGTGGACTCCGACCACAATCTATTGGTTATGAACTGTAGATTAAAACTGAAGAAACTGCAAAAAGGTGGGAGTTTAAGGAGATGGGACCTGGATAAACTGACTAAACCAGAGGTTGTACAGAGTTTCAGGGACAGCATCAGGGAACAATTGACAGGAATGGGGGAAAGAAATACAGTAGAAGACGAATGGGTAGCTCTGAGGGATGAAGTAGTGAAGGCAGCTGAGGGTCAAGTAGGTAAAAAGACGAGGGCTAGTAGAAATCCTTGGGTAACAGAAGAAATATTGAATTTAATTGATGAAAGGAGAAAATATAAAAATGCAGTAAATGAATCAGGCAAAAAGGAATACAAATGTCTCAAAAATGAAGTGCAAAATGGGTAAGCAGGCATGGCTAGAGGACAAATGTAAGGATGTAGAGGCTTATCTCACTAGGGGTAAAATAGATACTGCCTACAGGAAAATTAAAGAGACCTTTGGAGAGAAGAGAACCACTTGTATGAGTATCAAGAGCTCAGATGGCAACCCAGTTCTAAGCAAAGAAGGGAAGGCAGAAAGGTGGAAGGAGTATATAGAGGGTCTATACAAGGGCAATGTACTTGAGGACAATGTTATGGAAATGGAAGAGGATGTAGATGGAGATGAAATGAGAGATACGATACTGCGTGAAGAGTTTGACAGAGCACTGAAAGACCTGAGTCGAAACAAGGCCCCGGGAGTAGACAACATTCCATTAGAACTACTGACGGTCTTGGGAGAGCCAGTCCTGACAAAACTCTACCATCTGGTGAGCAAGATGTACGAGACAGGCGAAATACCCTCAGACTTCAAGAAGAATATAATAATTCCAATCTCAAAGAAAGCAGGTGTTGACAGATGTGAAAATTACCGAACTATCAGTTTAATAAGTCACAGTTGCAAAATACTAACGCGAATTATTTACAGACGAATGGAGAAACTGGTAGAAGCCGACCTCGGGGAAGATCAGTTTGGATTCCGTAGAAATGTTGGAACACGTGAGACAATACTGACCTTACGACTTATCTTAGAAGAAAGATTAAGAAAAGGCAAACTTACATTCCTAGCATTTGTAGACTTAGAGAAAGCTTTTGACAATGTTGAATGGAATACTCTCTTTCAAATTCTAAAGGTGGCAAGGGTAAAATACAGGGAGCGAAAGGCTATTTACAATTTGTACAGAAACCAGATGGCAGTTATAAGAGTCGAGGGGCATGAAAGGGAAGCAGTGGTTGGGAAGGGAGTGAGACAGGGTTGTAGCCTCTCCCCGATGATATTCAATCTGTATATTGAACAAGCAGTAAAGGAAACAAAAGAAAAATTCAGAGTAGGTATTAAAATCCATGGAGAAGAAATAAAAACTTTAAGGTTCGCCGATGACATTGTAATTCTGTCAGAGACAGCAAAGGACTTGGAAGAGCAGTTGAACGGAATGGACAGTGTCTTGAAGGGAGGATATAAGACGAACATCAACAAAAGCAAAACGAGGATAATGGAATGTAGTCGAATTAAGTCGGGTGATGCTGAGGGAATTAGATTAGGAAATGAGACACTTAAAGTAGTAAAGGAGTTTTGCTATTTGGGGAGCAATATAGCTGATGATGGTCGAAGTAGAGAGGATATAAAATGTAGACTGGCAATGGCAAGGAAAGTGTTTCTGAAGAAGAGAAATTTGTTAACATCGAGTATAGATTTAAGTGTCAGGAAGTCGTTTCTGAAAGTATTTGTATGGAGTGTAACCACGTATGGAAGTGAAACATGGACAATAAATAGTTTGGACAAGAAGAGAATAGAAGCTTTCGAAATGTGGTGTTACAGAAGAATGTTGAAGATTAGGTTGGTAGATCACGTAACTAATGAGGAGGTATTGAATAGGATTGGGGAGAAGAGAAGTTTGTGGCACAACTTGACTAGAAGAAGGGATCGGTTGGTAGGGCATATTCTGAGGCATCAAGGGATCACAAATTTAGCATTGGAGGGCAGCGTGGAGGGTAAAAATCATAGAGGGAGACCAATAGAAGAATACACTAAGCAGATTCAGAAGGATGTAGGTTGCAGTAAGTACTGGGAGATGAAGCAGCTTGCACAGAATAGAGTAGAATGGAGAGCTGCATCAAACCAGTCTCAGAGCCGAAGACCACAACAACAACAACAACAACAACGCCACTCCCAACGCGTACACAACAGCGGTCGGCGGCAGACTGGACGATGGGTGTGTAACCGCGCATTTAGTCACGTAGGCCACCATTTCGGCGGAGACGGTAAAAAACCCGTCGATTCTAGTGGCAATGGGCGGCGGCATTGCTGCCATCGGCGTTAAATAATCCGATCGTCCAGTTTTCCACACAATGTGTACGTCGCAATACTATCCTACGCGCCAGTGCAGGTACGGCGGCGAAGGTAAAAATATCGATCGGACAAAAACGCCAAGTGTGTTCCCGGCCGTCTGACGTGCCACATAACGTTGCCTATACTGCTTTATATTCTATGATGAAGTATGGACGTCGAACACCTTGACGCCTACCAGTGTTTTCACGGTCCTCGAAGCACTTTCCACAGATGCTAAAAAAAAAAAAAAAAAAAAAAAAAGATTCAAATGGCTCTAAGCACTATGGGACTTAACATCGGAGGTCATCAGTTCCCTAGACTTAGAACTACTTCAACCTAACTAACCTAAGGGCATCACACACATCCATGCCTGAGGCAGGATTCGAACCTGCGACCGTAGCAGCAGCGCGGTTTCCGGACTGAAGCGCCTAGAACCGCTCGGCTACAACGAGCCGGCTCATTTATTGCGCCAAGAGTGAAGTGTGAAGCAATTGGTGTTACGGTATGGGGTGTTTTTTGTGGTTAGGGCGTGGTTGCTTTATTGCGCTTAAGACCGCGCTAAATGGGAAAGGATATGAATACATTTTACAGCATTTCGTACTACGCACAGTAAAGGAACAGTTCAGAGGCGATGACTGTTTTTATCAGCATGACAACGCACCCGTTATAAAGAAGCATCTGTGATATTTGTAGGCAGCAACATTCCTGAAATGGGCTGGCCTGCCCAGCGTCCCAACCTGAGCCCAATGCAACACCTTTGTGTTGAGTTCGAACGTCAACTTCGCTCCAGACCCCAGCACACAATAGCACTAACATCTCTGGTTTCGCCTCTTGAGGAAGAATGGGCTTCCATTCCTCCACAAAGATTCAGCACGTCTCTGAAAATATCCCCAGCAAAGTTCAAGCTCTCATAAAGGCGAAGGGTCAAGACATCCCATATTAACGTACACTAATTTGTGTCCGGTTGGTTTTGACTAGAAACTTCATAAGACTGGTTTGCTGTGGAGCTGGACTGGAGAAGCGCTGCAGAGCGCGCTACCAATGAAGTAGTACTATTCAAAGAGAACTGCAAAAGAGAGCTGCTACTTTCCGTCAAATTGCAGGGACACGTGTCTCTGAGCGAGAACTAAGAAACTAAACACATTAGTTTGAAATCCGAGACGGCAATTGTGGCCGAGCGGTTCTAGGCGCTTCAGTCCGGAACCACGCTGCTGCTACGGTCGCGGGCATGGATGTGTGTGATGTCCTTAAGTTAGTTAGGTTTAAGTAATTCTAAGTTTAGGGGACTGATGACCTCAGATGTTAAGTCCCATAGTGCTCAGAGCCATTTGAAATGTGAAATTGAGTCGTCGAGAGTACGCAGATGGAATACTTGGCTTTGGAATTAATTAAACTATACTGGCTCCAGAAATGTCAGACGACACTACTGTATTGCTGAAGATCGGCAGGTGTTGTACATATGACGGTGCTATGTGTGTATTAGTAGTAGTAGTAGTAGTAGTAGTGGAAAACGAAGGAGGAGGAGGAAGAGGAAAAGAAGAGCTTTGCTTGTACACCGAGGGACGGCCGCCAGCTACGCAAGTATACCGCGTGACACCGCAACCAATGACGTCGTAGTCCCATTTCAGTTCTTTCTGTGACGTTAAGGAAGAAGTTAAGTTTGAGGTTTAAAGTTCCGGCGACGATGGGGTCTTAGAGACGGAGCAAGGGCTCTGACTTGAGAAAGATATGGAAACCAAGAAAGACAAAAATAAAGATACGTGCGACATTATTGGCTGGGAGACACCAAGGAGTAGGTTCAGCTGGCTCATCGGAAAGAGTTTTCTCCACCCGACCTCAGCGGCCTCTTTCCTGGCGATCTGTCCGAGATGTTTCGTGACAACAGTGAAGTACGGAGGAGGTGGTGTTACCATACAGGGCAGTTTTCCGGGTCCCGTTATTGCACTTCAGGAAATTCCGAATGTGTGAGGATATGAAGACATTTTACACCATTGTGTACTAGAACTGTTGATATTTGAAAAAAATATCGGGAGTCCGATATCTCGATATTTTAAAATGTATCACTGTCGGTTCTCAATACATCGAAAAATGTACCAATACATCGATACGACGACGGAAGAAATATCGACGTACCGGCCTGTAAAAATATCGGCTGTACATTGTAAATATACTGCCGGTTTTAGAGCTGTATATTTAAATAATGATTTATTATTAGATATTCTGAACTTCAAAAAGCCTGCCTGTGCCCTTTGGAGCAAGAAATGATAGGAAAAGATGTACGTTCATGCTTGGCAATAACTACTGTACTAGCTTTAGTAACTGAATGTAAGTGGCACAATAAAAGGTGTCCGATGTGTCCGTCGTTCGGTTTCCTCACATAACGGATTTGTACGGAACACTTCGTGTCGTTTGCCCGGTTCTTCCGTTTCTGCCAAAGCCAGCGACCTAGCAACTGTAGTGTCATAATTGAGTGGTGAAGCTAAACGTTGTAGTTTCTGTTGGTAGCGCGAGTGCCAATTACGTCAGCATTTCCCCTCACATGTCTCCACCCACCACAAAGACCTACCATCTCATTTAGATTTATGTTCATCATTTTCAGCAACTGTTTTTAAAGAATGCCGATGTGAAGTAATAGCACACTAGTTCCGTTATAAATTGTTTTTTAACACAGGTGTGTGCTGTTTCTTCACATTGAAATTCTTGTTGTTTCATTCACAACGCCAACCTCCAGTGCAATCGGACTAGTACTTTTGTAGCATCTACACTTGCTTCGCACAGTCAAAAAGAAAGACTGGACGTGATGAAAGGTCGAAAAGTAGTAAGACTCTTCCACACATAGAAAGTAAAAGTAAATTCTACAACAATTTGAAAAGAACATTTTCAAATTTTTTTGCGAAAAAAATAATAAAAAATAAAAATATCGGCACTCGATATTGCCATTCTGATATCGATACGTCGGTGACATAATACTGCCGATATGTACCGATGCCTTTGGGGTATATCGATCTTTTACTGGCAACCTTATGTTTATAGTGCGTACAGTACAAGAAAAGTTCGGAGATGATGGCTGCAGCAGTGTAACTATTTACCCTGCCATATAGCAGTATCTGTGAGGCAGCCGTTTGTAGACAATTCCTGGAATGGACTGGTCTGCCGAGAGTCCTGGTCTGAACCTTTGGGCTGAGTTACAAAGTCAACTTCGCTCCAGACGCTAGCGCCCGACATTACTATCGTCTCTGGTTTCGGCTCTTGAGGAAGAACAGACTGCCATGTCATACCGACTCCTCACGGGAAGTGTCCCCAGCAGAGTTGAAGCCGTCATGAAGGCGAACGGTGAACTCAACCCGTACTAATGCCCACTAATGGGTGTTCAGATACTTCGAATCAAATGGGGTTAACTGCATCTCTGTTATCTGTTATCTGTTAGATATCGTCTTAAGGAATACGTCGATGGAACAGGAAATGGTCATGAGTTTTCGAAGGAATCGCCCTGATATTTTTGTCAAGAGATTTAGGGAAACCACAAGAAACAGAGACGTGAGGTCTGCTCCCGGTAACGCTCTTATGGGAGAATGTTCATGAAAAGCACAAATTATTTAGAAGACGAACCAAATCCATAAATTTCAAGATAGGCGATGAAATTTCGTACTATGCTGTACATCAAATTAACATGTTTTCTGTTAAGTTCATTGGACTGCTTTCCATTAACACATTTACTGTTAAGTTCATTGGATTATGTATATTTAAGCTTTTTATGAAATTTAAAAATTTAATTTTTAAAAAATAATGTCGGCGTATGTGCCTCTTTCACAGAAACTATTCAAGAGATTTCTGCAAAATATTCTCTGTTTAATGTCTTTAATCCCTCACCAAGGTTTTTGAATATACCGATTAGGAGAATATTAAGGATTTTTCAAATACAATTCTGTAAGCATTATATAAAATCCATGCAAACTTCCAAGCTCTTTGTTCCGTTCTAAGCTTACACTCAGAATTTCGAAATCTACTGTTAATACAGTATTTATTGAGTTCGTGGAAGCAAGTGTACACAGGTTCATGACTCTAGCCTTCATAGATGATGAGAAAGAGGAATATAAGGTTCAAAAGATATAATTTTCAGGAAACGCAATTTAAAGTTCACCATAATGCTTTTTTCTTATGTCACCTCTTTAGAAGGCCGCAGATTTGTACTCAGTGTCCTCTTTCCCTCCAAGGCTTCTTGTTTCTTGTCTTCTGCCATCCTTCCTTTACCAGGTCTTCAACTGATTTTTGCGCTGCAGAGAGTGAGAGACTATTTCTCTCAACATGTCTTGAGCAAAATTTCCTATTTAAAAAGCCCATTCTCTGTAATACCTTCATCTTCCCTACGTTCGCATAATTTAAATACAAGGACTGCACAATAAGTTGCAATTATGACAATTGTAGCAGATGAAAATGCGGTTTTAGGGCGTCATTACCATATGAGAGAATTTACAGGGTGTTTCAAAAATGACCGGTATATTTGAAACGGCAATAAAAACTAAACGAGCAGCGATAGAAATACACCGTTTGTTGCAGTATGCTTGGGACAACAGTACATTTTCAGGCAGACAAACTTTCGAAATTACAGTAGTTACAATTTTCAACAACAGATGGCGCTGCGGTCTGGGAAACTCTATAGTACGATATTTTCCACATAGCCACCATGCGTAGCAATAATATGGCGTAGTCTCTCAATGAAATTACCCGAAACCTTTGACAACGTGTCTGGCGGAATGGCTTCACATGCAGATGAGATGTACTGCTTCAGCTGTTCAATTGTTTCTGGATTCTGGCGGTACACCTGGTCTTTCAAGTGTCCCCACAGAAAGAAGTCACAGGGGTTCATGTCTGGCGAATAGGGAGGCCAATCCACGCCGCCTCCTGTATGTTTCGGATAGCCCAAAACAATCACACGATCATCGAAATATTCATTCAGGAAATTAAAGACGTCGGGCGTGCGATGTGGCCGGGCACCATCTTGCATAAACCACGAGGTGTTCGCAGTGTCGTCTAAGGCAGTTTGTACCGCCACAAATTCACGAAGAATGTCCAGATAGCGTGATGTAGTAATCGTTTCGGATCTGAAAAATGGGCCAATGATTCCTTTGGAAGAAATGGCGGCCCAGACCAGTACTTTTTGAGGATGCAGGGACGATGGGACTGCAACATGGGGCTTTTCGGTTCCCCATATGCGCCAGTTCTGTTTATTGACGAAGCCGTACAGGTAAAAATAAGCTTCGTCAGTAAACCAAATGCTGCCCACATGCATATCGCCGTCATCAATCCTGTGCACTATATCGTTAGCGAATGTTTCTCATGCAGTAATGGTAGCGGCGCTGAGGGGTTGCCGCGTTTAAATTTTGTGTGGATAGAGGCGTAAACTCTGGCGCATGAGACGATACGTGGACGTTGGCGTCATTTGGACCGCAGCTGCAACACGGCGAACGGAAACCCGAGGCCGCTGTTGGATCACCTACTACACTAGCTGCGCGTTGGCCTCTGTGGTTGCCGTACGCGGTCGCCCTACCTTTCCAGCACGTTCATCCGTCACGTTCCCAGTCCGTTGAAATGTTTCAAACAGATCCTTTATTGTATCGCTTTTCGGTCCTTTGTTTACATTAAACCTCCGTTGAAAACTTCGTCTTGTTGCAACAACACTGTGTTCTAGGCGGTGAAATTCCAACACCAGAAAAATCCTTTGTTCTAAGGAATAAACCATGTTGTCTACAGCACACTTGCACGTTTTGAACACCACACGCTTACAGCAGAAAGACGACGTACAGAATGGCGCACCCACAGACTGCGTTGTCTTCTATATCTTTCACATCACTTGCAGCGCCATCTGTTGTTGAAAATTGTAACTACTGTAATTTCGAAAGTTTGTCCGCCTGAAAATGTACTGTTGTCCCAAGCATATTGCAACAAACGGTGTATTTCTATCGCTGCTCGTTTACTTTTTATTGCCGTTTCAAATAAACCGGTCATTTTTGAAACACCCTGTAGACACTTATGTGGATTCAGGGTTTTGCAGTGAAGACATTTTTTTGGAAGTTCAGGATCGGCTAGAAACCTGTGAGTGAGTTTGACAGCATCCAGAGTACAATTTTGAAGCCTCTCCCTGTGAGTACAACCCACGCAATCGTCGTTCACCGAGCTAGTATTGAAATGTTGCTTCAAAAAGTGGGCGTGGCAGGAAGGTCGCGTCACACATTTAATATTTAATTCTTTTTTTTTCAGGCACTTCGAATGCGATTTCAGCAAGGAAAGTTTGGGAACTTATTGTCTATGATTTCTATTAATAAATGAAAAAATACAGTGAAAATTTACATCTTCCGTCAGTTCCATGAACGTTCCACCTAGCTACAAGTACACTACTGGCCATTAAAATTGCTACACCAAGAAGAAATGTAGATGACAAACGAGTATTCATTGGACAGATATATTATACTAGAGCTAACATCTGATTACATTTTCACGAGATTTGGGTGCATAGATCCTGAGAAATCAGTACCCAGAACAACCAGCTCTGGCCGTAATAACGGTCTTGATGCACCTGGGCATTGAATCAAACAGAGCTTGGATGGCGTGTACAGGTACAGCTGCCCATGCAGCTTCAACACGATACCACAGTTCATCAAGAGTAGTGACGCGTATTGTGACGAGACAGTTGCTCGGCCACCATTGGCCAGACGTTTTCAATTGGTGAGAGATCTAGAGAATGTGCTGGCCAGGGCAGCAGTCAAACGTTTTCTGTATCCAGAAAGGCCCGCACAGGACCTGCAACATGCGGTCGTGCATTATCCTGCTGAAATGTAGGGTTTCGCAGGGATCGAATGAAGGGTAGAGCCACGGGTCGTAACACATCTGAAATGTAACGTCCACTGTTCAAAGTGCCTGCACTGCGAACAAGAAGTGACCGAGACGTGTAACCAATGGCACCCCATACCATCCAGCCGGGTGATAGGCTACTTTGGCGATGACGAATACACGCTTCCAATGTGCGTTCACCGCGATGTCGACAAACACGGATGCGACCGTCACGATGCTGTAAACAGCACTTGGATTCATCCGAAAAAAAATGACGTTTTGCCATTCGTGCACCCAGGTTCGTCGTTGAGTACACCATCGCAGGCGCTCCTGTCTGTGATGCAGTGTCAAGGGTGACCGCAGTCATGGTCTGCGAGCTGATGGTCCATGCTGCTACAAACGTCGTCGAACTGTTCGTGCAGATGGTTGTTGTCTTGCAAACGTCCCCATCTGTTGACTCAGGGATCGAAACGTGGCTGCACGATTTGTTACAGATGCCTGTCATCTCGGGTGCTAGTGATGCGAGGCCATTGGGATCCAGCACGGCGTTCCGTTTTACCCTCCTGAACCCACCGATTCCATATTCTGCTAACAGCCATTGGATCTCGACCAACGCGAGCAGCAATGTCGCGATACATTAAACCGCAGTCGCGACAGGCTACAATCCGACCTTTATCAAAGTCGGAAACGTGATGGTACGCATTTCTCCTTCTTACACGAGGCATCACAACAACGTTTCACCAGGCAACGCCGGTCAACTGCTGTTTGTGTATGAGAAATCGGTTGGAAACTTTCCTCATGTCAGCACGTTGTAGGTGTCGCCACCGGCGCCAACCTTGTGTGAATGCTCTGAAAAGCTAATCATTTGCATACCACAGTATCTTCTTCCCGTTGGTCACATTTCGCGTCTGTAGCACGTCATCTTCGTGGTGTGGAAATTTTACGGCCAGTAGTGTAGTTGGGCGCAGAGCTCTTTCCGCTACAGAGGCGCCGTTCGCCTCCGCCGCGCTGTTCCTCGCAGCAGTGAAACTGGCGCTTCGCGGCCGCTGCCCTGGTGCTGCGCGGTGTGGTGAGGTGAGGTGAGGTGAGGGAGATGCGGCCGCCGGCAGCAGCGCCTGCGCCTCCGCCCTACGCGTGTTTTTGCCGGCGCGGCTCGGCGCTCAGCTGAGGCGGCTGACTCATAATTTCGGTCACGCTTTCGCAGGCTCCGGGTTCCGCGCGGCGAGCACAGGCGCCGCTCGCCGGCTCCCACGGGCCCAGCCACTTCAGCCGGGCTCCCCCGGCCAGGCCGCAACAGCTGTTGTCCCAGCACCAGCGCCTCCCAAGTGTTTCCGTCCCCACGGCGGTTCTCGCCGAAATGCTGCCGCGCCGCACGGCCCGGCACAATAGCAGAGATTCTCGCGGGCGTGGAAGTAGCACGCGCGGAAACCTAAATGTGACTGGTGTTGACCGTGTCGTTTCATCATTTACACCTGGAGCTACAAAAAAACGGTTCAAATGGCTTTGAGCACTATGGGACTTAACATCTATGGTCATCAGTCCCCTAGAACTTAGAACTACTTAAACCCAACTAACCTAAGGGCACACAACACCCAGTCATCACGAGGCAGAGAAAATCCCTGACCCCCGCAACTACATATATCTACATCTACATATCTACATCTATATACATACTCCGCAATCCACCATACGGTGCGTGGCGGAGGGTACCTCGTACTACAACTAGCATCTTCTCTCCCTGTTCCACTCCCAAACAGAACGAGGGTAAAAAGACTGCCTATATGCCTCTGTACGAGCTCTCATCTCTCTTATCTTTGTGGTCTTTCCGCAAAATATAAGTTGGCGGCAGTAAAATTGTACTGCAGTCAGCCTCAAATGCTGGTTCTCTAAATTTCCTCAGTAGCGATTCACGAAAAGAACGCCTCCTTTCCTCTAGAGACTCCCACCCGAGTTCCTGAAGCATTTCCGTAACACTGGCGTGATGATCAAACCTACCAATCTAGCAGCCCGCCTCTGAATTGCTTCTATGTCCTCCCTCAATCCGACCTGATAGGGATCCCAAACGCTCGAGCAGTACTCAAGAATAGGTCGTATTAGTGTTTTATAAGCGGTCTCCTTTACAGATGAACCGCATCTTCCCAAAATTCTACCAATGAACCGAAGACGACTATCCGCCTTCCCCACAATTGCCATTACGTGCTTGTCCCACTTCATATCGCCCTGCAATGTTACGCCCAAATATTTAATCGACGTGACTGTGTCAAGCGCTACAGTACTAATGGAGTATTCAAACATTACAGGATTCTTTTTTCTATTCATCTGCATTAATTTACATTTATCTATATTTAGAGTTAGCTGCCATTCTTTACACCACTCACAAATCCTGTCCAAGTCATCTTGTATCCTCCTACAGTCACTCAACGACGACACCTTCCCGTACACCACAGCATCATCAGCAAACAGCCGCACATTGCTATCCACCCTATCCAGAAGATCATTTATGTAGATGGAAAACAACAGCGGACCTACCACACTTCCCTGGGGCACTCCAGATGATACCCTCACCTCCGATGAACACTCACCATCGAGGACAACGTAGTGGGTTCTATTACTTAAGAAAAGTGTCTCATTTATCGTCACCTATCCAGATAGGGTTGGCCAGGAGCAATAGAAGAAAATGGGCAGGTGCGAGTACCACTCACGCTCTGACGGTTCAGGAACCTCGACGATTTTTGCATGTTATCGACACTGATACTGGCAAGATATCGGTTCCGCGAAATCCAAGACTTCCGAGAATCTTTTAATTGTAGTTTTGAAGTCCGATATCGGATACAAAATGACAAAAGAAATACTTCTTTCATGTGATATAGTAACAGATTAACAACTTTCTGATTTTTTCCTTTACTGCCGGTCGCTGTGGCCGAGCGGTTCTAGCCGCTTCAGCCCGGAACCGCGCTGCTGCTACGGTCGCAGGTTCAAATCCCGCCTCGGGGATGGATGTGTGTGATGTCCTTAGGTTAGTTAGGTTTAGGTAGTTCTAAGTCTAGGGGATTGATGACCTCAGATATAAAGTCCCAGACGATTGCAGGTTCGAATCCTGCCTCGGGCGTGGATGTGTGTGATGTACTTAGGTTAGTTAGGCTCAAGTAGTTCGAAGTTCTAGGGGACTGATGACCACCCATGGTGCCCAGAGCCATTTGAACCATTTGTTAAGTCCCATAGTGCTTAGAGCCTTTTTTCCTTTACTTGTGCTGCGAAACCTTGCTTCTTGCCAAACCGCATGACTCTAGGCAACGGGCAGTACCCAATAGGTTATAATCAGTGAGTTTGCGAGTACCATAACAGGTAACATAAATGGCCATATCTTTTGATCGCACTGACTTAGAAGCTTAATTTTTTTCCACCGCCGGGCAACCGAAGACCTTAGTAAGCAATATAAATATTTAACTTGGTGCCTTTGCCCGTTTCTGAGAAAAAGTGGTCTTGAATAGACGGACCGACAGACTGTCTGATTATAAATGATAAAAAAAGAAACTTTTTGCATGTGAAGTAATAGAAGTTCCCAGTTTTCGGACCTTTTCTATTAGTTGTACCGTGAAGCCTTGTTTCTTGCCAAATTTCGTGATTGTATGGGATGTATCCTGTAAGTTCTGATGAGTGAGTTTAGGAGTATCAAAATATGACATAAATGGCCGTACCTTTTGATTGAACTGTTAGAAGTTTCAAATTTATACACCGCCAAAGGACAGTGGATCTAAGTACTCGTATGTGATATAAATTTCAAATTGATGCATCTACCCGTTCATGGGAAAGTGAGGTTTCAACAGTCAGACAAACAGAAAACAAAATGATACTATAAAGTTTCAGTTTTTAACGAATGAGATACGTAACCCTAAAAATATATCAGGCAAATTTTGTTTAGTTACCATAGGTCCATTAACCAGCACGATCATCTTTATAGTACCTTTGTTTTTTTTGTAGATATGAATAGCAATATATATTTTTGAACTGCACTCCATATTTTTTACCTATGAATCCGCTTCCTCTTCTCAGTACCTGTTTACCAACGTAAGACAGTGGACTTGTAAGTGGGCTATAATTTCGCATCTTACAAGTACTCATATACATACTTCGCCGTGATTTACAACCGGAATTAGGAACCATTTGATAGGTTCTACATCGTATATATGAATATTTAAAGAAGAGTGGCATTGTCACGTACGCTTCGTAAATAAATGTCAACGCTTATTGCATGAAAGGTCATGGAGTGTCTTTATTATCAAAATGGCGTAATGAATGATTGTCTGTACTAGTAGAGGTTGGAACGCAAGTGTAAATGAAACGGCAGGCGTAACTCAGACTCTGGGTGGAAAAGCCCGCACAGGTGTGTTGGTCCTGTGTAACAGGGGAAGTACCCCAAGCCGGACGGTCGGGGCACCTGAGCGCTGAAGCACAATAGTGTGGCGGCTGGTCGGTCTTGTAGCTAGGCCGGAAGGATAACCGGAAAATCTGAAAAAAATTAGACGCAGCAGAGAGGAACAAGGAAGCGTTACTACGGAAATCACGCAGGCTGGGTTATTTACGAGGATTTTTACTCTGAGAAGCGCGCCATTGTATGAATTCCTAATTAATGGGGATAGGTATTTCCTCGTAAACTTTCCGCACTGGACGACAAAAGACTTAAATATGGTTGGTCGGCTTTCGGAAGAATCTGTAGAGAGGGAGAATATTCTGTGGTTTCCAGAAAATGAGCCGAGCTTTGCCCGCATCTCGTGGTCGTGCGGTAGCGTTCTCGCTTCCCACGCCCGGGTTCCCGGGATAAAAAACGAAAACATATAAAATGACAATAATATTAACCATCACTAGGATAATAGATTAATAGAATAAAATGTCTTTTTTTAAATGTATCGTTGTTAAAATATTTAAATAAATATATATGGTTACAAAAAAAAAAAAAGGTTCGATTCCCGGCGGGGTCAGGGATTTTCTCTGCCTCGTGATGGCTGGGTGTTGTGTGCTGTCCTTAGGTTAGTTAGGTTTAAGTAGTTCTAAGTTCTAGGGGACTGATGACCATAGATGTTAAGTCCCATAGTGCTCAGAGCCATTTGAACCATTTTTTTTGAGCCGAGCTTTGCTGGGAAGCCAGCGGTGGACAGAAAGAGGTCTTTCATTTTGAGCGCCCGTGTTTGACAGTCGCTCAGTATCAGCTTTGTTGCTACAGACGGACTTGCTGTCTTAGCTCTCAGGAGATTTTATAGTTAGAACGTTTAGGCACTGTACTGTTGCGAACTTATACGGTTCTGGCCTTCCCCCAGGTAGGGAGTCGTCGTTGAGTACGCAGCGCTCAGTGATTGAGAGCACTTCTTCTGCCTATACTCACGTGAGACGTTATCTGAACTCTGTCCTTGTGGCTCGGAGTTCGCGTTTTTTGTCTGTAGAACACAGAGAGGAGAAGACAGTATAGATTATACTAGTCAGAGGACCGTCTTCTGCTATCCTAGTGTTTAAATGAGGTTTTTTTATATATATATTTTGTGGCTAGATTTCTTCCGTCGTCGCACACATGTACGAGAACCATCACTCCGACGCACCGGACGCGGTTCATACGGTGATATTGCTAATTGATTTGGTTTATTAGGGCTATAAATCTAAACAGCTGTGATCACGTAAGTTGTATTTCCACTGAGGTTGCACACCACTGTATATCATCCTTGAAAGTAGTGTCTTCTAGTGTTTGGCACGTAGATGATGTCAGTCATCTCGCGTTATTTATATCAGATCGCGTAGCCATAAAAAGGGGCAGATTTGGGCAACTGATCAACCGTATTAGTTAGGAAATTAATTTGTATTTCTTTATGTCCATTGGGCATTAATATATAAACATTTGTAATATATAAAAGGGTTTTAATCTACAATAAATGTACAAGCAGAAAGAGCATTTATCATTTTGTAGTTACTAGTTCCCTTAATCATTCATTTATGTTTATGTCGTAATTTATATGTTTAAAGAGCAAGAAGGAGGAGATAATATCACCATTAAGAGATCCTAAGATCTGCTTCAGGGGGTAGTCAAACAGGGCAAATCTTCATTTTCGCGTTCAGTATTTTCCGTTGCGTACATTCATTTTACCCCCACCTGGAGTAGCATCTTGGAGACTATTCGCGTAAACATGACGTTATTAAGAACGCAAAACAAAAGTGACTCACTCATTCGTAGTAGTACACAGCGCAGGTACCGAGCGACATGTAACAGCTCCACTTGTTGAAGATGACATAAACAAATGCTAACACAAGGAAAATGCACATCGGTCATTCAGTTAACAGCCTTTCACTGATGATTTGTTTGTCTGCAATACACAATTTGTTTACTGTCAGCTCCACCGAGTGTAGGAGTTTCATTACCCCGAGCGCCCGCACTGTGTGCTAGCACAGGAGAGTCAAAGTCAATTTTGTTTTACTTTTTTAATGACGTCTCGTCAACGTGAATATTATCCTGCGATCCGTTTTTCGACAAGCCAGGAAGAGAGGCATTAGATTACCGACTAAAAAATATAGGGTGCTATTTAAAAAAAAGACGTACTACTGTTCATGCCCTTGTAACGAACAGAGATGCAGTAAACATAATCATGAGGGGTAATATACCGCCAGCAGCTAAACAAAATGTGCTTGTTTCAGGTATAGGTTTTTTGCTGCACTGTTTATTTATTTACCCGCAGTGATACAGGTTATACGACGAGCTTGTTTCAGCGTTTCGCCATTATCAGATGTACCTGTGAAGATGGTATAATACATACAATATTGTTCCTTACGTCTATGATACTCTGAGTCTACATATGGCACCTTATGCTTACATCTTAGCTGATATGACGTGCTCCATATGCCATCTTGGAGCGTATGCAGACATAGACTAACACATACATAATCATCAATATTTTATCTGTTATACCAACTTCACAGGTACGCCTGTTAATGGTCAAAAGCCGAATTGACCTCTGTGTGTAATTTTTATCATTGCGGATAAATAAATAAATAGCGCACCAAAAAACTTGTAAACAAAATAAAATACATTGAAACGCCAAAGAAACTGGTACAGGGACGCGTATTCAAATACAGAGGTATATAAAGAGGCAGAATACGGCGCTACGGTCGGCAACGCCTATATAAGACAACAAGTGTCTGGCGCAGTTGTTGGATCGGTTACTATTGCTACAATGGCAGGTTATCAGGATTTAAGTCAGTTTGAAAGTGGTGTTATAATCGGTGCACGAGCGGTGGCACACAGCATCTCCGAGGTATCGATGAAGTGGGGAATTTCCCGTACGACCATTTCACGAGTGTGCCGTGAATGTCAGGAATCTGGTAAAACATCGTATCTTCGCCATCGATGCGGCCGGAAAAAGATCCTGCAAGAATGGTGCGGGGCGTGTGCAGCTGGAGTGATAGGGGACCCGTGATACGTCTAGATACGACTCTGACAGGTGATACGTACGTAATCATCCTGTCTGATCACCTGGATCCATTCATGTTCATTGGGCACTCCGACGGACTTGCGCAATTCCAGCAGGACAATGCGAAACCCCACATGTTCAGAACTGCTAAAGAGTGGCTCCAGGAACACTCTACTGAGTTTAAACACTTCCGCTGGCCACCTAACTCCCCAGGCTTGAACATTATTGGGCATATCTAGGATGCCTTGCTACGAGCTGTTCAGAAGAGATCTCCACCCCGTCGCACTCTTAGCGATTTATTTACAGCCCTACAGGATTCATGGGGACAGTTCCCTCCATCACTACTTCAGACATTAGTCTGAGTCCATGCCACGTCGTGTTGCGGCGCTTCTCCGTGCTCCTGGGGGCCCTACACGATATTAGGCTGGTGTACCAGTTTCTTTGGCTCTTCAGCGTATGTCATTCTTCGATCTCACGGAATCTGCGGGCGCACTAGAAAGAAAATTTACTTGATATGTATTTTATTTTGCTTATGGACAAAAAGCTACATATCTGGGGTGCTCAAGATCAACGGGATATCATGAATACTCCTCAGGCCACCTTTTGGTGTGTGTGGCGGAATACACTTTGTGTGACACAGTCGTTACACTCTTTCCTATTCCGGTCTGCAATGGTGAGTTAAAAGAACGATTGTTAGTAAGCCTCCCTGTGAAACTGACTAGCTCCAATTTTATATTCGTGGTCTTTTCATGAGATACACATTTAGGTTGAAGCTCTTTATTGACTGGCTCTTCTAGGAACGTACGCTCTCGGAACAGTAACTGTAATCTCTCCCGTGATGCATGTCGCCTCTCTTTTAGTGCCTGTTACTGAAGTTTGAATAGCTGGTCCGTGACGCTATCGTTTTTACTAAAAGAACCAGTGACGAGTGCTGCTCTTCTTTGAATGTTCTCTATTTCCGCTCTCAATTCTGTCACGTAAGGGCTCCAAGCTAGAGAGCAATACTTAAGTATCAACGATCGAGAGTTTTGCAGGCTACCTTCTTCGTGTGGTAGACTACACTTTCTGATGATTCTCTCACTCAAATCTCAGTCTTGCATCTAGCTTTATGTGGTCGTTCCGCTTCCGTAGGCATGCTTCTCGATATTTAATGGATGTGAATGGTTTTAGCGGCTGTTTTGCAATCGTCCAATCATACTATTATGGCTTTTACTAGCCGGCCGCTGTGACCAAGCGGTTCTAGGCGCTTCAGTCCGGCACCACGCTGCTGCTACGGTCGCAGATTCGAATCCTGCCTCGGGTATGAAAGTGTGTGATGTCGTTAGGTGTAAGTAGTTCTAAGTCTAGGGGACTGATGACCTCAGATATTAAGTCCCATAGTGGTTAGAGCCATTTTTTTTATTTTACTGAATATTCACGCGCAATACATTGCTTTCGTTTATTTTCAGGGTCAACCGCCAATCCCTGCATCAAACATCGATTCTCGGTAGGTCTTTCTGCATGTCCCTACAATTTTCTAGCGTTGCGACTTCTCTATATACAAAAGCATCAACTGGTAACAGCTTCATGGGCCTTCCGACGTTATCCACTGGACGTTTACATAAGTAGTGTCAACATTAATGATCCTATAGAACTCGCCTGCGGCAGATCCGAAGCTAATTTCACGCAGATGTCTATAAAGTTTCTCCCGTTAAGAATGACACACTGTGTTCCACTTGCTAGAAACTCTTCAATCCAGTCGCACGGCTGGTGATATTCCGCTCATATCTTATTTATTAGGCGACAGTGCGGAATTGTATTGAACGCTTTCTGGAAGTCAAGCAACACGGTATGAATATTGGCGTCGGCAACTATTGCCTTGTGCCGGCCGAAGTGGCCGTGCGGTTCTAGGCGCTGCAGTCTGGAACCGCGAGACCGCTACGGTCGCAGGTTCGAATCCTGCCTCGGGCATGGATGTGTGTGATGTCCTTAGGTTATTTAGGTTTAACTAGTTCTAAGTTCTAGGGGACTAATGACCTCAGAAGCTGAGTCCCATAGTGCTCAGAGCCATTTGAACCATTTGAACTATTGCCTTGTAAGCACGAACTTGTAAAGAAATTCCAATACCCTTCCCCACAGAAAATCGAAGTCATCCGGTTAGCAACAACCTTAGATCTTCCACAAACTGTGTTTGCGGGGAAAAAAATTCTATTAGAAGTAAGAGTTATCCATTTACTCTTGGCAGTTCTCTTTTCTTATGAGCTGAGTGTCCAAAAAGGCGCCACAACACCATACTGTAGTCCCATTCGAAAGGAGCAGGGTTGAAATCACCTCTTGCTATTCAGATATAGATTGTCCCAGGGACGTCAGTAATAATTATTTGCATTCAACTAATTTAATGGTAATTGAAAAAAATCAACTACACGTTTCAAGGAACATTGCTCCCATTATCAGTTTGTTGACACTCAGTCTGTCGCGTTCATTAAATTAAATAATACAAATAACTTTAGCGATTGCCACAGAAAACCTGGGTTCCCCGCGGCATAACACTGGTGATACTTCACTTAAAAATTAAAATGCAGGGTTATAAGCATGCGTTTAGCGTTTCTAAGAAACCGACAACAACTGATGCTGTAATTCTTAACCATTCACCGCTGTGTCCAACTGTTCCGGTTCATCCTGGAGACTTGCCGCAACAATTTATCATCTGTGAAATCACCTAAAAATATTGGTTTAAGTAGCATACATTCTTCATCCAAAGACGCTTCATCAACGTCTCATGGAACCCTGCAAAATTACTCGACGCATTCTTAGGGTGGCAGGGTGTGATATTCCTTGATCCGATGAGTTCAAGCCTTGAACATTTTTTAAAGAGTATGTGACTAGATAAAGGTATAAAGTTTTGTTTCATTAATAACAGAAACACTAAGGATTTTCGATCATAAGTCTCTATCGACTCGTATTGGCACACTATGTGATCCAAAATATCTTCACACATACTAGTGAACATTAATAATGGGGTACGTCCGCCCTTCGCCTATAGGACGTCTTGAACTCTGCTGGGGACGCTTTCAATGAGGTGTCTGAATGTCTGTGAAGGAGTGGCAGCCTATTCGTACTCAAGAGAGTAGGTAGTGATGATAGAACGTGGTGTCTGGAACGAAGGTATTCCATTTGGTTCAGATCGCGACTCTGGGGAATGTTACTGTCCACAAACTTCACAGATGCTGCTTTACGACAGTGGGTATTGCTATACCGAAAAAATGATCGGTCCGAATTCTTCCTCTACATATGCAACACTCACTGCTGTAAAATGTCTTTATATCGTTCAGCATTCAGCGTTGTCTTAAGCGCAATATGGGAACCACACCCTAACCAGAAAACAATCTCATACTGTACCATCACTTCCTCCATATTTCACTGTTTGCAAGACACATTATGGTAACCACCGTTGCCAGACATTCGCAAACCCAGTCCCAAACCACGCGGTATAGCGTGATCTATCACTCCAAATAATACTGTTTTCAGTCATCCACTATTCAACCCACTTTTATGCTGACGGATCCGCCTCTCTTAATATCTAGTGGTGAGTCCCGCAGCATGTACGAGTGTCCTGATACTTTTGATCATTTGGTTTATATAGAACAAACACGCAAAGCTTGTAAATCCATGTCTGATGCTCCTTGCATACAAATTTACACTACTGGCCATTAAAATTGCCACACTAAGAAGAAATGCAGATGATAAACGGGTATTCATTGGACAAATATATTATACTAGAACTGACATGTGATTACATTTTCACGCAATTTGGGTGCATAGATCCTGAGAAATCAGTACTCTGAACAACCACCTCTGGCCGTAATAACGGCCTTGATACGCCTGGGCATTGAGTCAAACAGAGCTTGGATGGCGTGTACAGGTACAGCTACCCATGCAGCTTCAACACGATGCCACAGTTATCAAGAGTAGTGACTGGCGTATTGTGACGAGCCAGTTGCTCGGCCACCATGGACCAGACTTTTTCAATTGGTGAGAGATCTGGAGAATGTGGTGGCCAGGGCAGCAGTCGAACATTTTCTGTATCCGGAAAGGCCCGGACAGGACCTGCAACATGCGGTCCCGCATTATTCTGCTAAAATGAAGGGTTTCGCAGGGATCGAATGAAGGGTAGAGCCACGGGTGGTAACACATCTGAAATGTAACGTCCACAGTTCAAAGTGCCGTCAACGCGAACAAGAGGTGACCGACACGTGTAACCTATGACACCCCATACCATGACGCCGGGTGATGCGCCGGTATGGCGATGACGAATACACGCCTCCAACGTGCGTTCCCCGCGATGTCGACAAACACGGATGCGACCATCATGATGCTGTAAACAGAACCTGCATTCATCCGAAAAAATGACTTTTACCATTCGTGCACCCAGGTTCGTCGTTGAGTACACCATCGCAGACGCTCCTGTCTGTGATGCAGCGTCAAGGGTCACCCCAGCTGTGGCCTCCGAGTTAATAGTCCATGCTGCTGCAAACGTCGTCGAAGTGTTCGTGCAGATGGTTGTCTTGCAAACGTCCGCAACTGTTGACTCAGCGACCGAGACGTGACTGCACGATTTGTTACAGATGCCTGTCATCTCGACTACTAGTGATACGAGGCCGTTGGGACCCAGCACGGCGTTCCGTATTACTCCCCTGAAACCACCGATTCCATATTCTGCTAACAGTCATTGGATCTCGACCAACGTGAGCAGCAATGTCGCGATACGATAAAGCGCAATCGCGGTAGGCTACAATCAAACCTTTATCAAAGTCGGAAACGTGATGGTACGCATTTCTCCTCCTTACACGAGGCACCACAAAAACGTTTCACCTGGCAACGCCGGTCAACTGCTGTTTGTGTATGAGAAATCGGTTGGAAACTTCCTCGTGTCAGCACGTTGTAGGTGTCGCCACCGGCGCCAACCTTGTGTGAAAGGTCTGGAAAGCTAATCATTAACAAATCACAGCATCTTCTCCCTGTCGGTTAAATTTCGCGTCTGTAGCACGTCATCTTCGTGGTGTAGCAATTTTAATGGCCAGTAGTGTAGTAAACGTGTGGACAATGCACATTGCCTCTGAATGAATCCAGGTTCCCCGAAGAGAGAGCGTAGTTACAGGAGATCTGCGCGGTGAGGGACGCTAAAAACTTAGCACAGGCAGGACACGCCTGGCGGCAGGCGACCTGTGCCGTGCTGGACCTTTTCTCCTGGCGGGTGAACGACCCCGCGGAGGGCGGCCACGTGCTTCCTCGCGATAAGGACCAGCTGGCCGGCCTACCGGGACGGGCGCTCGCTTTGTCCCGCGCCGTCGCCTTCGCACGCGCAGGGTCCACCGCCGGCCAGAACGCCGCCGGATATCGCAGAAGGGTGGAAGAAGTTCTGCTCACCTATCGCGAGGCACCATGCAAGATGCAAATGACCCCGCGCGCAATGCAACAGGACACATTTCTATAAGCGATAAGCAATTGAAGACGTATAATTTCAGAAAATGGTTCATGGCTCTAAGCACTACGGGACTTAACATCTGAGGTCATCTTTCCCCTAGACTTAGAACTACATAAACCTAACTCACCTAAGGACAGCACACACATCCACGCCCGAGGCAGGATTCGAATCTGCGACCGTAGTAGTAGCGCGGTTCCGGACTGAAGCGCCTAGAACCGCTCGGCCACAGCGGCCTGCCATATAGTTTACTGTCGTCCCAAAGTTTTGCACACCAGAGCAGTTTTAACGTATCGGGAAATTATACGGCAGGCCGTTGTGGCCGAGCGGTTCTAGGCGCTTCAGTCCAGAACCACGCTGCTGCTACGGTCGCCGGTTCGAATCCTGCCTCGGGCATGGATGTGTGTGATGGTCTTGGAATAGTTAGGTTTAAGTAGTTCTAGGTCTAGGGGACTTATGACCTCAGATGTTAAGTCGCATTGATCTTAGAGCCATGAACCATTTTTTGATCGAGGTACTGGAACATCGTTGGAACAAGTGCAAGGAGACTACATTAAAAAATAAAAAAAGTTTCAGTGACGTATGGATTTTTTTTCTATTCCGTTCCGAGATATTTTCAAACCACCCTCGTAGTACCGAAGATAAAGGAAAAAATACACAATGGGACGAATGGAAATTGCTCCGTTCAAAGACAATAATTTCGCTAAAGTCAGCGCGACTGTCAATAGTCTCCTGGACACTATGCTGTGTTGCCATACTGGCCACAAGTTTGGTAAGGAGTTTTTGTGTTAGGACGTTCACATCCTTCACCAGCACTGCTGACCACTGCTGGATTGTCACTGGTGCATAGGACATGCTGCAATACGTCTACCCAACATGTGCTAATCGCTCTCTATGAGTTAAGTCAGGGGAATGGGCAGGCCTGTCCGTTAGCTTCCTAGAGGTAATCCAGCTGAGCAGTTCGAAACGATCGCGGATCGTCATTATAGAAATGAATTCAGGGCAGAATGCATTCCTGAAAAGAGGAAGATGGGGAAGGAATAAAGTGTGACAATAACGTTACTTATAATCCGTCTTGATTGCATAAAATGTGACGCAGCATGTGAAGGTTACTGTGTGTGGAAGGTTTACTCCTGTAACCGAAATTGTCGATCTGAAGATGGTTCTAGAGGAAGCGAAACCGGTCATGTGAATAAACATTTTATGCAATCAAGACAGATTATAAGTAACATTATAAAACCACTGATTGCGGTTATCCCATCAGACAGTATGTCTGTTTTTTGCAAATTGTGACAGTAACGTTGACTGGTGAGTGTGCTGTGCTCAAAGATTTGGAGGTCAGTACACCCATGCAACATTTTGCTTCCCCAGGCCATAATAACTGGACCACGAAAACGATCATGTTCTACAATGTTACTGGGTGCGTCACGTATTACCTGTCGCCATATTGGGGGTACCTCTAGCGATGGTCAGACTTACTGTGGCGCTGTACTTCTTCCCTTCTTCTCAACGATGCATTTGGATCTGATTTCATCTTTGTCGATGACAATGCGGGACCACGTGGAACTGTGAAGGTGAAGGAGCTCTTGGAACGAGAGGATATTATTGACGAATGGGCTTGTCTGCCCACTGCTCTGACTCAAATACCACCGAGCACTTGAGGGATGCGTTAAGAAGGCTTATTGTACCATGTCCACATGCAACAACGATCATCTAGCAGTTCTCGATCGCGCTATTAGAGGAATGGAGCGCCCTACCAGACTTCTTACCACATTGTGCCCAGCACTTAGCAGAGCATGCACGGCAGTCTGAGGTGGTCACACATCCTATTAAGAACAACATCCCGTAGTTTGCAACATACACATACGTATTTAATCTGTAAAACACCAGGTGTGTATATCTAAGGTATCACATACAATATACCGCAACTACCAACAACAGGACAAACAAACAGCTGCTGAATATCATGTAGTGTCCTGACTCGCAACACTCCCAGTAATATGCCAATACACGCAAACGCAGTAAACATACATAGGCACAAACCATTTCTGATGAGAATAGCTCGAGGTTCTACCGAGACCTCACCTGAAATAGGTAGAAATAGGCCATTACCAACCAACATGCTACATAGGCTATATTACACATCCAGATGCAGTATATCACTTCCCTCTACATATTGCAAATTGTTTCCACCACACTCACTGTATTACATTTTTCTTTTTCTTTGACATTTGCATGTATAAATTACATTCTCACCAGATAGGCAGAAACAAATTGTATGGAACCATTTTAACAACTGTTAAGCACGCAATTCGCTGTAACCTTAGAGAAATTTTTATATTATGTTCATTATATTATTTTAAGAAAAAGCATTAACAACGGTATACCAATAACATTGTAATACTGAGAAGTCTTTGCTGTTGGATTCAGAAGCATCAGCCCCACCTTACATTTCAAGCCGGTGGGCTACTCTGTATTGTTAATGAAATAAACCTTTAGCTTGTGTACTATACTGTAGCAGTTCTTTCTATGTAGTGTCCAAGTTTCATAGAGCTATGTTACTTGGCAATGACACATCATGCGAACGTTACTTTCGTCCTTACGTTTAGCACACCATGCCATGTGTCGGACTGAAAGTCGAGCTCTTTCGCGGGCTGTATGGTTTTCTAAGGCCTTCCTCGTAGCTGAAGGGTCTGAAGAAGACTTACACTCTTGCGGTACTTGAGGAGCTCATGTAGGCAGTAAATGAAATGAGAAGAAAATAATAGTTGATATCATAATGCGCCGCTGTGCAATGGCGCTCGTCTCGGAGGCAGCCTGTTAGAATCCTGGTGGTGGAAGAAAATTTGTCCGTCCGTGTTTCGCCGTTAAGAGGAGGAGAATTGGTGGCTTGTACTTGATGATACCAGACTTTGCGCTGAAATCCTGGGTTAAATTGCGAACCTCTCTGCAGTCATTTATCTAGCGTACGGCACACATGGTATCACAAGATGTTAAAACCCGTGTAAAACATAAATTTATATGATAAGATTAGTTACAGTTCTCCTCTCAAGGCATAAGAGTGTCGAAACGAAAAGCTCCATTGGATTGCCAGCATATGGTCCAAGCTCACAAGATTACGGATGGATTGTCTTAGAGCTCTACAGCCGCAGTTTGGTGTTGGAAGTCTTCCTTATTTGGACTGGCTTTCTGCGCTAATATTGTGTTTGTGTGCGAATTGTGATTAAACTTTTTTTATATACGGCGAGGAAGTTGAAAACCAATGCACATTTCTAATCGATGTATTACGACGCGTAGATAATAAGGCATGTTTTCATTCCACAATGCCAGCCATTTCATACCGAGATTGAAGCTCTCGCTAACGAGCTGTTGAGCAAGATGCCAAAGACCTTACCGCAATGTCTGATGAAGTGACGGCAAGTGATGCAGTTGATGGTAATCCGTCCGTCGGATAGAGACGTAAGGTTTGGCGGTCCCTTGGTGCAATTCAAGATGAGCAGGCTATGTTCCGGCATCAGATTTCACCCTTTCACTTCCCTTCAACGAGAACATCACTACGCAAGCACTCATCCCAGTCATTCCCATGAAACACAGAACGAAGTACTTCCGGTAGGACATTGTCCGGAATGGCAATGAGGGGTCTGCCGCATCTGCCCTCAAAGCTCATTTCCTGGTTATGAGACTGGTTTAGATTTATGCGATTGCAGTCTTTCTCGGCGTATTCCAGTGATGAATTCTTCTTGGGTTACCAGCCGAGTGGTGGCGTCGTCTTGTCGTAATGTTTCGACTTCGCCAGAAGATGATGGGTGCGAAACTCGTCGAAACGTTGTGGCAAGACGACGCCACGACTCGGCTGATAACCCGAGAAGAATTCATCATTGGTTTAGATTTGTAGTTTTCTATACTCCACAGTACCCCTTAATTCTGATGTAAACAAAATGGGAGCCGGATGCGGAAGTCGTTCATTCCCCGACTACTTGTGCCTCAAGATCCTTGAAGAGAGACCGTCGCACGTTACTAAAGAATGATGGACTATGTACAGTAGTGATGCCGCTCAACTTGTTAAGAACAGGCCTAGGGGTGTACAAGAAGTAGAACATCCTGGAAGAGATGGAGAACATGCTGAATCGTCCTGCAACCCCAGATACATGCTCAAAGCTTGACTTACTCCTAACTAGAGGACGAATTAATACGCGTTAAAATAGCCAAACATATATGCATTTACGCTCTAAGAAATGGCAAAAATGTGCATTACAAGGTGGGTAATAGGCACTCAAAATACAGCAGCCACACGCTAAAAGTGAATCAACGAATACAAAATAGGATCTCATTACAGACTCATACATTAAATTAACAATCTCTGACATTTACTGCCATAAGGTCAGCTTGCTGAAAGCTATTAGTGTTTTTTGTTATTACAATACATTACAAGTATTTTTCAAAACTCTGGAGTAAATATCTTCTTTTGTTAGTCTAAGTACTTTTCAAATTTGAAACGATTCCCTCCACTACACACGGCGTTGGAGGACAGAACTCCAATGGATCCATATCGCTAGAAGAATAGTTCTTCACGTGTTTCGCCTCGATTTCATCACCAACACCGATGTGACATCATGAATAAAATGTAACCACACTTTCGTTTCCTCTACCTGATCATTTGAGCAGAACTGAGTCTCTATTGTCACCTCGTCGCTACTTCTTGGCAAAGGAATCATATACTTCCGAAGAAGAGCCAAAGGAACTCCTGTTCCCTTCAGTCGTTTGACTGCTAATCCCACGTTACTGTATTGTGAATGGTGTATACATGCTAGCTATGAATTTTTTTTTTCCCACATGCTTCGCGGTAAACCTGTATGCTGTAAGATTCCACCGGTTTCAGGGCAAGCATTGACTGTGTAAAAAATTTTAAGGTCAACTGCTGCGGACAACTGACTATATATCCAGCCTGCAATTACGCAATATGGAAACGCAACACGCCGTACGTGTGAGGAAGATTAAAGTTGGAAAGGCGTTGACTGTGGTGGGAGAAGGGATCGATCGTAACCATGGAAAATAATGATTACTTCATTAAATTACGTAGAGAACAGAAAACCAGTATTATAATGGTGAGGCTGCGAACTGCATTGCTACAGAGTACCCGTCCGTTGTTTTATCCAGTGAGCTACGGTATACTGCTTTGTTGGGAACAAGAAAGAAAAGAGGTTTATATCTCGTCGACCTGAAGGTTTCTGAACATTAAGCATTAGCTCCGGTTGGACAGTAATGGTATGTGGGGGAGGGGGGGGGGGGCGGTAGAATTGGTTCTTCGTTAAAGGAAGCATTCTAGTATTCAACTTTAGTAATTTAGAGAATTATACAAGTTAACCTACTACCTAAGTACATTAGTAGGTCCTATTTCTAATTGTTAACAATTGACAATCTGCAGCTTTTACTTTCTAACACTGCAGGTTAATACTACAACGCCTTCACCACTATGGGGACTATTCTACTGTTATTTACTAGGCATGTTGTTATGATGATTAGATTGCATTTTCTTCTACTGTTACACCTGGATACTACTTTTAATATGTTACTATGACTACTCTACCTGCAGCGTTAGAGGTGTGCCAGTAGAAACAAACCTAATTTTACTGGCCTTTCCCACTGAGCTAATCCCAGTGGGAGTGCCCCAGGCACTGGGCTGGCCGATGACTTTGTCGCTGCAGTTCTATATTGATCTAATTACCGTATTTCTGATTCTATAACTAATCTATCTACTGTCATGATCGGTGCGTTGTCAAGTCGCGTGATGATGTACTCCCCCCCCCCACCTACCTAGTCCTAAACATTGCGGATTCTAGCCGTGAGGCCGCTGGCCAAGTCCATGTCCTGGCGGAACAGGGAAGGTGTACGAAGTCTAAGTCTAGTGTTTATTCTTTAATTGTTTCTTAGATATTCTTTGAGGACTTTGCTTGAGATCGCATCTGCTAGTTTATTCAGGACATTAAATGTGTCCTCTTGCCTGAGCAAGTGGTGTGTGTCGTTGTTGGGTAGTTGTTCCCTAAGTTGTGCAACGTCGTCGAAGAGGGGACACTCGTACACCACATGGTCTGGAGTGCCCTGCACTGCTCCACAGTCACACGCTGGTGTAGCCCTCTTCCCAAACCGACACAGACATGCCGGATAGGGTCCATGTCCATTGAGGAAGTGCAGCAAGCCTCTAGCTGGTTTGATGTATGTAAGTTTTAAGCGTTCCTCTGTGTTTGGAAGCAGTTCATGTGTTCTGCGCCCTGTCTCATCGTTAGCCCAAAGATCCTGCCATAATTCAGTCCCCCTTCTTTTAATACTTGGTTTATCTCCTACGTATACCCGAAGATCTAAGTGAGGAAGGGCAGAACGGAGATTTGAACACCGTCATCGTAACTGTTTCACTGGTTGAGGCAGTGGCCTCGACTTCAAAGAATCGCGGTTCAGACCCCTGATCAATAATTCATATTTAAATTTTTTATGGTTTCCCCTAAATGAATTTAGGTGGATAGCTGGATGGTCCATTTGAAACAAAAAGAGCCGATTCCATTCTTTATTCTTGTCCTATCCGACTTGCGCTAAATCTATCTTGTAAATCTGTCGTTCACCCCATTTCGAGTCAGTCTCTTAACCAACGATCCACCACGATAGGTTGGAACACGGAATATCTGAGAAAATAAATAATAAATTCCACTACTCTTGTTGACAACGTCATTCTACCATTGTCGGTAGTGTTGATCAGAAACTTTTCTGTACTAGAGCTAATTTTATTTTTGTTTTGTAGATAAGTAAAAAATTGAGTCATCTAAAAATGAAAAGACAACACTACGACGTGCTGCAGAATTATTTCACTTCGCGAAAGTCATTCATTTCGCTGGTTATTCTTAAATATAACCACGTGTACGGAATTTGTTGGGGGTCTGTAACTATATTTAAAAGTTTAGAAACTGTTTTGCAGTTTCAATCACTGTAATTTTCCAATCTTTATTGACACGACGTGTTTCGGTAGCATGCTGCCATCTTCAGGTGCTCTACAGTTACGCGTGATATTATCCTTTATCGAGCCGTCTCATTGTATCATTATCCACACAAATTAAATGCTAGTTATTTTAATTTAAATAATGATGCAATTAATAAGTACCAAAGGAAGGACTGCAAGGGGCATTAAGTGTCTACTGTAGGGTGATCATTTTCACAATGAGAATTTTTTTTTACTGTCGGACTAAACGTGGTATTTTTATATCATCATTCAAAAAAGAAGATAAACCCACTTAGAAAACATAATTGGGGGGGGGGGGGGATGGAAGAAAAGCGAACCCCATGTGGATGTAATAGTACGTTAGTGTCAGATGACTGTTTCGCTGTGTAGTGGTGAGTAACGGTATACATTCGACCGATTGCTGATGCTCATATACTTGCTGCTAAACAACCAACGTTCTTTAATGAGTCATTGAGAATTTAACACGAGTCCCGCTAATATTACTAATTTTTAAATACTTTCTGTTCTGCAATGAGACATTGCCAGAAATTCTTTTGGTTTGTGTCTGCTTTTTGTCATGTGTGTGGGAGGGTGCGAGAGGTGGCTGGAGGGGGGGGGGGATTAGGGGCTCTTGACGACGATGTTATCACCGTGCATACGAAATCAGTACCATCGAACGTGCTTAAAACGGATAAAAAGTGCGACAAAAGAGTTAAAAAGCAATCTCAGATAAAATCCCATTCACTCTTCTCTAATCTCACCAACGATCATCCGCACAATCACACTATCTCGCATCATGGAAGGTAGCGTTTCAATCTGTTGAAAAAATGTAACTAAGATAAAACACAGTACGCATGATTGGCCAGTAATACGTAGCGTGAAGTGCGTCCAGAAATGAACACCACTATGTTATCCTAGTGTGCTCTGTTTTCCGTAAATGGTTTATTTGACAACGTCCTCGTTGCAATTACTACCTTTTTCGTCTTCGGTTGCTAAGTGCTCTTTGTTTCACAGCACAACAGCACATGTCGTCCTGAGTTGTGCAGTATGGACAAATGTCACGCAATCAAGAGACACTTCCATGTCGAATAATTTATTACCTAGCACAATGTTTTTATGAACTGTTCTCTACTATGCAGATCGCGTATTACAGCTAATCACTGGGTTATGTGCATGCCTCTGATTTCCTTCTTTTGACACACAAAAAAGTTAAGTGGTCATGAACCCGAAGGCAGGTTGGAACATAAAAAGATTTGATGGTACTGGAGGAGATGTACTCCAATTTTCCACAACCTTCTGACCAGACTTGAGCAGCCATTTAATCGCCAACATATACTGTGAACCGAGACGTCATCTGGAATTTGTCTTACACCTTCATGTATTGGCGACGCTAACCACACATTGTTGAACGACATTTTGCCGGCTTTGTCGTGGCACGGGTTGAGAAAGTAGCTACAAAGTTTATTTCTACATTTTTTTTTTATCTGATATACTTGCCACTGGAACGAAGTAAATTTAACGAGTATGGCCAACTGGAAGTTCCGATGCTCACCTGCAACAGAAAAAGAAATAATTAAAATTAGACTGCACTAGAAATTCCCATTTGTGCATAGCTGAAGACAATAATAATTACAAAATCAACATTAAGAAAATCATTTTTTCCTTTAATTGGGAAAGATACTTTTACTTTTAAATGCGAACATTTTAAGTTGCTTTAAAGTGACTGCTACTGACATTAAATGAAACAACAAGTTTACTGTTCCCAGTCACTGTTTACTTATCTCCAAGACGTGTTCAAATGTTTAAACCTCCATACATTTGTGTATGTATGTGTGTGTGTGTGTGTGTGTGTGTGTGTTGTGTTACGATTTTTTGGAACAACTTCTGGTATTCCCTAGTGAAGAAACAAAACACTACTTCAGAACATAGTTTTGGGCTTTTTTGACAAAAAACTAAACGTATGTCTAACGGTAAAAATAAATAAAATGGAGCACCTGGCATGTAGTCAACACCTCAAAACGAAAATCTCCAAAATCCTTTAGAACTTACTCTGTAATAATGTTGTTATGATGTATATTCTTTGTAATTAGTGATAATGTTTCTCTCCTGCTATACGATCCTTGCACCTAATAGTTTCCAGACGCTATACATGTTTACAAAATATGACAGTATACATGTGATGTGTTACAACAGTGACAGGAATCTGTGACCACCAGAGATACTCCATTTTACTTATTTTATTTTTACCATTGGGCATACGTTTAGCCTTTTGTGAAAAAAAAGGCCCAAAAATATGTTCTGAAATAGTATTTTGCTTCTCCACTAGAGAGTTTGAAACGCGTCGTGGAGATAAATAAACAGCGACTGGTAACAGTAAGTTTGTTGTTTCATTTAAAATACTTGTAATTCACCATTTTATATGTATCATTAGTTGCAGATATACCATAATATACTAGAACATACCGAAAAGTGTAAATTCGGGACAAATTTTGGCAACAGTTGAATGGCTCGGATACAACTAGGACAGCAACAAATTTCCAACCCCTATTGCGGATGATCTATATGCCTCGACCATCGGTTGATGAGCGTTAGCCTCTACATGAAGAAGAGACTAGAATCTACAGCTTTTCACAACGACAGCACTAACCTCTGTACTAACGCGGTTTGATACATTTCATGAGTGAATTCGAGGCCCACGGCGTGTAGAAACGGAAATAAATCTGAATATTTCGACTGAACTGAAGTGTTTAATTTCGTGCGACTGTTTTGTTTCCGATACTACTGAATTATCGAACTGGGACTTCTGTTTTACGAGAATCTGAGGACGTTGCACGAAACCATTTTGCAGTTTAAGCGGGGGTTGTTCGTGTTGTGTTGTTTCTAGCCTTCTGGTCAGGTCAGAAATCTGTCAAGAGTTCAATCAAACTGCCACGGGAGTCGTATCAACGGAATAAAAAATTACACCAATTTTATCCAGTCTCGCCGCTGAAAGCAAATCTGCCGACTTTTAGCAAGCCGGCCTCTGTGACCGAGCGGTTCTAGGCGCTTCAGTCTGGAACCGCGCGACCGCTACGGTCGCAGGTTCGAATCCTTCCTTGGGCATGGATGTGTGTGATGTCCTTAGGTTATGTTGGTTTAAGTAGTTCTAAGTTCTAGGGGACTGATGACCTCAGATGTTGAGTCCCATAGTGCTCAGATCCATTTTTGAACTTTTAGCAACATCATCTCACAGGGGTAGGAAAGCATCGATTGATCAGGTAATCTGAGTGATGTATCTTTATTGGAGGAGGAGGAGATTAGTGATTAACGTCCCGTCGACAACGAGGTCATTAGGGACGGAGCATAAACTCGGATTAGGGGGGGATGAAAACAAAATCGGCCGTCCCCTTTCAAGGGAACCACTCCGGCATTTACCTGAAGCGATTTAGGGAAATCACGGAAAACCTGAATCAATCTTTTATTGGAGGCGTAAAGAAGTCGCGTAGAGTTTAAAGCGCGCTTCGCAAGTCGCTTGAAGCACGTGGCCAGCGGCGGTAGGTGGATTCTTACGCGACCTCGCGACAGGAAGCGGAAAAGAACATCTCAGCATGGGATCGCTGGTCGTCCAATGTCATACTGTGCACTTTCTCAAAGCTTTCATTTGTGACTGCAGTTTTGAGACGCCGTTTACTTGGATCATCTTCAGCTTAAGTACGGTTCGTTTGATTTCAGCTCCCTATCTCTTATTTTTTTCTGAAGGACTCCTTATGAAGCCCCTCTGTCTTTGGGTGCATTTTCCGTTGATGATAAATCACCAAAAACAAAGCTCTTTGCCACGTCAACAATTTCGTCCTATTTCGGTTATGCCAGATATGGACCACGGTATTTCTATCGTATCTTTCTTTGAGCTTTAACTTCCACCACACATTCTCACGTTAGTTTTCTGTGACTCTGCTTTCTTTTTCAGTCGAAACCTTAGTAAACCATAGGTTTGATTCAGTCCAGGAACTGGGAAAAAAGAAAAAAAAAACAAATCGTTATTATATCCGTTTTCTTTCGGGTTATGCGTACATAGATAACAATCTTCTTTTATGCATGGTGCGTCACCTTTTCTACGTGCTAGTATACTACTTATGTCTTCTTTTTAATTTGACATTCTCTTTTATTGCGCTTTTTGTGTTTCTCGGTGACTCATTGCTAAATAGCCAATCTAAAGGTCTCGGTTTCAATACCCGGTCGGGTCCAGGATTTTTATCTGTCGCTTATCACCTGTTTCATCTGTGACAATGATTTGCTAATGTGAAAAATATCGAGTCGCACTGAGGTTCGGAGACCACGTTAAACTGTCGCATGAATCCTGATTTTGATAACATCCGTTGAGAGGCACCCACATGCCTTGCTCATACTGTGGCATCAAGCAGTCAGGCCTGCAAGATAAGTGGTCTGCCAAGCGAGTGGATTCATTCTTATTTGTCGAGTAAGATGAACTCTCGTACTCTCAATTAAGTTACAAATTATCCTCCTGTATGAATAATACGCAACGGAAACGCACATCTGACTATCAGTAAATTACTTAACTCTGACTGTTCACTACGCACTGGCAATACCACATTTTCTTTCCTTTTTATTTAACGGCTTTTATCAACACGTGGCCATGGCACTGAATATGAGTGGCGCACACATTATAAATTCTGGATATCATGACAACATACAATTCGAAGAAAAAAGGCCACCAATCTTTTTCTTTTCACTATCTTATTTATTCCGATAAATTCCATAACCTAAACACACAAATTCTATAACCTACAACAATAACACATGAGAAATTCCGCCCATTGGGCATGGCTTAACATTGGTGATTCTCTACCTTATGGTCTCGTAATTATTTAACGCTACAGTGCACTCTCTGGATAGGATGGTGGATCTTTTATTATTTCTCACACTTCGACTCTCACAATCATCATCACGAAACTTTCCTCCAGACCGAGCAGTACAAAAGGAACACGCATAACCCACTAATCTTTTGAAACTACTCCGCTACTCTCCCATGCAAACCACACATACCCAAATTACATGACATACACCACACTACAATATGAAGTACTACACAGGGAACAGTCACCACATTATCACTTTCAGCTTTCCGACTTCAATTAATATTTATCCCAGTTTCACACGACACTGCCCCACTTCGTAATTCTACTTTCCTACTATGAACTCTGGAGATATATGCACGTCTTCCTGTGCAATGCAAGCCAAGTGGCGTTGCTGGATAGACGGCCGACTCACCTTGCTTCTCTCTCAGAGTTTGAATCTAGCGTCACACGGAATCATATCACGCAAAGTAATATTAAGAACGTATTCATCACACACACGAGTCCTCAACTGATACCACGGACGAGTACTTCTCTTTATCTTTTGTCTCATACACAGTTTGAGACTCACACAGTACTCACCACGTGGAAGTACTCGTCTCTAATTTCAAATCCTGCACACGCCACTTCTTAAATATTTCAACTTATGGTACACACGCTATTTCTTAAATATTTCAACTTATTGTACACACGCTAGTAATTCAACTTAAGCACACGGAAGTATTTCAACTTATTGCTACACGTGGTTTCATTGTGACCGTTGGTCACTTCCGAAGATTACTATGATCCCATTAATATTACATGCCTGACATTTAATTCTCCCCACAGAAGTTCCTGAAATAGAGAAATTATTATTTCAAACTACTCTTAAATATTCCACATGCATACCATGTCTCCACTCTTTTGTCTTTACAGAGCACAACTAAAACAGGTCTTAACAGCACAAGATCCAGCGGCAGAGTGCTGAAACATGGCCGTTCTTCAGGTCATCTCGCACCTCTGTCGAGGTGGGGGAGCACCTTGCTACTGTATTGGTCAGCCACATTTCAGGCGCTCAAAGCTCAGGTAAATTTCATCTCTTTGGTCCCACCAAAGGTGGCCAAAGGATCGTCTCAAAGATGATCATATATTCACATTCACTATCTGCGGTTAGCAGGCGACCATACATTCATTCATTTCACAGATGTCACCAAACTGGATGCAGGGATTTATTTTGTGGAAGTGCACATGTGATCAATTAAATAAATAAATTGTCATTCTTTCCCACACTGGTATCCGGCTTCGCTGTATTAACTGAAATTGAGTTATTATTAGAAAAAATGTGTTGTTCTGACAAAAATAATGAAGTATGTTGTACCTATTTTCAATGTCGGGCGGTACTGTACCCTTTCACCGCAACTGAGGATCATCTTGACTGAATTAAAAATTGGCTGCTGTTGTAACAAAATGCAGAGAATTTTTTAATTCAGTCGTCTTGAAACTGTAGATCCTCCTGTAACTGGCTGCGTAGACCAGTTCGAAGGTCAGAGAAGGGAACGGCATATCATCTCCAACTGAACTACGCATTGTCAAGCACTGTGGTGTTTGAACCACTCTCGGACTGATAACAGCTGTACCCATTTTTACGATATTCTTTAAGATCTTTCTGTCCTTGACTTGTAAATTCTCGTTGAGGATTTCATTATTTACGATGCGGCATTCTGCTGCACACTTTCGCCTCCGTAGGTGAGTGATCAGCGCGTATCACAGTCATGCGAAAGACACTCGTTCAACTCCCGGCACTGCCAGATTACGGCATACGGCAGCGGACGACTCGGCCGTCGGTCGACATGTCACGGCGCATACAGGCTCACTGCTCGAAGGACTGCACAACAGCGTCTCAGCTTGACTTTAACCGAAAAAATACCTTAAGTTAGCTGGTATACCACTTCCCTTGCTGATCTTAACTTTGAAGGCTTCGAGGCTTCTTTCTCAGCGGTGTTGGGTTTTATCCGTTCTCGTAGGTGTCAGATTTTTCCTGACGTATGTCTAGCTCTCTGGACGTTGGCTTGGAGTTAATTACAAACACGGCTTTGGCTTTGAGTTCATTGCTTTGCCTTATTCTGTGCCTATGAGATCGGAAATGATCGCAAGGTCGTCTGCGATAGCTAACCGTTCGACTGTCTGGTCTGCGATCTTGGAGCCCACTGTTACACAGTGCTTTACGCCACACCTGGATAACGATCTTCATAAGACAGCTGAAAAGTAAATGCGAGAGCTGGTCTCTAGTTCCGATATCGGCCGCGTCAGAACTCCCTCCTCGGAATTCCAGTTTTGAGTTGGAGTCAGTCGAGGTCCGCTGGACAATTCCTCTTCTTTTGTTATCTAATCCCGTTTCTATCCGGATTTGGGACAGCGTGTTTTGATAAACAGAGTCGTATCCCTGTTGGGAAGCAACGAAGGTCGTCACGAACTTGTTCCAGAAATCGAGATACGAAGTAACAGTTTAAGATTGATAAAACCTCCTCGGCGCCGCGCGGGCTTAGCCGAGCGGTCCGGGACGCTGCAGTCATGGACTGTGCGGCTGGACCCAGCGGAGGTTGGAGTCCTCCCTCGGGTGTGTGTGTGTGTGTGTGTGTGTGTGTGTGTGTGTGTGTGTGTGTGTGTGTTTTTGTCCTTAGGATAATTCAAGCCAAGTAGTGTGTAAGCTTAGGGACTGATGACCTTAGCAGTTAAGTCCCATAAGATTTCACACACATTTGAACAACAACCTCCTCGGCACAAGAGTGACCTTTAGTAAATCATTCTCGATATTCTCCCAGTTGTAAGACAAGTTGTGCCTCTGGTTGGGTCTGAAAGACTTTCGAGAGAATCTTGGATGTACTCAGATGAGTAAGAGGCCACTGTAGTTTTTCGCCATAGATATGTCTCTTTCTGCGTAGATGTGAATAAGGGCTGATGTCCATCCATCTGGCACGTCCACAGCTACTACTGAAAGTCGTGTTAACGGGATGTTTTCACAGATTATATTGACACTTTCTTGATTTACTACGCAGAATTTACCACTAAAACAGTTACTACGACATCTATGAGTCAGGCAAAAAACTTCTTACCTTGCTGGAGGACACATGCTTGCTTACCAGTTGCGCAGTGATACAAATCGATGACACAAATTCATAAACAATGGAATTACAACGACCATTCGAGAGAAGATGAGGTTGAAGACACCGAGCGAGGAGTAGGTTCTGGGGAAGTACCGCCGTTTAGCGACGTCTGTTAGCACAGTACGAGTAGTAGCTCACCAACTGTACCTATGGACAAATATTCGGGAAGCGCACTGACCCAGTTTAGGGAAACCACCGGCTTCCGTCTTGCACCGACTTGTTGGTGGAAAATTACAGAACAAGTGAGAACTTTCATCACCAGACGTCCGTTTCTCTGTGCCGATCGTCGCTTCCGATAACGCAGTGAGTCAGCCTAGCTGTTGGCCAAACAAGTGGACAGTACGAGACGCGCTGAACGTATGGCACGGCCGACAAGCTATGCGTGCTGTGTCATCGTTCAAGGTTTGCCTCCACTCTCCAGCTGTTTGAAACTCGGCACAAATTTATGCGATTTTTCTCCACCAAACTGGGCGTTCTAGTATTGCCTCTAATATTTATCGTCTGTCCTCAAACATCGTATATATTTTCAGACTTCCAGTTTCCAGTGAAATACAAGCAGATCCAAGGTGGATTGGGTGGGGGATGGGGTGGAGGTATAATGTGAGTCATGACTCCCCCTGCAAAAAACACATTTCACTACAAGCCTTTGTACACTGATGTGGAAAACTTAAGGGCGAGATAGATACAGTAATAAAACATATTAACTACTAGGTGGAAATGAATGAAATTGTGGAAGCATGTTGCCAGAGGCTTCCCAATCGTGCAGAGGAAGCAGGAAGTCACGTGACATGATGTCAGCGTGACTATAGCGCCAAATTGGACGGGACCCACAACAAGATGCAGTTGAAGGAACGGGAAAAGAGAAAGAAAGACAGAGAGGGGGAAAGCGTGTCAATCAACGAACAGTAACGGTCCAGTTTGGTGGTGTTCTTCATTACAAAGTTGCCCGGATACAACATTTGGATGACTTCACATGGAGAAGAATCATCGGCAAACTGGAACAAGGACACAGTGTGACGAGTGTAACGCAGGGACTAGCCATTGTTAACAGCACATTTTTACGTGTGCATGGGGACCGTTCCGAACCACACGCACAGCTGCCCTGAGGGGTGGAGGGGGTCGATCACGGTCAACTACTACAGTTGCAGATGACTGCTACATCCTGGAACAGCCAAAAAGGGACTCACGACGAACAACAGGTGCAATTGCAACCACATGTGACTGCAAGGCAAGTACTCCCGCGCTCCACAGTGGGACGACGATTGAATTGGGGTAGTCTGTTTGCCCAACTACCAGTTCTGTATTTTCTCCTTTCATCAATTAAATTCAATATCTCTTCTGTTACCCAAGGATTTCTACCAGCTCTCGTCTTTTCACCTACTTAATCCTCTGTTGCCTTCAGTATTTCATCTCTCAAAGCTACCCATTCTTCTTCTACTTTATTTATATCCCCTGTTCTTGTCAACCGTTCCCTAATGCTCTCTCTGAAGCTCTCTACAACCTCTGGTTCTTTAAATTTATCTAGGCCCCACCTCCTTACATTCCTACCTTTTTTTAGTTTTAGTCTACAGTTCATAAGCAATAAACTGTGGTCAGAGTCCACATCTGCCCCTGGAAATGTCTTACAATTTAAAACCTGGTTCCTAAATATGTTTCTTACCATTATATGATCTACCTGAAATCTTCCAGTGTCTCCAGGCCTCTTCTGCGTATACAACCTACTTTCATGATTCTTGAACCAAGTGTTAACTATGATTAAGCTATGCTCTGCGCAAAATTCTACCAAGCGGCTTCCTCTTTCATTCCTTACCCCCGGTCCATATTCACCTACTACTTTTCAATCTCTTCCTTTCCCTAATATCGTATTCCAGGCGCTCATGACTATTATATTTCCGTCTCCCTTAACTATCTGAATAATTTCTTTTATCGCATCATACATTTTTTTCATATAGTTCAATAATTCGCACCCTGTACTAGCGTGTGGCAAGTACTCCATTGACAACAATTAGATCCATATCACCCACGAGTCCATGCAATGCTTGTGAATGTTGCAGTTAACTGTAGATAATATAAATAAACACGTACATATTAATGTAATTTTATTCCTATTATCTCCTTACGCTGGCTTCTCTGACCTCAGTTTCCCTACCTCAAATTGTTCAGTGGGACATCATCCATGCCCTGTTAAATTTTTGCACGCTCTTAGGAAACACCCTGTGTAGTGATTGGTTACAGTTTTCTTATAAAGAAACAATCACGCAATCCAGCTGCACCCATTATGGATAAAATACATGTACAGTACGTAAATTTCCTCGACAAAAATAGACAACAGCGCAGAATCGCTGCTGGCGCCAGCAAAAAAAAGAAGGGGACAGACCGGGAGACGTCACGTGGAGCGGCTGGCGCCGGGTGTCGGGAGGCGAGAAGGAAACTGAGCGACCGCCTCCCGAGTCGTGTGGCGTGACCGCCAGGGGGCTGTTTTCAGCGACAGGTCTAATAAATCTCAGCCTAGAAAGCAGGTCCTGTCCAGGCACGCAGAAGGCCAGTCGTCAAAACAACCCCCCGGCCGCTGGTGGCTTTTACCACCCCGCTACATCGCACCACTCAGCCGCCATTAGGTGTTCTGCCTGTGCTCACGTACACAGCCGGTAGTGAAATAACATTCTACATAATGCCCGCATTGCTTTGCAGTGACTGTCAATACGAAAAGTCCAAATAGTACTGAGTTGTGGTGCATACACACATCAAAAAAAGTTTTGCACCACCCCGGATCCCAGAACTCCTTAAGTTGGACATTGACTTTGGTTACTGTATCACAGACACAGTCCCTTTGACTCTTCAGAGATGTCGCTAAACCCCCCCCCCCCCAGAGACGTTCTTCTTCTTCCATGTCCGGATGCACCAATTATATCTTCCCTTCCCAGTAATTAGCAACGTAGATTGCTTTGTCATTGACTTTCAAAATATCATCTTTAGTGCATGTTATAGACATATCAGGGCAGATCAGTAGGTGGTCCAATGCTCCGCATTCACACCTATCGCTATCACTGTAACCCCATTTAAATAGGTTTGATTTGCACCCAGTTACTCCAGTGCGCGGCCGGTTTAATGACCTCCAAGTTGTAAAAGGTAGTTGAAATCCTGCAGATCCCTCCTCAAGTAGTTCCATTGTGGAGTGTGGCACCATTTCTTCCCAGAGAGATAGCCGCCTTGCGACGGGCTTGGTGGCGAGCTCTTCAGTAGTTTCCATGAAACTCCTGCGGGATTTCAGCCGGACACGTTGTTTTCGGTGCATATACATCGGGTGTCGAGGATCATTCTTTTGTTTTGATCTTTCGATCTCGGCGGTTACTTGCCTGCGGATAGTGGGTGGTGCTATGCCTATGATGGGGTAAATGATGTCTGTGGGAGTTGGTTTGAGGCATCCTGTGGCAATACGTACAGTTTCGTTTACGGCGACGTCAACTTGCTTAGCGTGGGCAGAGTTCCTCCAAACTGGCGCCGCATATTCCGCAGCTGAGATACTCAGCACCAGACCTGTGGTGCGCAAAACATGTGGTTGAGCTCCCCACGATGAACCTGTTAGCTTCCGCAGTATGTTGTTCCTGGCACAGACCTTTATTTTAGTGTTGTGACAGTGCTGCTTAAAAGTAAGTGCTCTGTCCAATGTTACTCCCAGGTATTTTGGGCTGTTTGTATGTTTCAGCTCTTCCCCTTGCCACATGACTCGGAGTTTCCGTTTGGCTTGTTTGCTCCTAAGATGGAAGGCGGATACTTGTGATTTACTGGGGTTCGGTTTGAGATTATTGCCGTCGTAATAGGTAGCAGGTTCTGTTAAGGCTCCTGTGAGATTCTCCTCCACTTGTTCAAAGGTTTTATCCTGTGTGGCCACTGCTGCATCATCAGCATATATGAACATTCGTGTCTGGTGGCTGATGGGAAGATCATTGGTATAAATGTTAAATAATATTGGAGCCAAGACACTGCCCTGTGCAAGTCCATTTTTCTGTGTCCTCCATCGGCTGCTTTTAGATTGTAAGGTTACATAGTAGCGTCTGTTCTGTAGCATACATTGCACGAACATAGAAAGCGTGTAGTCCTTAGTGACATTATACACTTTCTGGGTAAGCAACTTATGGTTAACTGTGTCATATGCAGCACTGAGATCCAGGAATGCGACCCCAGTTACTTCTCCTCTCTGATAGCCGTCTTCGATGTACTGTGTGAGATTCAGGATTTGGCCACAGCATGATTTTCCTGGTCGGAATCCAACTTGTTCGTTAATGAGGGCTTTGTCCACATAATCAGCTATGCGTCTGAGGATCATTCGCTCCAGCACTTTAAATAAATGACAAAGCAGTAAGACAGGCCGGAAATTTTTAGCTTCAGCTGGGTCTTTCCCTGGTTTTAGTAACGCAATAACCCGAGCTTTCCTCCACACTTTAGGAATTTGCATTGTTGTAATACAGTTATTCATTAGCTCTAGGATCCATGCTTGTACTCCCGGTCCAAAATGTTTAATTTGCTCAGATCTCAGATCGTCGAGGCCAGCGGCCTTATTGTTTTTCAAATCTTTGATGGCATCTTGTAGCTCCTGAATGGAGAACGGGTGAGCTAGGAAGCTAATCTCCTCGTTCAATTTTCTTTTAATTTTGCCATTCCTGATCTTCCTTTTAGTTTTTCCGTTCATGAGTAGTTGGTGAGCTATCTGATCAGGTGTAACTTCACTGTAATTTGGTTGTGGTTCTGTTGGGTCGTTGTTGAGACTTTTGACCAGTTTCCATGCCTTCCTACTGCTATGCTTCATGTCCGTCTCTTGTAGGAGGTTGCACCACTTTTCCTTTCTCGCTTCGGAGATACCAGACATCAGTACCTCACCTGCCTGGATCGTTTCCTCTGAGAAGGGGTCCTTATTGTACAGTTCTTCATACTTTTTCAGAGCTTCCTTGCTGCTACCATAGAGTCCAGCGATATACTGGGAGCGGCACCCTCTAGGTATCCGCCGACGAGAGATTTTCTTGACAAGGTCTATAAAAGTTTCATATGTTTGTATCTCTGGTTTAATTTCCAGGATCTCCTTATCAAGGTCCTCTGTGAAAAGTTCCCAATGAGCTTTTTTGAAATTGAAGCGTCTCTTGAAGGGCATTACATCTGATTTGATTACTGCAGTAATGCAGCAAGTTATTGCTCTGTGTTGCGATCTTGGAATTGGGTCCTCGATTTGCTTTACAGTTTGCAGGGATACCTTTTCGGAGACAAAGATGTTATCTGGATTATATCCTCGTTTCCATCTTCCGCTGTTAAATGATGCAGGCAACTTTGGGTCATGTATCAATTTCAGTTTAGTCTGGTCTGCCCAGGTCTCCAGCATTTCGCCATCGTCATTTGTCTCTTTATAACCCCATGCGAGACCGTGACAGTTAAAATCTCCTAGTACAACTTTCATGTTTTTGGAATGGAAATTTCCAGGCTCCGTAAATTTGAACCTCGCACCGGGTGGTTTGTACACGGATGTTACAGTACATGAATGTAGCTCAATAGTTAAAATTTCTGTGTTTTCTTCGCAGGTCAGAGCACAGGAGCGTACGTCTAAGTTCGGTTTCACAAATATAGCACTTCCGTACCTTTCGTGTGGTCTCTCAAGAACTAATTTCATGCCCTGTATTTTTCCAGAGACGTAAACAACCATGCATGAGCAGCGCCTATTAGACGGAGGGGGTCCGACAGCCGATCAGTTCCAGTCATTCCACCAGGAAGGAGGTACACGGCTCGTGTTGTCTGTACTTCAACCATGCCTAGGCGGTCAATACCGCGGTTCGATCGCGTCCGCATTGTTGCTTTGTGCCAGGAAGGGCTCTCTACAAGGGAAGTGTCCAGGCGTCTCAGAATGAACCAAAGCGATATTGTTCGGCCATGTAGGAGATACAGAGAGACAGGAATTGTCGATGACATGCCTCGCTCAGGCGCCCAAGGGCTACTACTGCAATGGATGACCGCTGCCTATGGATTATGGCTCGGAGGAACCCTGACAGCAACGTCACCATGTTGAATAATACTTTTCGTGCAGCCACAAGACGTCGTGTTACGACTAAAACTGTGCGCAATACGCTGCACGATACGCAACTTCACTCCCGACGCCCATGGTGAGGTCCGTCTTTGCAACCACGACCCCATATAGCGCGGTTCAGATGGGCCCAACAACATGCCGAATGGACCGCTCAGGACTGGCATCACGTTCTCTTCGCCGATGAGTGTCCCGTATGCCTTCAACCAGACAAACGTCGAACTACAGACCTATATCATTGACGTCGGTCTGCAGTAGGGTTTTGGAGCATATACTGTATTCAAACATAATGAATCACCTCGAAGGGAACGATCTATTGATACGTAAGCAGCATGGTTTCAGGAAACATCGTTCTTGTGCAACGCAGCTAGCTCTTTATTCGCATGAAGTAATGGCCGCTATCGACAGGGGATCTCAAGTTGATTCCGTATTTCTAGATTTCCGGAAAGCTTTTGACACCTTTCCTCACAAGCGACTTCTAATCAAGCTGCGGGCCTATGGGGTATCGTCTCAGTTGTGCGACTGGATTCGTGATTTCCTGTCAGGAAGGTCGCAGTTCGTAGTAACAGACGGTAAATCATCGAGTAAAACTGAAGTGATATCAGGTGTTCCCCAGGGAAGCGTCCTGGGACCTCTGCTGTTCCTGATCTATATAAATGACTTGGGTGACAATCTGAGCAGTTCTCTTAGGTTGTTCGCAGATGATGCTGTAATTTACCGTCTAGTAAGGTCATCCGAAGACCAGTATCATTTGCAAAGCGATTTAGAAAAGATTGCTGTATGGTGTGGCAGGTGGTAGTTGACGCTAAATAACGAAAAGTGTGAGGTGATCCACATGAGTTCCAAAAGAAATCCGTTGGAATTCGATTACTCGATAAATAGTACAATTCTCAAAGCTGTCAATTCAACTAAGTACCTGGGTGTAAAAATTACGAACAACTTCGGTTGGAAAGACCACATAGATAATATTGTGGGGAAGGCGAGCCAAAGGTTGCGTTTCATTGGCAGGACACTTGAAAGATGCAACAAGTCCACTAAAGGGACAGCTTACACTACACTCGTTCGTCCTCTGTTAGAATATTGCTGCGCGGTGTGGGATCCTTACCAGGTGGGATTGACCGAGGACATCGAAAGGGTGCAAAAAAGGGCAGCTCGTTTTGTATTATCGCGTAATAGGGGAGAGAGTGTGGCAGATATGATACGCGAGTTGGGATGGAAGTCATTAAAGCAAAGACGTTTTTCGTCGCGGCGAGATCTATTTACGAAATTTCTGTCACCAACTTTCTCTTCCGAATGCAAAAATATTTTGTTGAGCCCAACCTACATAGGTAGGAATGATCATCAAAATAAAATAAGAGAAATCAGAGCTCGAACAGAAAGGTTTAGGTGTTCGTTTTTCCCACGCGCTGTTCGGGAGTGGAATAGTAGAGAGATAGTATGATTGTGGTTCGATGAACCCTCTGCCAAGCACTTAAATATGAATTGCAGAGTAATCATGTAGATGTAGATGTAGAAGCAACTCGGTCAGGCTGAACGCCTTAAACACACAGTCCAGCGAGTGCAGCAAAGTGGAGGTTCCCTGTTGTTTTGGACTGGCATTAGGTGGGGCCGACGTACGCCGCTGGTGGTCATGGAAGGCGCCGTAATGGCTGTTCGATACGTGAATACCATCCTCCGACCGATAGTGCAACCATATCGGCAGCATATTGGCGAGGCATTCGTCTTCATGGAACACAATTCGCGTCCCCATAGTGCACATCTTGTGACTGACTTCCTTCAGGGTAACGACATTGCTCGACCAGAGTGGCCAGCATGTTCTCCAGACATGAACGCTATCGAACATGCCTGGAATAGATTGAAAAGGGCTGTTTTGGACGACGTGACCCACCAACCATTCTGAGGGATCTACGTCGAATCGTCGTTGAGGGGTGGGACAATCTGGACCAATAGTGCCTTGATGAACTTGTGGGTAGTATGCCACGACGAATACAGGCATGCATCAATACAAGAGGACGTGCTACTGGGTATTAGAGGTACCGGTGTGTACACCAATGTGGACCACCACCTCTGAAGGTCTCGCTGTATGATGGTAAAACATGCAATGTGTGGTTTTCATGAGCAATAAAAAGGGCGAAAATGATGTTTATGTTGATCTGTATTCTAATTTTCTGTACACTTTCCGGAAATCTCGGAACCGACGTGATGCAACACTTCTTTTGATGTGTCTATTTATTTACAAAGCGAGGCTCAGGACCAAAATCAAAACAAGTGACCATGTTATTGAATTGTTCCATACTTAGCGAATGTCAGAATTTATGTCTTACATTAATTTTGTTCACCATTATCGATGTTTTCGGAAAGACTACAACTGTGTTATTGCTGATTTAAATAATGAAAAACTGCGCCACTTACTTATTTTTTGGATGCTTAGCAGGACGCATTTCGACAGTTTATTTTCATTTTCAAGTACATTTTGTTTACAGAATTATTTTTTGTGACACATTGGCATGAGTGATACTCTGCCTCTCTTGCGCTGTGGTTCTCTTTTTGTGGTTATATTGCTATCGGAAAATACGACAAAATGAATCTTGGAAAGTTCTTATATCCTAATGTTAGAAATGGTACTTTTGTTTGTCTGCTTAAAGTGTTGTGCTTCCTCCATTACAAAGAATATCATATAAAGGCAAATCACCAGTTACGGTGATTGATTGTGTAACCAAAAAAAATGCTACGGAGATATTACGACACTGTGTGTTCACATACAATTTGTACAGAGCCAGAAGAGCAAAGTGCTGAACTGCAATGGAACTCCATCATTTTTCTGTGGGCAGGGTTATGTTAATTTTTGCGTCGATAAAAGAAGGAACTGTTCTGTGGACTTTCACAAAGATTAAGAACGCTACTGGTCAAAATTATCAAATTCCTACGTGTTTTCATGTGTCAGAAAAGTATTTCTGTAATTATTTAGAATTTAAGTTTAACTCATCTACATCCTTAAATTCCTAATGTAACAAATATGTAACACTTCTAACATATTATACAAACAAGACAAATATATTTAGCATCAGAAATGTGGCACATAATTTTTTTTTTGCTTAACAATTCTGTCTCTTGAAGCTCAAATAAACATTCACTTGACTTAACGTAGTCACAATTACTGCAGACATGCCTAATAACGATAAATCGTTGTATGTGTATTTCATGGCGGCCACTGCGGGAGAGCGACAGAAAAAATGTTAAATGCTCAATCGTGCCCACTGTTTTGAAATAGCTCAATTTATCAGTCGTTTTCTTTTGAAGCTCTAACTGCAACCGTATCTGCAGATTAATTGAAGGTTCAAAATGGTTCAAATGGCTCTGAGCACTATGGGACTTAACATCTTAGGTCATCAGTCCCCTAGAACTTAGAACTACTTAAACCTAACTAACCTAAGGACATCACACACATCCATGCCCGAGGCAGGATTCGAACCTGCGACCGTAGCGGTCACGCGGTTCCAGACTGTAACGCCTTTAACCGCTTGGCCACACCGGCCGGCTTAATTTAAGGGAACTTCAGCCCACCTATTATGCAATAACTGTTCTCTTTTTTGCCGAGAATAGTTTCATCTCGTTTGTGCCATCACCAGAGGGTACTTTCAATCAGGTCTTATTCTCTAGGACCTTATTTGTATTATTATACTGTATAGCTTGCCATAGTTATTTTAATGCTAGCTGTCCTCATCTCCATTGTCATCTATTGCAGTAATGTGCTCAGAAACACTGTTCTTCGATCTTCTGAGCTTAACTTGCGAATGTGGTTCAGCAAAATCATGTACCGTGATTCTATCCACATTCCTACCACAGACGTGCTTGCAAATGAGGGCAGGTACCACAAAAATAATTATTGCAAGGTGTAAAACAACACAAGAAAGATGTATACAACCTAACTCTCTAGAGAATAAGACCTGAATATAAGTATCCACTGACAGTGGTACAAACTTGTTTAAGCTGTTACAGCGTTAAAAAAAAAATAATTTTTTGCGTACTAGGCGACCCTAATTTCTGTCGCGTGATTTATTACAAATGTGTGCAGAAGACAGGTTCGCCATCACACTGCTATTTCTTGCTACAGAAGAGAACTGCTCTAACTTACTACACAGCATTCGAATACCACAGTGCACATTAACCAAAATAATTCCAGAAACGTGTGAATTGATTTATAGAGCACTGAAAGAGGAATATCTGAAGATAAATCGTTGTTTAGTGCGCTATATGGGCATTAAGAACTGTTTTTATTTTTGAATAATCTAATTAATAGAATTAGTGTTCCAACAACTGCAAAATTAATAAGAAGTACGGAAAACCTGAAGCAATTTTTAAACCATGGCATCCAGAGTTTAAAAATAGACAAACTAGAATGGAGAGCTAAGAAATTTTTATTTTTATTTTTATTTTTAAGTGTGTCGTCCTCTATTCCGACTTACTGGAAAACTGCGCCTTGGTGTTTCCCGATGTAGAGGACGATAGCTGTAGCTGTGATTGTGGATCTGAAGTCGCCTGCAGCTTATCTAACCTGGCCACCAGCACACGATTAATAGCATGCATTGTGCCCCCCCCCCCCCCCCCCCCGCTCATTCCCTCACCACCGTGGAAGGTAGTTTATTATAAACAGTAGAAGGAACACACCCACTAAACTCTGCACCCGTCTTTACAAAGGCCGGTATTACACTATCAAATTTCTTTGTCAAAGATATTTGATGGTGTAATGGGGAACTTTGTCAAATGTCGTCCAATATTTGATCAAATCTAGGGCCTCGCTGTAGATTTGATCAAAGAAGTCGCTTGTCTTCTGTTCACTGCAATGTGACATGTTACCACAGGGAGCGCTAGCATCGCTGCATTCTGTCGTCTGTAGTGTTTTTATAAACAATGCCGGTAACACAATTGGTGTGTGCCGACAACTACAAAATTAATAGAGATGTATGAAGCTGATGAGGCGCTTTACAACGTGAGGTACGCTGAATACTAAAAGAGATTACGAAGATTGGAGACCTGACCTGACCTGACCTGACCTGACCTGACCTAACCTAACCTAACCTAACCTAATCCAACCCTCTCCTGTAGCAAGGAATCAGAGTGTTACAGTGATCCTGTCTTCTGCTGATGTAGCAGTTCTTAAGTGAATATTGTGCTTTGTGATATGAGGATACACTTCATTGAGCACATACAGAAATGTATGCTCATCCATTCTTAAGTAATTGATGTACGACTTGACGTCCTCCACTACATGCTCACGTAACAAGTTTTGTTGAATGCTTTTATCGTGTCGTCGTAAAACCCACGGCTTCACCCAGGTGTGTTTCCTCCCCCCCCCCCCCCCCCCCCCGCTTCTCTTCCGCATGTGCACACAGTGCAATTGTCAATTGTGGTACATGCAACTGCTGCGGTTAATAACAAGTTGTTGTTGTCAGCCATCTTGAACTTTGACGAAAAATATGATGATAGTGTGATACCCCTTCTAGCGCTACGTCAAAGATCTTTGTCAAATATGTTTGACGGAATATTTGATCACATCTTTTATCAAATCTTTGACAAAGAAATTTGATAGTGTAATACCGGCCAAACACACTACATACCTCAAATAGCTGTGGCGATGCCCGCGCTCCATGCGGTTACTTTTCGCACTGCAGTGAACAGAAGACGAACGACTTTTATGATCAAATCTTCGGCGAGGCCCTAGGTTTGGTCGTATTTCTTTGACGAGTGGCTAGATTTGACAAAGTTCCCTATTACGCTATCAAATTTCTTTGACATAAATATTTGACGTATCAACTTTGACTAAGAAATATGATAGTGTAATACCGCACAAAACAGGAAAGTCACTGCACATTGCAATGCTCTTTTATTTCATTATGTCGTTTTCGCAAACCCTACATACAAAGCAGGAAGTGCTAAGTTCATGAAAATTAAATGGCGTGAGGAAGGAAACACGCCACGATCTCAGAGACAAAGAGACAGGGCGCCATTTGTAAGGTAACGACTTCGGTCTTACAAGAAACGTGCGACTGGCGGCGTTCCGGAGAGGAACAAAGCAGAGCGGTAAGTCAAAGCGACACGAAGGCCTGGCTGCGGCTGCCTATGAAAAGGGCTGGGAAGACCGGTCGATGAACTACGGTTGCGAGTAAATATTCTGCTTACCTAGGGCAGACGCTATCGCAGCATTTTCTAAGACGAGCGCCAAAATCGTAATATTTCCCCTTTCGTAAACAAAGAGAAATGTTTAAACTGCTACACTTACACTGGCGTTCCCCAAGGTAGTGTCATAGGCTCCTTGCTGTTCCTTATCTATATAAACTATTTGGGAGACAATCTGAGCAGCCGCCTTAGGTTGTTTGCAGATGACGTTGTCGTTTATCGACTAATAAAGTCATCAGAAGATCAAAAGAAATTGCAAAACGATTTACAAAAGATATCTGAATGGTGCGAAAACTGGCAGTTGAGCCTAAATAACAAAAAGTGTGAGGTCATCCACATGAGTGCTGAAAGGAATCCGTTAAACTTCGGTTACACGATAAATCAGTCAAATATAAAAGCCGTAAAATCAAGTAAATACCTTAGAATTACAATCACGGACAACTTAAATTGGAAGGAACACATTGAAAATGCTGTAGGGAAGGCTGCGTTTTATTGGCAGGACACTTACAAGATGTAACAGATCTACTAAGGAGACTGCCTACACTACGCTTGTCCGTCCTCTTTTAGAATACTGCTCCGCGGTGTGGGATCCTTACCAGATAAGACCGACAGAGTACATCGAAAAATTTCAAAGAAGGGCAACATGTTTTGTATTATCGCGAAACATGCGAGAGAGTGTCGCTGAAGTATTACAGGATTTGGGCTGGACATCATTAAAAGAAAGGCGTTTTTCGTTGCGACGGAATCTCCTCACGAATTTCCAATCACCAACTTTCTCCTCTGAATGCGAAAATATTTTGTTGACACCGACCTACATATGGAGAAACGATCACCACGATAAAATAAGGTAAATCAGAGCTCGTACGGAAAGGTATAGGTGTTCGTTCTTTCCGCGCGCTATACGAGATTGGAATAATAGAGAATAGTGAAGGTGGTTCGATGAACCCTCTGCCACGCACTTAATTGTGATTTGCAGAGTATCCATGCAGATGTAGAACCCTATGTCCTGCTAATCTGGCGATGGCTAATTGTGAGGGCAACGTCATTCAGTTACAGGAATATGACAAGTTAACATAGTCATTATACGCTAACTGATCAAAAGTATTCGGACACTTATTAGTGGACATTAATGTGGCTCGTGTCCACCCTTCACCTTTATGAAAGTGCGAGAAATGTGCTGGGAACACTGTTAATGAGACGTGTGAATGCCTATTGAGGAGAGGCAGCCAATAAATTCTCAGGAGCGAAAAACAGAGAAAATAATGATGTTGGACGCTGGGGTCTGGACCCAACTCTACGTTCTAACTCCTCCCAAAGACGTTTCAGTGTGTTGAGGGGAGGACTCTGTGCAGGGTAGTCCATTTCTGGGATACATACAGAAAACGTTATCTCGCACACGCTGCTTTATGACATGGTGCATTGTCATACTGACAGAAACACCTATAATCTCCAAACTATTCCTCTGGAAATGGAAATGAGCGTTTGGTGCAGGTCTTATTAAATTCGACGACACAGTGGGCGACCTGCACGTCGGGTGGGGATGAAATGATGATGAAGACAACACAACACAGTCCCTGAGCGGAGAAAATCCCCGACCCACCCAGGAATCGAAACGGGGCCCCTTAGGACGGCAGTCCGTCACGCTGACCATTCAGTTATCTTTTTTTTATTTCATTTTGTTCTATATTGTTCGTTGAATTTTTTTGGGGCGGACGTCCGATGACACCCATTTAGATTGTCCGTTGATCTCTTCACTCAGTTTTTGTTACAGAGGGTAGCTAACCCTCTGACCGAACACGTTGAGCTACCGTGTCGTCGTTGTCGGGGCAGACACTATTCCTCTACTGCAAAAACATTACACAATGCTGTAAAATTTGTTCATATCCTTCCACATTTAGCGTTCTCTTGAACGGAATGAGGGCACCACAACCAAACCACGGGAAACGCCCTCATGCAGTAACACCGCCTTCTCCGTACTTCACTACAGACGCTACACATGACTAGAGATAGTTTTCTCTTGGCATTCACAAAACCCAAACCGTTCCATCGGATTGCCGCAGGGGACAGCGCGTCACTCATCATTCTAAATTACTCGTTTCCAGTCATCCACTGCCCGCTGGTGTCGCTCTTCAGCCCACCTCGTGCGTCGCATAGCAGTGACTGCAGACATCTATAACTTATTAGACGCTGCTTGGCAGTTGTAAGCTACTATTTTTTTTAAACTCCTGAGTCAAAAAATGGTTCAAATGGCTCCGAGCACTATGGAACTTAACATCTGAGGTCGTCAGTCCCCTAGACTTAGAACTACTTAAACCTAACTAACCTAAGGGCATCACACACATCCATGCCCGATGCAGGATTCGAACCTGCGACCGTTGCAGTCGCGCGGTTCCGGACTGAAGCGTCTCGAACCGCTCGGCTTCCTGAGACAAAGCCACTGTGCTAGTTCGACTGCTGGTAGCACTTTTTGGAAACCACGAGTGGTTCCTTTCGCTAATTTCATGCGATTTTTTATAACCACATTCTGCAATCCCAGAGGTCTGCCCGGGCTTGGTTTACCTGTGCTAGTTCCTTCATCCACTTCACTGACAACTGAAGAAATCCCAACTTCTGACCTAGACATCTTAAGCCAATATTTCCGTAAATGGAGGCTCCAACAACCTCATATTAAAGGGAAGTTGCATGTTTCCCACCTGTCCAATAGATTGCCTCTAATTTGAGGAAAACAAACTTAATCATAATATTGTGTCCAAAATACCTTGGAATCACGTCAGATACGACACTTCCTTTTAAGTAAAACTTGACCTGAACATCTGCAAAAGCTCGAAAGCAGAACCAACGCTCTCCATAAACTCTATGGCAGTTGCTGGCGATCGTCAGCAGACGCTGTTGGAGTATCGCGTTCCACCTCCTGATATCAGACGGAGAAAAAGCTACTCTATGTGAGCAAAAGTATCTGGACATCTGGCTGAAAATAACTTCGGTAACGCTGGAATTCAGTATGGTGCCTTGATGACAGCTTCCACTCTCGCAGGCATAGGGTTAATCAGGTGCTGGAAGGCTTCTTGGGGAATGGCAGCCCATTCTTCACGGAATGCTGCACGGAGCAGAGGTATCCATGTCGGTCGGTGAGACCTGGCACGATGTCGGCGTTCCAAAACATCCCAAAGGTGTTCTATAGGATTCTGGTCAGGACTCTGTGCAGCCACCCCATTACACGGATGTTATTGTCGTGTAACCACTCCGCCACAGGCCGTGCTTTATGAACAGGTGCTCGACCGCGTAGAAAGATGCAATCGCCATCCCCGAATTGCTCTTCAACAGTGGGAGGCGAGAAGGTGCTTAAAACATCAATGTAGGCCTGTGCTGCGACAGTGCCAGGCAAAACAACAAGGGGTGCAAGGCCCCTCCATGAAAAAAACGAACACACCATAACACCACACCTCCCAATTTTACTGTTGGCACTACACACGCTGGCATTCGCCATACCCACACCCTGCCATCAGTGCACACATTACACACACTTCCTTTCGGGTGACCCCACACCCTGCCATCAATGCACACATTACACACACATTCTTTCGGATGACATCAGGAACTTAATATTATCTCTAAGTGTCAGTTATGTCCATTACATACTTTGAACGTCCCCATTTATCCATCTTGGTAATGTTTCGGCGTTCTTCAACACATCGACTGTCAGAGACGGAACTCGAAATAAATGTGGAATCGAGAATGAGTGAATGCGCAACACGAGTGATTCATCACAACTGGGAACAATGCAAGGAAAAAGACAATCCAAGAATACGAAGACAGGAGCACAAGGCAGAATCCGCCGCATATCCTCCACTCTGTATACAATAAACACGTCTTTGTTTTCGATCTGCCATATAGCATTTAATATTTGCCACTACTCTGACTTCAGTGTTAAATACCATTTCACTACGGTCTTTTAATTAAGTTCATTATTACTATTCCAAGACGACACGTAAATTGTTCGAGTTTACTATCTAGCAGAACACAAAGTAAGAAACCAATTTTTACATCTCGTTACGACGACATGGCAGTCGAAACGCATGGCGATCGAGATACAACTGTCAGTTGTGGCTAACGCGCAGTGCTCATTTACCGCGTCCACCCATTACTTCTGATAAAAACAGCCAGCGTTTCCATTGCTTTGTGGTAGCGTGTTGACGAGTCCTATCTTTCGCGGAAACTCGGAGCGATCAGCGGTATGGGCAGTCATCTGCCGCGGAGCAAACAAAGAGGGATGGCTGATGCAACAGAACTATCTGTTAGCCCAGTGTTTCCGGAACCGGACGACACTCAAAGCGTCTAGACGGCTGACGAAAGGACTTAACGGACTACCGTTGGACGGTCAGATAAAGGCAAAATCAGCAAACACTCGCTCGTGTGTATTTGCCTACTTTCTGAAACAGTCGAACGCAAACGGTTATCTCCGACATTACTCGGGAAAGTTACTGAGACTCTTGTTGCTCATTTTGCACATCAGTGAATTGACAGACAGTATTAATAGTAACCTCAGACCTTCTGCAAGGGATGCTATTATCTAGAATGGAATACTATCTGAAAAATCTGCGCAATATATAGGAACATACTAGTAAGATCTCAAAATGGTGCGAAGATCCGGAACTAGCTAAATTTGTGTACTTCACAAAACGTAGAAAAGTTGTATCCTATGAGTACGGTATCAGTGAATCGCGATTGGAGTCAGTCATCAGATACAAATAACTGGATGATAAAATATGAAGGGATATGAAATGGAATGATCACGTAAGCTCTCTCACAGCTGAAGTAAGTAGCAGCGCCAGTTCCTTGGAAGAAAGCTGTGAAAATTCAGTTAGTCTACGAAGAGGATTGCTTACAAAATACACGTGTGATCCATCCTGGAATACTGCTGGTGTGTGTGGGACCCGCACCAATTAGGACTAACGGGGAATGTTGACCTTATATAAAGAACGGCAGCAAAACAGGCCAGAGGTTTGTTTCATCGATGGGAGAGCGTTACAAAGATGCTGAAAGAATTCAACTAACAGACGCTTGAAGATAGACGCAAACTATCACGTGAAAGGCTACGCATAGTATTTGAAGCACTTAAGAAAGGAAAAACTGGTAGAAGCCGATCTAGGGGCAGATGAGTTTGGATTCCGGAAAATGTAGGAACACCCGAGTCAATATTGCCCCTACGGCTTACATTAGAAGATAGGTTAAGAAACGACAAACCTATGTTTATAGCATTTGTAGATTTAGAGTAAGCTTTTGACTAATTTGACCGGAATACTCTCTTTGATATTCTAAAGATAGCAAAGTTAAAATACAGGGAGCGAAATGCTATTTACATCTTGTACAGAAACAGTTACAAGAGTCGAGGGGTACGAAAGGGAAGCAGTGGAAGGGAAGGGAGTCCGATAGGGCTGTAGCCTGTCCCCGATGTTATTTAAACTGCACACTGAGCATGCAGTGACGGAAGCCATGGAAGAATTTGGAATAGGAATTAAAGTTCAGGGAGAAGCAAGAAACACAGTGAGGATTGCTGATGACACTGTAATTCTGTCAGAGACAGCAAAGGACTTGGAAGAGCAGTTGAACGGAATGGACAGTGTTTTGAAAGGTGGGTATAAGATGAACATCAACAAAGCAAAACGAGGATAATGGAATGTAGTCGAATTAAATCAGATGATGCTGACAGACTTAGGGTGGGAAACGCAGCTCTGAAAGTAGTAGATGAGATTTGCTATTTGGGCAGTAAAATAACTGATGATGGAAAGCAGGCAGATTATAAAATGTAGACTAGTAATGACAACAAGAGCGTTTCTGAAGAAGTGAAATATGTTAACAACGAATATTGATTCGAGTGTTAGGAAGCCTTTTCTGAAACTATTTGTACGGAGCGTAGCCATGTATGGAAGTGAAACATGGACGATTAACAATTTACAAAAGAAGAGAATAGAAGCTTTTGAAATATGCTGCTACAGAAGAATGCTGAAGATTACATGAGTGGTTCACGTAATTGACGAGGAGGTACTGAGTGGAACTGGGGAGAAAACAAATTTGTGGCACAAACTGACTAGAAGAAGGAATCGGTTGATTGGACACACACTGAGACATCAAGGGCGCACCAATTTAGTACTGGAGGAAATTGGGGGGGGGGGGGAGGACAAAAACCGTAGAGGGCCGAGAGATGAATACAGTAAGCAGATTCAGAAGTATGTAAGTTGCAGTAATTATTCGGAGCTGAAGAGGCACAGGACTGTGTAGCATGGGGAGCTGCATCAAACCAATCTTCGGACTGAAGACCTCGACAACACAGCTTTAAATGTATCTTCCTTTTATGGGTGCCGAAGACGTAATTAGACTAACTGCAGCGCACATAGAGGCATTTAACCAGTTGTTTTACTCGCGCTTGATATGCGGTTGGAAAGGGAAGAATCCCTCCCATGCGGTTAAGCGCCAAGCACTATCTTATGTGCGCTTTGCAGTAGTTTGCACAATATGTGAATGGATGTAGAAACATTTGTTGCAGAAAACGTCAGAAAGTAAGTCCTTCCAATTTATCTTTCTTCTAACATCTCACAGCTCGGCTTCATTTGTATTCAGCTTTCCCACAATGATGGAATGCTTAGTGAAGCAGAAGATACAAGATTTCTGGGACAGAGAGCTTTCGTGGACACACGACTTTCCGTAGAATAGAATGCAGTTGCTTGTACGAATAGAATACTGTCTTCATCAGCACGAGTAATATACCAGGGGCATTCGATAAGTAGTGCAACACATTTTTTGTCGGCTAATTTCGGTTGAAAAAGTGTTGAATTTGTTGCGGAATATAGTGGAGTATTCCAAGGTTCAGCCCTTCTGGGTTCATGGAGATGCGTTCCAAGCAGAGAGCTGTTATTGAGTTTCTTTTGGCGTAAAAACAGAGCATCATAGACACTGATAGATGCTTGCAGAATGTGAACAAAAGCACGGTGAGTCGGAGGGCGAGACGTCTACCGTCGCAACAAGACAGAGCAAACCTGTTGGACCTCCGGCGTGCTGGTCAGCCGCACACAGCTGTGACATCTGCAGTGTTGGAACGTCATCTCACCCACAACTCGACGCCTTTGTGTGTAGCGCTGACACTCGCTCGCCAGTTTGAGTACTCAAATGCGTGTGCCCGGTGGGTTCCTCGACGCCTAACAGAAGGCGATAAAGAGCAACGTAGGACCACTTGTCCGGAATTTCATGCTACCACACTATTGGTCGTCGTCGGAGCCAACGTCTTGTTGCGTTAATGTCCTCTCCTCCATAGACGTATTGTGCCTAACAGATGGAAGTCAAGCGGTGCGAGATCCGGGCTGGAGGTAATGCGTATCACTGATAAGTGGTTTTGAAATTCCAGCTCGGCCTGTAATTCACAGTTTACGTAACTCCCTTTGTGTTATTTTGGTGCCGACAGGGTTCGCGAGTGTGGCTTCAGATCTACAATGACCTTTGCATCTGTCGTCTGCTTATTTTTAATCATATTCCTTTTCAATAACAGTCCGTCACGATCATTCAACACCCATTTTTATCCGCGTTGTGACTCAGCGTATGATGTTTTTCCCGCTTTTCCTTTATGCGGCGTAAATCTGCGACATAATGCCTTTTTAAATACCAAACACTATGGCCCCCTTGGTTACGGTAGCATCCAGCATACGAGCATCAAGAATTTACTTGCATTCGGATTCAATATTTTTCGACATAATGCCCTCACAACAAAACTCTGTTGTCGCCACGACTGACACTTGCAACGTATTGACGATATTGCGTAGGTGTCGTTCGTGGTCAGATACAACAGCGCAACCTGAAGGCTTGGTTAGCACCTGCATATACGCTGAAGAGCCAAAGAAACTGGTACAGCTGCCTAATATCGTGTAGGGCCCTCGCGAGCACGCAAAAGTGCCGCAACACTACGTGGCATAGACTCGACTAATGTCTGAAGTAATGCTGGAGGGAACCGATACCATGAATCCTGCGGGGCTGTCCATAAACCCTGAAGAGGTCGAGAGGTTGGAGATCTCTTCTGAACAGCGCGTTGCAAGGCATCCCAGATATGTTCAATAATGTTCATGTCCGGGGAGTCCGGTAGCCAGCGGAAGTGTTTAAAGTCAGAAGACTGTTCCTGGAGCCACTCTGTAGAAATTCTGGTATTGTGGGGTATCACATTGTCCTGTTGGAATTGCCTAAGTCTGTCGGAACGCACAATGGACATGCATGGATGCAGGTGATCAGACAGGATGCTTTCGTACGTGTCACCTGTCGAGTCGTATCTAGACATATCAGGGACCCCATATCACTCCAACTGCACACGCCTCACACCATTACAGAGCCTCCACCAACTTGAACAGTCCCCTGCTGACATGAGGTTGTCTCCATACCCGCACGTATCCATCCGCTCGATACAATCGGAAACGAGACTCGTCCGGCCAGGCAAAATGTTTCCAATCTTCAACAGTCTATTGTTGGTGTTGACGGGCCCAGGCGAGGCGTAAAGCTTTGTGTCGTGCTGTCGTCAAGGGTACGCGAGTGGGCCTTCGACTCCGAAAGCCCATATCGATGATGTTTCGTTGAATGGTTCACACGCTGGCACTTGTTGATGGGCCATCATGTGCAGAAATTTGCGGAAGGGTTGCTCTTGTGTCACCCTGAACGATTCTCTTCAGTCGTCATTGGTCGCGTTCTTGCTGGGTCTTTTTCCGGCCGCAGTGATGTCGGAGATTTGATGTTTTACCGGATTCCTTATATTCTCGGTGTACTCGTGAAATGGTCGTAGGGAAAATCCCCACTCCATCGCTACCTCGGAGATGCTGTGTCACATCGCTCGTGCGCCGACTAAACACCACGGTCAGACTCACATAAATCTCGATAACGTGCCATTGTAGCAGCAGTAACCGATCTAACAACTGCGCCAGAAACTTGTTGTCTTATAAAGGCGTTGCCGACCGCTACGCCGTATTCTGCCTGTTTACATATATCTGTATTTGAATACGCATGCATGTAATAGTTTCTTTGGCGCTTCAGTGTATACTGAAGCATGCATTTCTCGCGGTGTCTCCATATTTTTGTCCAACCCTTGAACTATGATCTCTTGTTCCGTTACTATTACTACTGTCATGTGTTCCTATAGGAATGAAAGACCTAAGCACACCTCAATTAAGCCTCATGTATAAGGAACAAGTGCGTCAGCAGCTATCTGCATGTCGCCCATTGTGTGGGCGATATTAACATCAACCGTTACTTGGCGCATTCACGGTGGATTTTACACGCCCTGCTGCGGCTGCTGAATAGGGGCGCCTTTGTTGTCCGCCGCGAGTAGGAGGGTAGCTGCAGAGCTGTCGGCTGCCGAATCAGTGTGAAAGCCGGCGCGGGAATCGAATGGGGCCGGGCGAGCGCGCGGGCGCATATTTTTACAGCGACAAAGGGAAGGAGGCTGCGAGCGGCCACCTGCTATTCCGTTCCTCAGACTCGGCACTCGACACTGGGCTCCGCTCCCACAGTGGGGGAGGGTGATGGGGTGCAACCACCTGTTCCTGATCTCGCGGCCGTTGCCGCCCTCAAGACGCAACTTGCAGGTCACCTGCTCCGTTCACCTGCAAGCGCCGACCTGCACCTTCTCCCATGAAGCGCACCTGGTCGCCGCCGCTCCTGGGCGGGATTTTCGCACGCTGCTGCTCAGCAGACACGCCCCGAACACCTGCATGGGCGTTTGAATTAGCAGTCTCCACCCACTTGAGTACAACGTACAGAACGGTCATAAAACCAAGCGAAATCGTTAGAAAGAACCTCCTTTGGCATGCAATTCAAATCGCGCGGCACATTGGCTGCAGGGTGAGCTCTGTCATCAAAGCCTTGATCCTTCATGTGAACATTCGCAATTTGTGACTTTGTAGTAGATTCGTATTGCTAACAACTCTCGTCACCCGTGACTATTCTTTTTTTTTCTGGTAAGAATTGTCCGCATTTTGCATTTCATTCACGTCGCGGCAGCCGTCCACGCGTCTTCGTTTTTCTTCTGGAGTCAACGTGTACGGGACAAACTGCACATTCATTTCTTCTAAACCTTCTGCAGAGAGTCTTCAGCATTTCATTTAGAGACGCACCATTGCGATTTGTGATACTAAAAAGTTAACGCACTATTGTCTCACGTCCACTGCTTAACATTGCCCACTCACCACTTACTGGTCGAACGCACGTCTGTTGGCTACAGTTGTTAGAGCGACCTGCCACCGCAGTTACTGCTCTGAAGTCATTTATAAACTATCAGCCTGCGAACTTTTTGGACGCATGGTGACTTATACGCCATCATTATCTTACAGTTTTATTTTACTTCTGCAATTGGATTAAAGCACCGTTAGATAACAGAATGCAGTACATGGTAAGGAACAGAAACTCTCAAAGAACTTACAAAAACAACAGCGCGATCCATCCCACAATACTGTTCAATGTGGGACCCGCATCAAATAGGACTAACAGAGGTTACTGTATATGTGCAAAGATGGGCAGCATGGATAGTAAACGGTCTGCCTGACACGTTGGAGACCGTTACGAACATAACAACAAGGTTGAATTACGAAGTAACAAGAATACCTAGGAATGAATATACATCCTACGAATGATTACAGTTTCAGAAAAACTGGATAATTTATTCAAGAGAAAGAGCGACAAAGATTGAGAAAGTCGATAAAGCGTTGGTAAAACTTGCCCTTATGCAAGCAGTTATTCGATGTGGCACTGATGGAGAGAGTTGGTTGATCTCATGAGGGATATCGTGCCAAATTCTTTTTAATCGTAACGCTACAAACGTTATCAACTGGGAAGAAATTCGGCGACCTTGCTGGCCAAGCTAGGGTTTGGCAAGAACGAAGACAAACAGTAGAAACTCTCGCCGTCTGCAGACGGGAATTATCTTGCTGCAGTGTAAGTCCAGCATGGATTGCCACGAAGAGAGACAGCTGGCCGCTGTGGCCGAGCAGTTCTAGGCACTTCAGTCCAGAACCGCGCTGCTGCTACGGTCGCAGGTTCGAATCCTACCTCGGACATGGATGTGTGTGGTGTCCTTAGGTTAATTACGTTTAAGTAGTACTAAGTCTAGTGGATTGATGACCTCAGATGTTAAGTCCCATAGTGCTTAGAGCCATTTGAACCATTTGAAGAGCATCAAAACGGGGCGCAGAACGTCGTTGACGTACCGCTGCGCTGTAAGGGTGCTGCGGACAATCTAATGGGTTCAATAACATTTCAGGCCGACAAAGACATGTCTGCAGATGCTACGGACAGCTCAGGGGTACCAACCTTATTGTCGCCAGCCATACGGCCCGACAACCATTCCCTTTCCTTTTACAGCAGTACCCCTTTGGTTTTTACCTGCTGCACTCTCCTAGGTTAGTGGTAAGTCGATGATATTATGCGCTCCGTTTTGTTGCCCTTCATGGCAAGCCATACTGGACATAAATTTCAGCAAGATAATGCCCGCTCGCACACGGCGAGAGTTTCTACTGCTTGTCTTCGTGCTCGCCGAACCCCACTGTGTCCAATAAGGTGGCTGCATCTCTCCCCGATTGAGAACATCTGGAGCATTATTTTAGCGATTTTGACGATCTAACGCTCAGTTTGGTCAGAATTTGGCCTGATCCAACAACTTTATCAAGCGGTGCCAGGCTGAACGTCTGCTTGCATAAGGGCCAGGGATGGACAAACACGTTATTGATTCGCTCTATTTTCTGAAAGTATTTGTATGGAGTGTAGCCATGCATGGAAGTGAAACATGAACGATAAATAGTTTAGACAAGAAGAGAATGTGGTGCTACAGAATAATGCTGAAGATTAGATGGGTAGATCACATAACTAATGAGGAGTTACTGAATATAATTGGGGAGAAGAGGAGTTTGTCGCAAAACTTGACAAGAAGAAGGGAACGGTTGGTAGGACATGTTCTGAGGCATCAAGGGACCACAAATTTTGCATTGGAGGGCAGCGTGGAGGGTAAAAACCGTAGAGGGAGACAAAGAGATGAATACACTAAGCAGATTCAGAAGGATGTAGGTTGCAGTAAGTACTGGGAGATGAAGAAGCTTGCACAGGATAGAGTAGCATGGAGAGCTGCATCAAACCAGTCTCAGGACTGAAGACAACAACAACTATTTGTGAACCTCTTTCTCTTGAATAAATAATCCAGTTTCTTTGAAATTGTAATCATTTGTTCGTCTGTACCTACGGATTTCCATCCCATTCGGGGTGCGTCCTTTTCTTGTGTGTTAAGAGTGTACTGCAGCCCATTGCTTTCTGCTCCCGCAGGGATCATGAAGGTGAGGTCAGACTAATCACAACGCGCAGAGTGGTATTTAAGCAGTCTTTATCCTCGCGCTCCATTCGCGAATAGGACGGGAGGAACCCTAATTACTGGTACAGTCACAAGTGCTCTCTGTCCGCAATCTTGTGCGATTGGCGTAGTATAATACAACTAACCATATTCTTAATACACTACTGGCCATTAAAATTGCTACACCACGAAGATGACGTGCTACAGACGCGAAACTTAACTGACAGGAAGAAGATGCTATGATATGCAAATGATTACTTTTTAAGAGCATTAACACAAGGTTGGCGCCGGTGGCGACACCTACAACGGGCTGACATAAGGAAAGTTTCCAACCAATTTCTCATACACAACCAGCAGTTGACCGGCGTTCCCTGGTAGAACGTTGTTGTGATGCCTCGTGTAAGGAGGAGAAATGCGTACCATCACGTTTCCGACTTTGATAAAAGTCGGATTGTAGCCTATCGCGATTGCTGCTCGCGTTGGTCGAGATCCAATGACTGGTGGGTAATTCGGAACGCCGTGCTGGATCCCAACGACCTCGCATCACTGGCAGTCGAGATGACAGGCATCTTATACGCATGGCTGTAACGGGTCGTGCAGCCACGTCTCGATGCCTGAGTAAACAGATGGGGACCTTTCCAAGACAACAACCATCTGTACGAACAGTTCGACGACGTTTGCAACAGCATGGACTATTATCTCGGAGACCATGGCTGCGGTTACCCTAGACGCTGCATCACAGACAGGAGCGCATGCGATGGTATACTCAACGACGACCCTGGGTGCACGAATCACAAAACGCCATTTTTTCGGATGAATCCAGGTTCTGTTTATAGCATCATGATGGTCACATCCGTGTTTGGTGACATCGCTGTGAACGCACATTGGAAGCGTGTATTTGTCATCGCCATACTGGCGTATCACCCGGCGTGATGATACGGTGTGCCATTGGTTACACGTCTCTGTCAGCTATTACTCGCATTGACGGCACTTTGAACAGTGGACGTTACATACCAGATGTGTTACGACCCGTGGCTCTACCCTTCATTCGATCCCTGCGAAATCCTACATTTCAGCAGGATAATGCACGACCGCATGTTGCAGGTCCTGTACGGACCTTTCTGGATACAGAAAATGTTGGACTCCTGCCCTGGCCAGCACATTCTCCAGCTCTCTCACCAACTGAAAACTTCTGGTCAATGGTGGCCGAACAACTGGCTCGTCACAATACGCCAGTCAGACTCTTGATGAACTGTGGTATCGTGTTGAAACTGCATGGGTAGCTGTACTTGTACACGCCATCCAAGCTCTGTCTGACTCAAAGCCCATGCGTATCAATGCCGTTATTACGGCCAGAGGTGGTTGTTCTGGGTACTGATTTCTCAGGATCTATGCACCCAAACTGCGTGAAAATGTAACCGCACGTCAGTTCTAGTATATTTGTCCAATGAACACCAGTTTATCATCTGCATTTTGGTCTTGGTGTAGCAATTTTAATGGCCAGTAGTGTAGTAAGGTGTAACGTCGACAGAGGAATTGCACATAGCTTAGTTTCTTTTCTGCAGTAAGGGAATACTCTAAGGATGAATTTGGTAAGCAGCATCCTCAAGTTATCTCCATAGAAAAATAAAAGCAGATGAGGATAAACCAGACGGCCGAGGCCGCCCATCACATGACCATGAAAACGCTGATCGATGGAAGTGAGCCGGCCCCGTGGCCGTGCGGTTCTAGGCGCTCCAGTCCGGAGCCGCGCTGCTGCTACGGTCGCAGGTTCGAATCCTGCCTCGGACATGGGTGTGTGTGATGTCCTTAGGTTAGTTAGGTTTAAGTAGTTCTAGGGGACTGATGACTACAGCAGTTGAGTCCCATAGTGCTCAGAGCCATTTGAATCATTTTTCGATGGAAGTGATAATTATCCTGTCTGTATGAGCCATAACACTGTCCTGCTGCAAACCCGCGATCTGTAGCTGATCTTCATTGTTTACAAATTGTCCCTATGTATGGGTCACTGTTAAGTGTGCCACAGAAGTGTGTGATTAAGATTCACGTACGTGACATATCCCATGACACCCATGCAGCTGCTGCATGTTTTCTAGGCATTCACACATTCATTGGGGTGCCTCGCCAGACCAAAATCAACCGTAGAGTTCTTCCCCATCTGACATTATAAGTAACGTGTCCCACTGACTGAAAGCTACACAGTTTCCATCGTCTCATGAATAGTACGAATTACTTGAGCTACCAACGGACATATCACAACAGCTGATCGGGTGTCACACTCACTTCGTGTGCATCAAGGAATAAGCAACTTGTACACTGATCCCTCTTTCTGGTGCTTGCATTTTCTGTAGACCACATTTGGCTTCGAGTGCCACATTTCCTGTCTTGTGGAACTTACCGAACAACCGCGTGATGGTGGACTCGAATTGTGCATCTTTATCAAAGTTCGCTGCGAACGCATTTTGGTACTCGGTATAACTTGCACAACTAAAGTACTCGGTGATAATGGACATCCTCTGCTGTAAAGTGTAATCAGTGTCTTCATTAATTAAGAAAGGATTACATCCATTATTGTTGTTGTGGTCTTCAGTCCTGAGACTGGTTTGATGCAGCTCTCCATGCTACTCTATCCTCTGCAAGCTTCTTCATCTCCCAATACGTACTGCAGCCTACATCCTTCTGAATCTGTTTAGTGTGATCATCTCTTGGTCTCCCTCTACGATTTTTACCCTCCACACTGCCCTCCAATACTAAATTGGTGATCGCTTGATGCCTCAGAACATGTCCTACCAACCGATCCCTCCTTCTAGTCAAGTTGTGCCACAAACTTCTCTTCTCCCCAATCCTATTCAATACCTCCTCATTAGTTATGTGATCTACCCATCTAATCTTCAGCATTCTTCTGTAGCACCACATTTCGAAAGATTCTACTCTCTTCTTGTCTAAACTATTTATCGTCCATGTTTCACTTCCATACATGGCTACACTCCATACAAATACTTTCAGAAACGACTTCCTAACATTTAAATCAATACTCGATGTTAACAAATTTCTCTTCTTCAGAAACGCTTTCCTTGCCATTGCCAGTCTACATTTTATATCCACTCTACTTCGACCATCATCAGTTATTTTGCTCCCCAAATAGCAAAACTCCTTTACTACTTTAAGTGTCTCATTTCCTAATCTAACCCCCTCAGCATCGCCCGACTTAATTCGACTACATTCCATTATCCTCGTTTTGCTTTTGTTGATGTTCATCTTATATCCTCCCTTCAAGACACTGTCCATTCCGTTCAACTGCTCTTCCAAGTCCTTTGCTGTCTCTGACAGAATTACAATGTCATTGGCGAACCTCAAAGTTTTTATTTCTTCTCCATGGATTTTAATACCTACTCCGAATTTTTCTTTTGTTTCCTTTACTGCTTGTTCAATATACAGATTGAATATCATCGGGGAGAGGATACAACCCTGTCTCACTCCCTTCCCAACCACTGCTTCCCTTTCATGTCCCTCGACTCTTACAACTGCCATCAGGTTTCTGTACAAATTGTAAATAGCCTTTCGCTCCCTGTATTTTACCCCTGCCACCTTCAGAATTTGAAAGAGATTATTCCAGTCAACATTGTCAAAAGCTTTCTCCAAGTCTACAAATGCTAGAGACGTAGGTTTGCCTTTTCTTAATCTAGCTTCTAAGATAAGTCGTAGGGTCAGTATTGCCTCACGTGTTCCCATATTTCTACGGAATCCAAACTGATCTTCCCCGAGGTCGGCTTCTACCAGTTTTTGCATTCGTCTGTACAGAATTCGCGTTAGTATTTTGCAGCCGTGACTTATTAAACTGACAGTTCGGTAATTTTCACATCTGTCAACGCCTGCTTTCTTTCGGATTGGAATTATTATATTCTTCTTGAAGTCTGAGGGTATTTCGCCTTTCTCATACGTTTTGCTCACCAGATGGTAGAGTTTTGTCAGGACAGCTCTCCCAAGGCTGTCAGTAGTTCTAATGGAATGTTGTCTACTCCCGGGGCCTTGTTTCGACTTAGGTCTTTCAGTGCTCTATCAAATTCTTCACGCAGTATCATATCTCCCATTTCATATTCATCTACATCCTCTTCCATTTCCATAATATTGTCCTCAAGTACATCGCCCTTGTATAGTCCCTCTATATACTCCTTCCACCTTTCTGCTTTCCCTTCTTTGCTTTGAACTGGGTTTCCATCTGAGCCCTTGATATTCATACACGTGGTTCTCTTTTCTCCAATGGTCTCTTTAATTTTCCTGTAGGCAGTATCTATCTTACCCCTAGTGAGGTAAGCCTCTACATCCTTACATTTGTCCTCTAGCCATGCCTGCTTAGCCATTTTGCACTTCCTGTCGATCTCATTTTTGAGATGTTTGTATTAGATCCATAACAAAAATAAAGTGGCGGCCGCTGTGACCAAGCGATTCTAGGCGCTTCAGTCCGGAACCGTGCTGCTGCTACGGTCGCAGGTTCGAATCCTGCCTCGGGAATGGAAGTGTGTGATGTCCTTAGGTTAGTTAGGCTTAAGTCTACGGGACTGATGACCTCAGATGTTAAGTCCCACAGTGCTTAGAGGAATTTGAACAAAAGTAAACATTTTTCCGTAAGGTTGTGTCCACTTCTGAACACCCACAATGTCGCATGACAGCGCATCACTAGTCACTGCCTGAAGATGTCCAACCAGCAGAGAGGCAGCCCTGATTAAAAACCTCTCAGCAGTCTATGGCCCCCAACGTCTTCTTTTAGACCGCGCAGCGTTCTTTCCGACAAGTAATTCGGTGGTCCGCCAGGTGCACAACCACGCACACAAAACTACTGCGTGGTTCGACGAACCTCACGTGCTGCCCACCGATAGTGAAACCGGCACTAGGGTTTAAAAATTAACAACTAAATTTTGTATGGCATGTATTCGGTATTATCGAGAAACATATCCGTTACAAAATATTCGTTACTCGTTATTTTCGTTACTGAAGGTCATTACTCATGTAGCCACCATACAAAATAATGTTGTTCTGGACTAGCAAGTTGTGGCGATTACCCTGTTCGTGAGTTTGCTATCTAAGTGATCTTTCTTTCCTGAAGAGGCTTTTCACTCTTCGTACTTACGCACAAGTGACATGGCTGTACTGGCGTTAATGGTAACAGCTGAAGTTGCAAGAGTTGCCCAAGGGAAGTGCGATAGCACCGCTCTTGTTCTGTGAGCGCAAACAAGATCTGACGGATAGGATGAGTAGCAATCTGCAACTGTTTTTTGATGACGCCGTACGGGAAAACGTCATCGCTGACTGGCTGTAGGAGGGTACAGAATGACTTAAACAGAACTTATGTTTGGTACGGTGAATGACAGCCTGCTGTAAATGTAGCTAGATGTAAATTAATGTAGATGAGTAGGAAAAACAATCCTGTAACGTTACAATAGGTTATTAATGGTTTGCTGCTTGATACATTCGCGCCGATTAAATATGTGGGTGTAACACTCATAAGCAACATTAAATGTAACTAGCACGTAACATCGGCTGTAGGAAAGGTGAATGGTCGACCTTAGTTTAACGGAAGAATATAAGGAAAATGTATCTCATCTATAAAGGAGACCGCATACACAACACATCTGTTGACGATGATGTTCGGTTTGTGGGGCGCTCAACTGCACCGTCATCAACGCCTGCACAAAGTCCCAATTTTTACAAAGTCCAGTTTTAACACAGTCCAATCTTCCCACTGTCACGAATGATGATGATGAAATGATGAGGGTCCGCAGCTCGTGGTCGTGCGGTAGCGTTCTCGCTTCCCACGCCCGGGTTCCCGGGTTCGATTCCCGGCGGGGCCAGGGATTTTCTCTGCCTCGTGATGACTGGGTGTTGTGTGATGTCCTTAGGTTAGTTAGGTTTAAGTAGTTCTAAGTTCTAGGGGACTGATGACCATAGATGTTAAGTCCCATAGTGCTCAGAGCCATTTGAACCATTTTGAAATGATGAGGACAACACAAACACCGCCGGCCACTGTGGCCGAGCGGTTCTAGGCGCTTCAGTCTGGAACCGCACTACTGCTCCGGTCGCAGGTTCGAATCCTGCCTCGGGCATGGATGTGTGTGATGTCCTTAGGTTGGTTAGGTTTAAGTAGTTCTAAGTCTAGGGGACTGATAGCATCAGATTTTAAGTCCCATAGTGCCTAGAGCCATTTGAACCGTTTGAACAAACACCCAGTCCCCGGGCAGAGAAAATCCCCAACCCGGCCGGGAATCAAACAAGAGACCCCGTGATCCAGAGGCAACAACGTAACCCACTAGACCACGACCTGCGGGTTAAGACTTGTGAGAAACATTCTCGAGTAGTGATTGGGTGTTTGGCGTCCCCGCAACATTTGTTACCAATAGATTAGATCAACAACCGAGTAATACGGAAATGTTCCACGAACTCAAATGGGAATTTCTGGCGGTAAGAAGAGGTTATTTTCGCGAATCACTGTTGGGAAAGTTAGGGACCAATATTTGCGGCAACTGCAGAACAATTCTACTGCCACCAACGTTAATCCCGCGGAAGGACCGTGAAAACAAGGTAAATTAGGACTCGTGCGGAAATACAGACATAATTATTTTTCACACATTCCTTTCACGAGTAGAACAAGAAAGACAATGACTAGTCGGCGGACTTTTAGATAAAACCCTATTCTTTCCCTGAGTTGCTAGTTGCAAATAACTGGTACTTACGGGTTTCATGGCTAACTAAACCTGAAACCGTTAATTTTATAGCACCTGAAATATCCTATTTCGAAGTTAACGCCTGTCTTGGCCTATTTCAGCTTTAAAATCCTAAAAGGTACTTTGAAGTTCACATAAAAGTGTTATATTTTCAAAACATTAGAATCGCTTACAAGACTGTTAAGAAGCAACAAAGAGGTTAGTAGTTACCTTTGTTTGCTTCTTAGGTTTTCCTGCCATTGTGGTATTGCGATACTTGGGAAGGAAAAATGTCTGTAGCTCACATAATCCTAGCTAACTGCCTGTTACGACAAAAAATAAATAAAACAAAAAATTTAAAAAAATCGTAGGCCCTGTACTGGCCTCAGATGAAAGAACACATACATGAGGGAAGACTTAAAGCTGCCCAGCCATTGCAGTAAAAAATGAAAGTAAAAAAAAAAAACGCTATCGGACTCCTTGGTTACACACGGACTCTCATTGTAGGAAAGCGAGGTCACTGTCGAATTTTTGCTATCCACCCGTCAAAGTGAACCAGTATGGAATGTATTGATGAATGCATGAAGTGTTAAGATGCTCATCATTCAAAACCTACCCTTGTTTCAGTGAGCGAATAGTTCTGTAAAAGAAAATGCCGAAAGCTGCTAGTTGAAAGTCTAGTCGTATAAGACTGTGGCTACCATAGTTTCTGCACTACATGAAATATGGAAAATTATGTGCTGACAAGCATGCAACTAAGCATTTAGTTCTTATGTTTTTAAGCTTGTTAGGCTTTCTGCCATTTCAGAATTGCGAATTTCTTTTCACGTGTTTCGAGATCAGAGCACTTCTGATGCAGATTATTTTATAAATACAGTTTCAAATTATACTAAGAGACACCGGGACTCAATTGTTCACTCTGATTACCATTTTTAAGTAGCAGAATTCAATTTTGATATAAAGGAAAAGTAAACAATGTGAAAATGTCGTACGTATACGAAAAAGCATAAATGTTTTTAAAATGATGCACTAAGATTTGATTTTTTTAATGTCTTGAGTCGTGACAAAAATATATTCGGTGACAGGTTAGATGGAAAACTAAAACTGCTAAACTGTGAGTTTTTTTAATTTTATTTTGAAGGAATTAAGCGCCGGTGTCCCTTGACAATAGTAAATGTTTTTATACGCACTGCTATACAGCATCTCGTTTCTTTCTTGTATCAGTTTATAATGATAAAATAAAGTCCCAGTTATCTCAGATGGAGCGTTACATAACGCAAATGCTGAACTAAAATGGAAATTGAAGCAAATTCTTTTAACAAAAACATGCGATGAATACCGCAAAAATAATCAACTCTTCAGTTGACTTGTGTCATGCTATTATGGCAGCACACATCCCCTTCCGAAAAATAGAAAATTCTGTTTACAAGGCTTTTCTTGAGAAATACTACCGTCAGTCTATTTTCCATTTCTCCTATTTTTAATATGCTTATACGTCAACTCTGAGCACTTTTCATTACGTTTAGTTTTTCTGCAGAATACTTTTTAGGGCCTGTTTCAGATCTGATATAGCCTAAACGAAAAATTGAAAGAGCCTATTTTAGGCGCTTAAACTGCATTCTTAACGACAAAAAAATCCGCGGTCTACTAATGACTAGCAGTGGTAACAGGTACCCTCCGCCGTGCACCTTACGACGTCTGTTCAAAAAATTCCAGAACTCTGTCCACAAAAGTTTTGTACGCTTACCTTTTACTAATTGTGCATGGTCTCCTTCGAAATACTCTTCTTCACAATTGATGCACCGCTCCTAACTCCGTTTCCACTTCCGGAAGCATCCTTGGTACGCCTCCTGCAGGATCGCTCGAAGCAACGTCTGCAACTTTTCTTTCATCTCATCTATCGTTGCAAATCTTCGTCCTTTCAAAGGGGTTTTCGACTTTGGGAATTAAAAAAGTTCGCATGGGCCAGGTCTGAGGAGCACGGAGGGTGAGGCAGCACAGTGATTTCGTTTCTTGTGCAACAGCCACGCACCAACAGGGATGAATGTGCGGGTACTTTACCGTGATACAAGAGTCAAGAATTGCCTCGCCACATTTCAGGCCCTTTCCACTAACATTGCTTGCAGACGTTGCAAAACGTCCCAGTAGCAAGAATTCATGATGAACGAACCCATCGGTAGTCGTCGGAGGGCATCCTGAACGAGGCTCACCTTCAACTTCCGTCCAACCAATTTTAAACCGTGTGAACCATTTATAACACCGATTATGGGTTAAGCGCTCATCACCGTAGGTTTCCTGCATCACTGTAAAGGTTTTCTTGAGTTTCACGCAAAATTTAATGTAGGCACGTTGCTCCTCTAACTCTGTCATCTTGAAATTCGCCAACTGTGCGACACAACGTTCTACTCAATACAACACCGAACAATAACTAACAAACATACAACAATGAACCTACCGGCAGCTACACATTAAACACACACGTGTGCAGGGATGCCAACCCCATTTCGCTCCAATACAGCATTGGTACGAAATTACGAATGTTCCGGAATTTTTTGAACAGACCTCGTATGCTGGCATGTGGATTCTGTGTGTAAATGGAGAAGAGAGAGAGAGAGAGAGAGAGAGAGAGAGAGAGAGAGTAGTATCATTGCCTCAAACTGTTGATTAAACCCTACACACACGACAGACACAAATCAGCAATAACTAAACACGTACACGATACAGGACGCCTATTAGGAAAAGCAGAGCGAAATCTCAAACTACTCCACAGACTAAACAAAGGGCATGAAATGATTTTGTTAGAAGAACTTGAGATATATATATATATATATATATATATATACACTACAGAAAATACGAAGACAAAATGCTAAACGATAAACTTGAAAATGAGCAGGTAAATTTCTTCAGATGCTTCGACAATATACTTAAAAGTAGTAGAAACAAACACCATTGTAAAATAGCAAATCCATATTTTTACGATAAATAACTTCTGCGCAAAAGCGTATCTGTGGAAGACCTGTAACATTATCTCTGTCAACTACATCTAAAAACATCTTTGTAACTGTTTATGTGAATTATCTCGATGTGTACAGTGAATTGAAAGTTGTGAGTGATGTTTAACATTTGTGAGACTGCTCAACTGGACCACCAGAAAAGTGTAACTACAAGTTCTTCCAAATTTCGCCACTAACTACATATAAAATCGATAACTAACTAAAAAACTGCACATCATTTATATATTGCTATAAAGTCAACAAAACAAAGCAGAACCTCACACATTGAAAACATTACGAAAAAAATGCCGTAGCACAAAGAAACACTTGAAAACGGGAATCACTTCCCGAAACGCGTCGTGTAAAACATAAAGAAAGTCGTGACTGGTAGCAGAAAGTTACTTATAAACAAACCCATTGTTTTCAGAGTCGCAGGCTTTAAAGGAAACCGTTTATAATGGACAAAATCAAACGGGGAATTATTTCGCGGAAAATTCCACAGAGCGTGCGCATTGCATCCATTGTTATTGACGATGCAGTGGCGCTTGCGAGATTGTGTAGGTCTTGGCAAGGACACCGAGTTATCAGCTTTGGCATGCCGACATTGTGAGTCACACGGGGAAACGTTCTAGTTATCAGAAGTGTAAAATTTTAAGCGGCGGCAACCGCATTCTTTTCCTTACGGAGGCATACCACGTCTCCTGCGACGTGGCTTCGGTACGTTTCCGAGGCGCTAGGGGACATGAATATTCTCGAAACGTGGAAGCAAACAGATTGTACACTTACAGCATTATTTTAAATTTGACTTCGGTAACAAGTTTCATTTAATTCAGATTATAACACACAGAGAATGTAGAATCGTCTTTAAGAGGTCAAGCAAATTAACAACACATTTCCCAATATTTCTACTCATTCATGGTGCCTGCAGTAATCAGCGTAACTCAATTGAAAGGGTAGTATAAAGCCGAGGCACGTGAAAACAAATAAAGCAACGAGCTTGACTGCACAGTAGGTCTCTATTCACTGGGAGCAGAGGGACTAATTACGTGGAGTAGCCATCAGCTGGACTTTTGACCTGTACACCAGGCGTGGTCCTATTTGACATGGATCGTTTTGCCTTTCTTCTCCCTACTATCGGTGGACCTACAGTTTAACGGACAATCCAATCGACGGTGCACCTTGCTAATCATTGCAAATGAATGATTATGATGGACGTTGCATTAACCGTCCATTCTTCTCAGTCAGCCCATAAAATAAATGATTTTACAATTTTGCTAATGAAGCAGTATACGTAAATCTTTTTGATTCTTGGACAACATTATCTTATCTTTTTTAAAGAAATTCAGTCATTATTAAGCGGCCTGACCGAGGAGTTAAAGCTGTTTGTCCAAAATGAGGCGTCCATGGCGGAAGTCCTACAGTCTGCAAATGTTATCGGAAATCAAAAAAGAAATGAGTTTGTTAAACTGCAAGACACTACGCACGGACAGATAGCACAGTGTACTGAAACTTGAGAAAAAGATAAGACGATGGGGTACGTTTGAAACAAAGATGTAGTTTTGTCGTGCGATTTTGGTCACGTTTTTTGCAGTAACTAATGAATAAATTACAATTAAAAATTAGCCTATTACTCCCTGTGGACATGTTCTAGGAGTAATTCAGCCAAATTTCAGAAAGATGTCTGCATTAGTGTGCCTGCAATCCATTCCGTCAGCGTGAAATACACTGATACTGTGAAATACACTGGATCTTTTCATGACCACTGTTCTTACGCCCTGTTACAATGCTTTCCGGTAGATACATTAGGTGTCAATCCGCGTTGATAAACGAACAAATCGGACAACTTCATTCACGGGCGCGTCCGAAAACGATAGCATCTTCCTGCCACTACGATACTACAGTGCGTTTGTTCTGAATCACGATGCAAAGTTCCTTTGGACACGCATGCATGTACAAAGGATCAGGCACTGCTGCGACTACAGCCGTTATGAAATACACTAAATGTGTTCTCAATTGCGAATATGTACAACCATCAGCTGTTGAATGGAATGATGAGAATCAAAATTTGCGCCGGACCGAGACACGAACCCGGATTTCCCGCTTATCACGAGCGGTCGCTTTACCGTTTTCTTTTTTTTTCTACATCTTTTTTTTTGTTTTTTGAACAGCGAAAAAATGTCAGGAGTGAGGTTTTTTATCTATTTTTAAGAAAGCTAGGAGAAACAGAAACCTTTATTATTCACAAAATAATCATTGTACGTCCTTATACATTATAACTGTCCTGAAAGGAACCTCGCTGCCGTCCTACCATGCAGCACGAAATAACAACAAAGTCAAAGTGGGGCCATCTCCGGCACCCTAAAGAAAAGTATTTATAGATATGAAAACAAAATTCGACGTACATCCCATAGCTAACTGTGCAAGTGTTGGTTCTTCCTAGGTCATATACTCGCATAGTTATCCTTAGATGATCACTTTACCTGGTCGGTTTCACAACGCCGTTTGGCTACACGTGCACGATTCACGGCCAGACCAAAGCTTCGATACATCGTCAGCATATGTTAACAACCTGTACTCGTGCATCAAAAATGGCTCTGAGCACTATACGAGTTAACTTCTGAGGTCATCAGTCGCCTAGATCTTAGAAATAATTAAACCGAACTAACCTAAGGACATCACGCACATTCATGCCCGAGGCAGGATTCGAATCTGCGACCGTAGCGGTCGCTCGGTTCCAGACTGTAGCGCCTAGAACCGCACGGTCACTCCGGTCGGCACTCGTACATCCACTATGTATATTCCCGTGCAGGCGATATATTTTACTTGGAAGTTGCTTGCCCAATGTCGACGAAAAATAAAATATTGCAGTGCCCGTGTTATTTCGGGCAAACTACACTCCTGGAAATGGAAAAAAGAACACATTGACACCGGTGTGTCAGACCCACCATACTTGCTCCGGACACTGCGAGAGGGCTGTACAAGCAATGATCACACGCACGGCACAGCGGACACACCAGGAACCGCGGTGTTGGCCGTCGAATGGCGCTAGCTGCGCAGCATTTGTGCACCGCCGCCGTCAGTGTCAGCCAGTTTGCCGTGGCATACGGAGCTCCATCGCAGTCTTTAACACTGGTAGCATGCCGCGACAGCGTGGACGTGAACCGTTTGTGCAGTTGACGGACTTTGAGCGAGGGCGTATAGTGGGCATGCGGGAGGCCGGGTGGACGTACCGCCGAATTGCTCAACACGTGGGGCGTGAGGTCTCCACAGTACATCGATGTTGTCGCCAGTGGTCGGCGGAAGGTGCACATGCCCGTCGACCTGGGACCGGACCGCAGCGACGCACGGATGCACGCCAAGACCGTAGGATCCTACGCAGTGCCGTAGGGGACCGCACCGCCACTTCCCAGCAAATTAGGGACACTGTTGCTCCTGGGGTATCGGCGAGGACCATTCGCAACCGTCTCCATGAAGCTGGGCTGCGGTCCCGCACACCGTTAGGCCGTCTTCCGCTCACGCCCCAACATCGTGCAGCCCGCCTCCAGTGGTGTCGCGACAGGCGTGAATGGAGGGACGAATGGAGACGTGTCGTCTTCAGCGATGAGAGTCGCTTCTGCCTTGGTGCCAATGATGGTCGTATGCGTGTTTGGCGCCGTGCAGGTGAGCGCCACAATCAGGACTGCATACGACCGAGGCACACAGGGCCAACATCCGGCATCATGGTGTGGGGAGCGATCTCCTACACTGGCCGTACACCACTGGTGATCGTCGAGGGGACACTGAATAGTGCACGGTACATCCAAACCGTCATCGAACCCATCGTTCTACCATTCCTAGACCGGCAAGGGAACTTGCTGTTCCAACAGGACAATGCACGTCCGCATGTATCCCGTGCCACCCAACGTGCTCTAGAAGGTGTAAGTCAACTACCCTGGCCAGCAAGATCTCCGGATCTGTCCCCATTGAGAATGTTTGGGACTGGATGAAGCGTCGTCTCACGCGGTCTGCACGTCCAGCACGAACGCTGGTCCAACTGAGGCGCCAGGTGGAAATGGCATGACAAGCCGTTCCACAGGACTACATCCAGCGTCTCTACGATCGTCTCCATGGGAGAATAGCAGCCTGCATTGCTGCGAAAGGTGGATATACACTGTACTAGTGCCGACATTGTGCATGCTCTGTTGCCTGTGTCTATGTGCCTGTGGTTCTGTCAGTGTGATCATGTAATGTATCTGACCCCAGGAATGTGTCAATAAAGTTTCCCCTTCCTGGGACAATGAATTCACGGTGTTCTTATTTCAATTTCCAGGAGTGTATTTTCAAGTAAAATGTCTCCAGGTTGACGACATATTGAAGTCTGGATCTGGCCGTAAGTCGTGCCCGGATAGCCAAATGGTAAGGCGACCGCTCGCGATAAGCCGGGAAATCCGAGTTCAAGGCCTGGTCTGGCAAAAATTTTCGTTGTTGTCATTCTATTCAACAATTGATGGTTGTACCTAATCGCAATTGCGAATACATTTAACGCATTCCTGCCACTTTGTCACGTTTCCGCATTAAACCATGTTATTCCAGTAGTTCCATACAACCGACTGGCATACACAGGGTGTTCGAAAATTCAAGTTACAAACTTCCAAAACTTGTAGAGGGGAGTGAGTAGATAACACTCTGAATGGAACCTGTGTCCGAAAATGTACCGTTCCCGTTATACAACCATTTGAAAACTTGTTTGTAACGTGACCACTTTTACAAGTAGTTGATTAGGCATGAGGCAGTACATCACTTGTATTACACTTCCACTCATTAATAACCAAAGGAATTACTCCCGTTGGCGGTATTTCTTCAACGTGATACTGTGCGTCATCTTCCAGCTTGGATGTGCGACGTCTGCTTGGAGCACCAAAGTCAAGCCAGCTGTCGGTGAAGGTAACCCTTTCTCGTGGCTGTTGCGTAATTTTGGCGGAAAGGGTATGTGATGGAGACGGACGTTGTGGAGAACGATCTTGATAAGAGCTACTAGCAGCTTTTCCATTACCGTGAGCTTCTCCATTCAGAAGGATGATGCCTGTCTATCCTGCAAACGTGTATTCAACCATGTTTCTCTAACATTCAGCGACTCGTGAATGACGCTTGAACCAGGTCAGGGAGGTAGGACAGACAGATTCAAGTGACAAATGACATCAGCCGATCCGACGTAATCACTCCCCCCCAAAGATGATTGCCCTATTGCATACCTACCAAATATGGTGTCAAATTGCTATAGAAAGGGATCGATATGTTTCTGGACATTGGTTCCTGTTGAAAATATTGTGTACTCACTCTCCTCTACAGGAACTAGAAGTTCGTAACAGGCATTTCCGAACACACTGTCCATTCTTTGTCATGGTCTACATCTGGTACCAGTTCTAGACCATCTACGACGACCATCGAGCCTTTTTAAGGGTGTTACAAATATTTCGTTTGGTGAACTGCCATAGACGCTTACATTATACCCTACTGGCCATTAAAATTGCTACACCAAGAAGAAATGCAGATGATAAACGGGTATTCAATGGACAAATATATTATACTAGAACTGAAATGTGATTACATTTTCACGCAATTTCGGTGCATGGTCCTGAGAAATCAGTACCCAGAACAACCACCTCTGGCCGTAATAACGACCTTGATACGCCTGGGCATTGAGTCAAACAGAGCTTGGATGGCGTGTACAGGTACAGCTGGCCATGCAGCTTCAACACGGTACCACAGTTCATCACGAGTAGTGACTGGCGTATTGTGACGAGCCAGTTGCTCGACCACCATGGCCAGACGTTTTCAATTGGTGAGAGATCTGGAGAATGTGCTGGCCAGGGCAGCAGTCAAACATTTACTGTATCCAGAAAGGACCGCACAGGACCTGCAACATGCGGTCGTGCATTATCCTGCTGAAATGCAGGGTTTCGCAGGGATCGAATGAAGGGTAGAGCCACGGGTCGTAACACATCTGAAATGTAACGTCCACTGTTCAAAGTGCCTGCATTGCGAACAAGAAGTGACCGAGACGTGTAACCAATGGCACCCCATACCATCACGCCAGGTGATACGCCAGTGTGGCGATGACGAATACATGCTTCCAATGTGCGTTCACCGCGATGTCGCTAAACACCGATGCGACCGTCACGATGCTGTAAACAGAACCTGGATTCATCGGAAAAAATGACGTTTTGCCGTTGGTGCACCCAGGTTCGTCGTTGAGTACACCATCCCAGGCGCTCCTGCCTATGATGCAGCGTCAAGGGTAACCGCAGCCATGGTCTCCGAGCTGATAGTCCATGCTGCTGCAAACGTCGTTGAACTGTTCGTGCAGATGGTTGTTGTCTTGCAAACGTCCCCATCTGTTGACTCGGGGATCGAGACGTGGCTACACGATCCGTTACAGCCATGCGGATAAGATGCGTGTCATCTCGACTGCTAGTGATACGAGGCCGTTGGGATCCAGCACGGCGTTCCGTATTACCCTCGTGAACCCACCGATTCCATATTCTGCTAACAGTTATTGGATCTCAACCAACGCGAGCAGCAATGTCGCTATACGATAAACCGTAATCGCGATAGGCTACAATTCGACCTTTATCAAAGTTGGAAACGTGATGGTACGCATTTCTCCTCGTTACACGAGGCATCACAACAACGTTTCACTAGGCAATGCCGGTCAGCTGCTGTTTGTGTATGAGAAATCGGTTGGAAAGTTTCCTCATGTCAGCAAGTTGTAGGTGTCGCCACCGGCGCCAACCTTGTGTGAATGCTCTGAAAAGCTAATCATTTGCATATCACAGCATCTTCTTCCTTTCGGTGAAATTTCGCGTCTGTAGCACTTCATCTTCGTGGTGTAGCAATTTTAATGTCCAGTAGTGTAGATTAGGTAAGCCCGACCAGTATGTGGGCGTACATCACGAGGTGTACGGCCCCGCGATCTACTAATGGCTCCTCCATCATCCGTGAAAGTTTTCGTGGTCGTCACGGAAGCACCCTGATGTGTTGGCTAGCCACAGACTTTCAGAGAGAAACCCACCTGCGCTCTGTGGGCTGAAGAGGCCGCAGTGGAGTGTTCCCCGTCGCCTCTCTGGACCGGACCGTTAACGAAGCGCGGGTGCACGTGCAAAGGGCGGGCCGGTCATTAGCGACGCCGCGTTGTTTACGCAAAAAGTTGTCTACGCGCCCCGAGTCACAGTCCCCGTGCACAAAGTGGACAGACAGCGCGCGCGAGCTTGCGTCGCCGCGTAACTTTCCGTCCGTGTGTGCGGAGCAAATTATATGTGTTTCGCCCCTTCCTCCCACTCGTCAGTCGCCACTCCAGAATGTTGCCACAGACAACAGCGTAAGACACGCCATTGTTAAAGGGAAAAAAATCTAGTAAATGTACCAGGCAGACTGTAGAACACATTTCAGTCAGAGGCTCCGGCAACAATGTCGACATGTGCCGTAAAAGCTTAGTCACAACAAAGTGTGCGAAACGTTACTTTGTGCTGAAGTCCATCCGAGCTGTCAGAGAGAACATAAGGAAATCTCTCGCCTGAAGACATCTTACGCTGCTGACAATAGAGGACAGAGTGTAATGGCCTTGCCGGCCGGTGTGGCCGAGCGGTTCTGGGTGCTTCAGTCTGGAACCGCGCGACCGCTACGGTCGCAGGTTCGAATTCTGCCTCGGGCATGGATGTGTGTGATGTCCTTAGGTTAGTTAGTTTTAAGTAGTTCTAAGTTCTAGGAGACTGATGACTTCAGATGTAAAGTCCCATAGTGCTCAGAGCTATTTGAACCATTTGTAATGGGCTTTGTTATTCTGCTTTTGTAGGTTGTATCATAATCAAGTGATATCAGTTTAATAAGCCACGGCTGCCAAATACTAACACCAATTCTTTACAGACGAATGGAAAAACTAGTAGAAGCCGACCTCGGGGAAGATCAGTTTCGATTCCGTAGAAATGTTGGAACGCGTGAGGCAATACTGACCCTACGACTTATCTTAGAAAATAGATTAAGGGAAGAAAAACTTACGTTTCTAGCATTTACAGACTTAGCGAAAACCTTTGACAACTTTGACTAGAATACCCTCTTTCAAATTCTGAAGGTGGCAGGGGTAAAATACAGGGAGCGAAAGGCTGTTTCCAATGTGTACAGAAACCAGATGGCAGTTATAAAAGTCGAGGGGCACGAAAGGGAAGCAGTGGTTGGGAAGGGAGTGAGACAGGGTTGTAGCCTATCCCCGATGTTACTCAATCTGTATATTGAGCAAGGAGTGAAGGAAACAAAAGAAAAATTCGGAGTAGGAATTCAAATACATGGAGAAAAAATAAAAACTTTGAGGTTCGCCGACGAAATTGTAATTCTGTTAGAGACAGCCAAGGACTTGGAAGAGAAGTTGAACGGAATGGATAGTGTCTGAACAGGAGGATATAAGATGAACATCAACAAAAGCAAAACGAGGATAATGGAATGTAGACGAATTAAATCGGGTGATGCTGCGAGAATTAGATTAGGAAATGAGACGCTTAAAGTAGTAAAGGAGTTTTGCTATTTGGCGAGCAAAATAGCTGATGATGGTCGAAGTAGAGAGGATATAAAATGTAGACTGGCAATGGCAAGGAAAGCGTTCCTGAAGAAGAGAAATTTGTTAACATCGAGTATAGATTTGTAACTTGTTGGACGAAGATGTTTGACATAGAGCAGTTTGGGAAGTAATGTACTGAGACACCGAGGTCAGATTCCACGCAGAATATTTGATTATCGATAAGTCACAAACGTCAATCACTTGTAAACCGTAATAATAAACAAAGATTGTACGTGCGAGTAAATCCGGGTAACATTAAAAGAGATCAATGAAATAATAGCAACAGTTTTCCAGAAACCTCCTGGCAGATTAAAACTGTGTGCCCGACCGAGACTCGAACTCAGGTCCCGAGTTCGAGTCTTGGTCGGGCACACAGTTTTAATCTGCCAGGAGGTTTCATATCAGCGCACACTCCGCTGCAGAGTGAAAATCTCATTCTGAAAAGTTTTCCTCTTCACATCCCAACCGAAACATCAAGTGGTAAATGCTGATGCACATTTATAATTATGAGCAAAATTTAGTAAGAGCCTGCTACTACGTGGAGGAAACAGAAAGAAATCAACCAGCGACCTGGTTCGCGCGCTTCATGCGCGGTCTCCGAGACTGACGGGCTTACGATAATTGCGCGTTGAAAAAGATACGAATGCATTCGACCGACTGACTGATTCTACTGATTGTAAGACGCCGAGCCGAAAGATCATGTGCACTGCTCCTCGAGACCCAAATATAGAATGTCTGTGTGTTTCTATAACCGAGTTGGAACGTTGCAGCTTGCTGGACCAGAGCAGTCCAATTCGGGTCCGTGCTAATGCCTCCTAGACGATCAAACGATCTGTCAAACTTAGCGTATCTATCACATTACTTGAGAGTGTGTTGCTATGTCTGACGTGTTTGTCAAATAAATACCGTGTTTGAGAAAAATTTTGATTGACAGCCTATTTAGAGAACACAGAGGAACAAAAAAAGTAATTTTGGCCTTGTGAGGGCTATTGGAGAGAATGATGGGTATGAATAGAAGAACTTCTGTTACCTTCACTCACTCAGAAAAAACTTTTGACAAAGTGATTGGGGGTTACTCTTTAGAACTATGAAAAAAGTAGGATTTAACTGGAAGGATACAAGCTCCGTCCGAACAGGCCGTGAAGTTCCAACAGTACCGACCGACCGCCGTGTCAACTTCAGTGGATGCCGGTTGCGGGCATGTGGTCAGCACACCGCTCTCTCAGCCATTGTCAGTTTCCGTGACTAGTGCCACTACTTCTCAAACAAGCAGCTTATCAATTTGCCTCACAAGGGCTGAGTGCACATCACTGACCTACAGCACTCGGCACACCCAGACGGTGACTAACTCAAGTGCTAGCCAAGCTCGACAGCGCGTAACTTCGGTATCTGGCGGGAACCGGTGTTACCACTGCGGCAAAGCCATTGACTGACAGAAAGGATAGAAGAATGATTAATGAACTGTATCAGAAACAAAGCACAAAATAAACATCAACAAGGTTGAGGAAAGAGCCATGATTGGAGTTGGTCGAGGATTCCCATAGTTAATGTGTTCGCTGAGGAAGCTATTCGAACGATGAAGGAGACGACGAAAATAAAACCCTATGGGGAAAGGATACATCATGTCTGATTGCTGACAACACAGACCGATAAAAATGAATAGAATGTTCCAAGTCCTATCAGACACTTTTAAAATACGGAAATGGAATGTGAACAAATGAAAACAAGAGTAATGGTAGTACGGAAAAATAAGGGAGGAAAAAAAAAAATCATAAAATTTTACAAACTTCCAGCGTGCTGGAGTAGCTGTGGATCAGCAACTTGTGTTAATCAGTCCAACGAAAAACCAGTCCAAAGTTGTAAATTTTACATACAGATAACTGCGCTGTAACCGTTCGTTGCACATTTTTGACATGGTTTTAACATTTTCGGAAATACCATTTTTGACTATGTTACAACGATTTGGAAATGGCTCTCGGCCCGAAACCAGCTGATAACCGCGCAGGTGAGCGCCCCACAAACCAAAGATCATCATCTTCCACCTGCCGGGCAAGTTCCGGAGTGCGGACCGGAGGATTGGTGAACCTTTCCTCGACCTTTTCTGGACGCAGATTTCACTGGGCGCAGTTTACAGGACATCGTATACCCTCTGCAATGCTCTTCACAGGGGTTAACAGGGTACGTACTTGAATGTAGATGCAGAAAGACAAGGCAAGTCGCCTCTAGTAGGAGCACGAGCGCAATGCGAGGTAGCCGCGTTGGCGGCAAAGCTCTGAAGTGGGTGAGGGGCGCCCGTTTCACTTCTCTTTGGAGTGACAGTGAACAGTAAAGTACGAAAACAGAGTCGGGTGGACGTGGCCCAGCTGCCGACAAGGTCAGCTGCGGAGGCCGCGCTCTCTTCCGGCGTCAGACTGTTGGTCGGGTATGCAGCTGGCCGACCAGAACGCTGCCAGCTGCGCGCCGTGCTGCTAATTCTGACGCTGTGCTGCAGACTTTAAAATACTCTGCCTCTGGACAAAGAGCCGCGGACGCTCCCCCCCCCCCCCCCCCCCCCCGCATACAGGAGCCACCGCGACATGCAGTAGGACTAGGGTTGCCATCTGTCCCGATACATCGGGACCGTCGCCGTTATAGACCTTGTCCCGACATCCAGACAAGACCCAATTTTGTCCCGATTTTGCAAAACACTGGTACGAGCTTGGCTCAATTACTGGAGTAACGCCACCTGTTAGCGCAACTTGTAAGTGCAACATTAATTAGTTTTATTTATGTCAATGTCCACCTGCTTAGCCGGGTGGTAACGTGCTTGCCTCCCATGCACTGGGCCCGGGTTCGATTCCCGACCGGGTTGGAGATTTTCTCCGCTCCGGGACTGGGAGTTGTGTTGTCCTCATCATCGGCCGCAGTCGCCCAATGTGGCGCCGACTGAAATAACACTTACACTTGGAGGCCGAACACGACTGGGATATCCCGGCCAACAATGCCATACGATAATTTCAGTCATTTCATTTATGTCAACAAGTTAATGTTGACAAGGTCGTCACACAGATGGCACTGCATGTTGCGTATCCTGTATAGGCGATGCAAGCACATTCTAGATCTAGCGCCATCATTCGAGAAAATACCAGACTTTTCCCGTAGCACGGGGCTGGAAGTATTTAAGCAGCGCGGAAGATTGGGTGAGTGTGATCTCCTAAGGCAATTATTTCTGAACGTCGTACGAACAACTAGCGCAGGTTAGTACTGTTTAAACTGTTTACTGAGGGTCCCATGGGGCGTGAAGTGTACAGTGACCTGTACTTCGATGATTGTCGATTATTTACTGTCTAATAAACTTATCTTACTATAGCTTACGAAAATGATTAAGGATGGACAGAGAAAGTGCAAATTTTCGGATGATTACCAAAAGAGTGTTCTTTTGTCAAGAAAGGACGTACGGGTCATCAGCAAGCGTTGAGCTGTTTCATCTCAGTAAGGCCCTTATTCCACTAGGCCGCCAGGCGGCGCGACCAGTCACGACACCGGAGGCGCTGCTCGTCATTGGGAATAGATTGTTATGGAGCTTATTAGACTAGTGCAGCCAGTAGCGCCGCCAGATGCTGGCTGCCGACTGGCTACCTTGACCCACCACCACAACGACCGCCACTGGTGGCGGAGAGCCTTGGCGGGGCATCGTGTCAAACGGAGCCTGTTACACTGTGTCGCCCGTCCTGCCACCACCAGTCCGTCTGGCCATCACGTCGTCAGTTCGCCGCTTTGCGCTAGTGACCATTGATCATTTCGGACAACAACTATACATACATGCTCCTCCTAGCACTTATAATGAAGAGGAGAAGGCGAAGGGAGAGGAAGATGCATGTACTCCCTGTGCTATCGTTAAGAGAATCTAAAGGGTTGTATTTTACTCTTTTTGATGAGCTGTGTTTGGACGACAACAAGTTTTTTAATTACGTACGAATGTCTAAATAGTCTTTCTTTGAGTTATTGTCGTTAATAAAGGCTGATATCACCGGGAAAGAAACGAAAATGAGAAAGTGTACCTCGCAAGAAGAAAAACTCGTAGGCACTTTGGGGTCAGTAAATCGATAAATTGTATTGAAAGCTATTAAATTTTTTGCTTTAAATACTTACACAGGTTATTCCTCTCGACCAAGCACCGCTGCTCAAAATCCGATGGGAGTGAACAAATAATTTCATTCCAAGCATTTAGTTTTAACTGCTTATTACTGTAAGCTTCAGGACTTGTGTCCCAAACTGCCGGATGCTGTTCAATTGCACAAACGAAATCTGGGGTATTGGCTTGTGTGCCCAATAGCTTCTGACATTCTTTCAGTGCTTCTTCCAGCTTCATGTTTTTTCCCTTTTGTCGTGTCTGCACTTTCACTCCTTTCCACAGTGCCACTCGTTCACTAGACATACTGAAACAAATGAAATCGTGAGCTGCCTAGCGCCCTAGTGTAGTAAGGCCCTATCTCATGGAGGTAAGACAGACATGAGCCATCATACACTCCTGGAAATGGAAAAAAGAACACATTGACACCGGTGTGTCAGACCCACCATACTTGCTCCGGACACTGCGAGAGGGCTGTACAAGCAATGATCACACGCACGGCACAGCGGACACACCAGGAACCGCGGTGTTGGCCGTCGAATGGCGCTAGCTGCGCAGCATTTGTGCACCGCCGCCGTCAGTGTCAGCCAGTTTGCCGTGGCATACGGAGCTCCATCGCAGTCTTTAACACTGGTAGCATGCCGCGACAGCGTGGACGTGAACCGTTTGTGCAGTTGACGGACTTTGAGCGAGGGCGTATAGTGGGCATGCGGGAGGCCGGGTGGACGTACCGCCGAATTGCTCAACACGTGGGGCGTGAGGTCTCCACAGTACATCGATGTTGTCGCCAGTGGTCGGCGGAAGGTGCACGTGCCCGTCGACCTGGGACCGGACCGCAGCGACGCACGGATGCACGCCAAGACCGTAGGATCCTACGCAGTGCCGTAGGGGACCGCACCGCCACTTCCCAGCAAATTAGGGACACTATTGCTCCTGGGGTATCGGCGAGGACCATTCGCAACCGTCTCCATGAAGCTGGGCTACGGTCCCGCACACCCTTAGGCCGTCTTCCGCTCACGCCCCAACATCGTGCAGCCCGCCTCCAGTGGTGTCGCGACAGGCGTGAATGGAGGGACGAATGGAGACGTGTCGTCTTCAGCGATGAGAGTCGCTTCTGCCTTGGTGCCAATGATGGTCGTATGCGTGTTTGGCGCCGTGCAGGTGAGCGCCACAATCAGGACTGCATACGACCGAGGCACACCCGGCATCATGGTGTGGGGAGCGATCTCCTACACTGGCCGTACACCACTGGTGATCGTCGAGGGGACACTGAATAGTGCACGGTACATCCACACCGTCATCGAACCCATCGTTCTACCATTCCTAGACCGGCAAGGGAACTTGCTGTTCCAACAGGACAATGCACGTCCGCATGTATCCCGTGCCACCCAACGTGCTCTAGAAGGTGTAAGTCAACTACCCTGGCCAGCAAGATCTCCGGATCTGTCCCCCATTGAGCATGTTTGGGACTGGATGAAGCGTCGTCTCACGCGGTCTGCACGTCCAGCACGAACGCTGGTCCAACTGAGGCGCCAGGTGGAAATGGCATGGCAAGCCGTTCCACAGGACTACATCCAGCATCTCTACGATCGTCTCCCTGGGAGAATAGCAGCCTGCATTGCTGCGAAAGGTGCATATATGCTGTACTAGTGCCGACATTGTGCATGCTCTGTTGCCTGTGTCTATGTGCCTGTGGTTCTGTCAGTGTGATCATGTAATGTATCTGACCCCAGGAATGTGTCAATAAAGTTTCCCCTTCCTGGGACAATGAATTCACGGTGTTCTTATTTCAATTTCCAGGAGTGTATTTCCACAAAGAATCTTGACAGCATCGACATCTAAGCCTATTTCTGCGTTCATGATTAAGGAAGATACCCAGCAAGAATTGCTCGTTGCTGCAGCAGAACTTTAACAATAGTTTATGATGTTGTCAAGCATCATTTTTAGTCCTCCTGACTGCACCGTAAAACTGAATGCCACAATGTATCCTGACTCCAAAGTCGCCGCGTTTGGAGGCAACCCGGTCAGGCTCAACGCCTTAGACATACTGTTCAGCGAGTGCAGCATGGTGGTGGTGGTGGTGGTGGTGGTGGTGGTTAGTGTTTAACGTCCCGTCGACAACGAGGTCAATAGAGACGTAGCGGAAGCTCGGGTTAGGCAAGGAAATCGGCCGTGCCCTTTCAAAAGGAACCATCCCGGCATTTGCCTGAAACGATTTAGGTAAATCACGGAAAACCTAAATCAGGATGGTTGGAGACGGGATTGAACCGTCATCCTCCCGAATGCGAGTCCAGTGTGTGCAGCAAGGTGGACGTTCCCTGCTGTTTTGGGGTGGCATTATGTGGGGCCGACACACGGCGTTGGTGGTCATGGAAGGCGCCGTAACGGCTGTACGATACGTGAATGGCATCCTCCGGCCGTTAGTGCAACCATATCGGCAGCATATTGGCGCAGCATTCGTCTTCATGGACGACAATTCGCGCCCCCATCGTGCACATCTTGTGAATGACTTCCTTCCGGATAATGACACCGCTCGACTAGAGTGGCCAGTATGTTCTCCAGACAGGAAACCTATCGACCATGCCTGGGATAGATTGAAAACGGCTGTTTATGGGCGACGTGATCCACCAACCACTCTGAGGGATCTACGCCGAATCGTCGCTGAGGAGTGGAACAATCTGGACCAACAGTGCCTTGATGAACTTGTGCATAGTATGCCACGACGAATACAGGCATGCATCTATGCAAGAGGACGTGCTACTGGGTATTAGAGGTACTAGTGTGTACAGCAATCTGGACCACCATCCCTGAAAGTCTCGCTGTATGGTGGTACAATGCAGTGTGTGGTTTTCATGAGTAATAGAAAGGGCGGAAACGATGTTTATGTTGATCTCTATTCCAATTTTCTGTACAGGTTTCGGAACCGAGGTGATGCAAAACTTTTTTGATGTGTGTATAAGTATCTAGGGGTAATATATGAACTATGTTATGGAATCGTCGGGCAATTGGAATACAGTGATTTCCCATCCTTGGAATGGTGCTCTTACGCGGCAGAAGACTGAAGTACAGCAAAATGTTCCCGTGACGCTCGGTAGCGAGTCCAGTTCGTCTCGAGATGTCGTGTGACGTACGCCGCTGAAAAACTGTTTTCGTTGTTTGGTAAAATTTTTGCACGTACGTTTCAGAAAGATGCAGTAATTACTAAAATTTACGCTGACGATTAAAATTACGAAAATGATAAAAGAATAGTAGATCGATATGTAGTGCTCGATATTTGATATCGATACAGTTGGTTGTGCTGTTATATTGCGAAGCCCGAGATGGCGTGTCGGACAATATAGAAGACAATAAAAAGTGGGTCCACCTCGACTGTGCAAATGCCGAGAACGAAGATTACAATTGTGTCTTCTGCAGATACGTGAATGTAAAGCGAGTCAACCGCATTAAACAAACAGGTCTTCTGTCGTTACACCATCGTCAGGTACAAAGAGAAATACCCTGTGAAATTTTTGTAGGCTCAAGGATTTTAAAATAGTGCAGCTACAGAATATTTTAGTTAGTTCCAGATATGGCAGTTGTTAATGTTGACTACAACGAGAGGGATTATTTAAGTAAAATGCCATGAGAAATATAATATTTAGACTGAAACTTTTTGATAGATTAAAACTGTGTGCCGAACCGAGACTCGAACTCGGAATCTTTGCCTTTCGCGGGCCAGTGCTCTATCAACTGAGCTACCCAAGCACGACTCATAACCTCTCCATACAGCTTCAGTTCTGGCAGTACCTCGTCTTCTACTGCCAGAATTGAAGCTGTGAGGACGATTCGTGCGACGAGCTTGGGTAGCTGAGTCGATAGAGCACATGCCAGCCGGAGGCAAAGGTCCCGAGTTCGAGTCTCGGTCCGGCTCACAGTTTTTATTTGCCAAGAAGTTTCATATCAGCGCACACTCCACTGCAGTGTGAAAATCTCATTTTGCGTTGTTTGGGTTGTTTTGGAGGAAGAGACCAAACTGCGAGGACATCGGTCTCATCGGTTTAGGGATGGACGGGAAAGGAGGTCGGGCGTGCCCTTTCAAAGGAACCATCCCGGCATTTACCTGGAGCGATTTAGGGAAATCACGGAAAACCTACATCAGGATGGCCGGACGCGGGATTGAACCGTCGTCCTCCCGAAAGCGAGTCCAGTGTGCTAACCACTGCGCCACCTCGCTCGGTTTTCATTTTGGAATATTTAGGTGACAAATTATGTGACAGATTTGATAGTGAACTGCATGACACATTACAACAAATGTTCTAAGAGGAAAAATAAGTGATAAACTTGTAGTAAATATGGTGACATACTCCAAGGGGATGATTATACAGCATGGCAGCTTCTTTTTCAGATTGCGATCTTTGTGTACACCACTTTCGACGCCTCACTGCTCTTGTTGTAGACCTGCAGCCATCAAACTTTTTTCACAGCGGGCCGCATAAATGAAAAATTCTGTACTGAATGCAATAATTTAAAAATGAAAATGGCAAGTTTAAGAGACGTAGCAGCCAGAACGTCTCCTACTTTCTAAAAAATAATATTCAAGATAAACTTTTGTTCTAAAAACAATATTTAAATTTAATTGAACACAACGTCTCGTGCTGCATACGTTTTATGAAGCACGTTTGAGTACCGTTGGCGGTCCGGACGAACTGAGGTCGCGAGCCTGATCCGGCCCATTAGCCGTTGTTTGGCGGCCCCTGTCTAGACCAATCGCATTTACGAAATTCATAATTCCCTCGTTTGTGCCTCTCTCCACTGTTGTACACAAACAAACAAACAACTAACAAAACAGGTGGCTAAATGTCAGCTCATGAACTTCTGAACAAAAGCGAAACGATACTGCTTTCGCTGTCACATGACTACAGTGCTGCCGGTGAGAGATGAAGGAAACAAAAATGAGACCGAGAGCGAAGCATTTACAAACAAGCAGAGAGATAGCTATCTCCCTGCAATACGAAATATTCTCCGCACTTTGATAACGCCGGCTGCCCTCCAGTAATACATCGGCAACGACCTGCAAGCTCAGCAACACTACCCAGTCATAACGCAAAATTGCTATTACAGCCACATTGTAACAGCGTAGACGGCAACACCATCGCGGCTAAATATTGCGGTAAATACGGCCCGTGTAATACAGTCAGGTGACGAAAGCCGTGGTTTAGCAACATGAATGTATAAAGATGGTGGTAGTATCGTGTACATTGCATATAAAAGGACAGTACACTGATGGAGATGGATGTTATTTGTACTCAGGTGATACGAGGTGCATTCAAGTTCTACGGCCTCCGATTTTTTTTTCTCTGGACTGGAAAGAGTTAGAAACATGAGCATTGTTTTAAAATGAGGCCGCGTTCATTGTCAACACATCCCAGAGATGGCAGCACCGTACGGCAGATGGAATTTTACCGCCAGCGGCGAGAATGAGAACTGTTTTAAATACTTAAAATGGCGACGTTTTCCTTACTTGAACAGCGTGCAATCATTCGTTTTCTGAATTTGCGTGGTGTGAAACCCAATGAAATACATCGACAGTTGAAAGAGACATGTGGTGATGGAGTTATGGATGTGTCGAAAGTGCGTTCGTGGGTGCGACAGTTGAATGAAGGCAGAACATCGTCTGACAACAAACTGAAACAACCTCGGGCTCGCACAAGCCGGTCTGACGACATGATCGAGAAAGTGGAGAGAATTGTTTTGGGGGATCGCTGAATGACTGTTGAACAGATCGCCTCCAGAGTTGGCATTTCTGTGGGTTCTGTGCACACAATCCTGCATGACGACCTGAAAATGCGAAAAGTGTCATCCAGGTGGGTGCCACGAATGCTGACGGACAACCACATGGCTGCCCGTGTGGCATGTTGCCAAGCAATGTTGACGCGCAACGACGGCATGAATGGGACTTTCTTTTCGTCGGTTGTGACAATGGATGAGACGTAGATGCCATTTTTCAATCCAGAAACAAAGCGCCAGTCAGCTCAATGGAAGCACACAGATTCACCGCCACCAAAAAAATTTCGGGTAACCGCCAGTGCTGAAAAAATGATGGTGTCCATGTTCTGGGACACCATTACGTTCCATAGGGCACTACGGTAACAGGTGCATCCTACGAAAATGTTTTGAAGAACAAATTCCTTCCTGCACTGCAACAAAAACGTCCGGGAAGTGTTGCGCGTGCGCTGTTTCACCAAGACAATGCACCCGCACATCGAGCTAACGTTCCGCAACAGTTTCTTCGTGATATCGAGTTTGAAGTGATTCCTCATGCTCCCTACTCACCTGACCTGGCTCCTAGTGACTTTTGGCTTTTTCCAACAATGAAAGACACTCTCCGTGGCCGCACATTCACCAGCCGTGCTGCTATTGCCTCAGCGATTTTCCAGTGGTCAAAACAGACTCCTAAAGAAGCCTTCGCCGCTGCCATGGAATCATGGCGTCAGCGTTGTGAAAAATGTGTACGTCTGCAGGGCGATTACGTCGAGAAGTAACGCCAGTTTCATCGATTTCGGGTGAGTAGTTAATTAGAAAAAAAATCGGAGGCCTTAGAACTTGAATCACCTCGTACATGTGAAAAAGTTTCCGACGTTGTTATGGCTGCACGATGCGAATTAATAGACTTAGAACGTGAAATGGTAGTTAGAGCTAGACGCAAGGGAGATTCCATTTTGAAATCGTTAGAGAATTAAATATTACGACATCCACAGTGTAAAGAGTGTGGCGAGAATACCAAATTTCAGGCATTACCTCCCACAACGGACATAGCTGTGGCCGAGGGCTTTAACGTAACGACCGAGAGCAGCGCCGTATGCATAGAGTTGTCAATGGTAACAAACAAGCAACGCTACGTGGAATGAGAGCATAAATCGACGTGGGACGTACGACGAAGGTATCCGCAAGGACAGTGCGGCGAAATTTGGCTTTAACGGGCTATGACGACAGACGACCGTCGCGAGTGCTTTTGCTAACAGCGTGACATTGCCTGCTGCGCATCTCCTGGGCGCGTGACCGTATTTATTTTATTTTATTTACAAGTAAAGTTCCGTAGGACAAAACTGAGGAGCAAATCTCCAAGGTCATGGAACGTGTCAGTACATGAAATTACAACATAAAAGTAATAACAGATAAAAACAAATGTTCATGAACCAGAAAAAAGTCAGTCCATAAGTTTATGTAAACGCAATCAACAGTACAATAAGAATCAGCTTAATTTTTCAAGGAACTCCTAGACAGAATAGAAGGACTAACCTATGAGGAAACTCTTCAGTTTCGATTTGAAAGTGCGTGGATTACTGCTAAGATTTTTGAATTCGAGTGGTAGCTTATTGAAAATGGATGCAGCAGTATACCGCACACCTTTTTGCACAAGAGTTAAGGAAGTCCGATGCAAATGCAGGTTTGATTTCTGCGAGTATTAACTGAGTGAAAGCTGCTTATTCTTGGGAATAAGCTAATATTGTTAACAAGAAATGACAGCAAGATATATATATATATATATATTGAGAGGCCAATGTCAAAATACCCAGACTCGTGAACAGGGGTCGACAAGAGGTTGGTGAACTTACACCACTTATTGCCCGAACCGCCCGTTTCAGAGCCAAAAATATCCGTGTAGAATGGGAAGAGTTACCCCAAAATATAATACCATATGACATAAGTGAATGAAAATAAACAAAGTACACTAGTTTTCGTGTCGAACGATCACTCACTTCTGATACCGTTCTAACAGTAAAAATGGCAGTATTAAGTCTTTGAACAAAATCCTGACTCCTATCCCTGGCGTTTCGTCCAAAGCTACGTTGGACGTCTTCGGAGGTGCTCCTGGTTGTGCTGAGTCTTGCCGACTGACGAGTCGGACGTCCAAGAACGGCCTAAATACCGTGGAAAGTGGACGTTGTCTGGATTTCACGTGATAGCGGAGATAAACATTGCCAAGGATAAAATATAACTATGGATCATAGTACGTCAAAGATAAAAACTCGTCAGTCGGCAAAACTCAGCACAACCAGAAGCACCTCCGAAGATCTCCAACGTAGCTTTGGACAAAGCGTCAGAGATAGAAGAATTCTATGGACCACGGCCATACAACCCGGAAGAATTCTCGGCAGCTGAAACAACCGGTCGTGAAAGCCTTCACTGTATGATTGTCAACAAGGCACTGTGCAAGCTGATGGTGTCTCCAAAATGATGTGGGCTGCGTTTACATGGATCATTGACTGTAAATGGTTATACTCGGCTACTTGGAGAGCATTTGCAACCATTCATTGACATGTCACCGGGCTACAATAATTGTTCGCAACTGATTTGAAGAACATTCTGGACAGTTCGAGCGAATGATTGGGCCACCTATATAGCCCCATATGAATCCCATCGAACATTTACGGCACGCAATCGAGAGGTCGGTTCGTGCCCAAAATCCTGCACCGGCAACAATTTCGCAATTATGGATGCCTTTAGAGGCAGCATGGCTCATTAACTCTGCAGGGGTCTTCCAATGGTAGTGGAGTCCATGTCACGTCGAATTGCTGCACTATGCAGCGCAAAAGCAGGCCCGACACGATGTTAGGAGGGAGCCCACGATTTCTGTTACCTCAGTGTGGATGAAGTACACTACTAGCCATTAAAATTGCTACACCACGAAGATGACGTGCTACAGACGCGAAATTTAACCGAAAGGAATAAGATGCTGTGATATGCAAATGATTAGCTTTTCAGAGCATTCACACAAGGTTGGCGCCGGTGGCGACACCTATAACGTGTTGACATGAGGAAAGTTTCCAACCGATTTCTCATACACAAACAGCAGTTGACCGGCGTTGCCTGGTGAAACGTTGTTGTGATGCCTCGTTTAAGGAGGAGAAATGCGTACCATCACGTTTCCGACTTTGATAAACGTCAGATTGTAGCCTATCGCGATTGCGGTTTATCGTATCGCGACATTGCTGCTCGCGTTGGTCGAGATCCAATGACTGTTAGCAAAATATGGAATCTGTGGGTCAGGAGGGTAATACGGAACGCCGTGCTGGATCCCATCGGCCTCGTATCACTAGCAGTCGAGATCACAGGCATCTTATCCGCACGGCTGTAAGGGACCGTGCAGCAACGTCTCGATCCCTGAGTCAACAGATGGGGACGTTTGCAAGACAACAACCATCTGCACTAGCAGTTTGACGACGTTTGCAGTAGCATGGATTATCAGCATGAGCCCATGGCTGCGGTTATCCTTGACGCTGTATCACAGACAAGAGCGCCTGCGATGGTGTATTCAACGACGAACCTGGGGGCACGAATGGCAAAACGTCATTTTTTTCGGATGAATCCAAGTTCTGTTTACAGCATCACGATGGTCGCATCCGTGTTTGGCGACACCGCGCACATGGAAGGGTGTATTCGTCATCGCCATACTGGCGTATCACCCGGCGTGATGGTATGGGGTGCCATCGGTTACACGTGTCGGCCACCTCTTGTTCGCATTGACGGCACTTTGAACAGTGGACGTTACATTTCAGATGTGCTACGACCCGTGGCTCTACCCTTCATTCGATCCCTGCGAAACCCTACATTTCAGCAGGATAATGCACGACCGCATGTTGCAGGTCCTGTACGGGCCTTTCTGGATACAGAAAATGTTGCACTGCTGCCCTGGCCAGCTCATTCTCCAGATCTCTCACCAACTGAAAACGTCTGGTCAATGGTGGTCGAGCAACTAGCTCGTCACAATACGCCAGTCACTACTCTTGATGAACTGTGGTATCATGTTGAAGCTGCACGGGCAGCTGTACCTGTAGACGCCATCCACGCTCTGTTTGACTCTATGCCCAGGCGCATCAAGGACGTTATTACGGCCAGAGGTCGTTGTTCTGTGCTCTGATTTCTCAGGATCTATGCACTCAAATTGCATGAATATGTAATCAGATGTCAGTTCTAGTATAATATATTTGTCCAATAAATACCCGTTTATAATCTGCAATTTTAATGGCCAGATGTGTAGTTAGGTATGGCCGACAGTAATGGTGAAATTTGCCGTTTGGAGTTCCTCTACTTCGAGCTGGTGCAGCGGTCCAGGAGCAAGGTGCGAAGACAGCTGGCGGGCTCCCCGTGCAGCCTCTGGTAGCCTAGCCTGCGGTCAGCCGGCACTCGCTTCCGCCAGTGCTTGGGTCCCACGGCCCCGCCCGACGCAGCGAAACGCAGAGCGACGGAACGCAACGCCCACCCTGCGGTTATCGCCCGGCACCTCTTTAAATTTCCCCGCAGATTGTCACAGGAAGTTGCCGCCTTTCCCCTTTGCTGCTGGCCGGCAAGACACACTGTAAATCCTTTATGGCCGTGTTCGCCAGCTTGCTTTCTCCACGTCTCTTACCACGGAGGAAAGTGAGGGAAGGAGTGCTCCTAAACGACTGCAGATAAACGCTTGTACGGTACTCGCAGGAAGTCACGCTGCTTTACCGCTCCGGACACATAAAACTCACAACCGCACGTAATACGTCAGGCATCAGGAACGGCTGACCCCCAGCTCGGGGTCTGGTCAGTAGTTTTCTCCATCCTAACTCGGATGTTAGATTTCCAAAACGAGAGAGCTCACGCAAGCGTGTTTAAATCCACTCCAGAAACACTGATTTACGTTCCGTATGTGTCTCTAAGCTCGTGGCCGGCCGATGTGGCCGTGCGGTTCTAGGCGCTTCAGTCTGGAACCGCGAGACCGCTACGGTCGCAGGTTCGAATCCTGCCTCGGGCATGGATGTGTGTGCTGTCCTTAGGTTAGTTAGATTTACGAAGTTCTAAATTCTAGAGGACTGATGACCTCAGATTTTAAGCACCACAGTGCTCAGATCCATTTCAACCTTTTCTAAGCTCGTATCAGACGAAAATCCGAATCGTTTTTATGCCGGATGCGGCCGTTCTTTTGGGAGGACGACGGTTCAAACCCGCGTCCGGCCATCCAGATTCAGTTTTTCCGTGATTTCCCTAAATCACTCTATGCAAATGCTGGGACGGTTCTTTTCAGAGGACATGGCCGGTTTGATTCCCTTCCTTGAAACAATCCGAGCTTGTGCTCCGTCTGTAATGACCCAGATGTCGGCGGGACGTTAAACCCAATCTTGCTTCCGTCCTTTTACGGCCGTCCTTTCTTTGAGAGATGTGACTTTCCGATAGTTTATGGGATGGGGAGAAGAAACATGAGAAATGGTTCAAATGGCTATACGCACTATGGGACTTAACATCTGAGGTCATCAGTCCCCTAGAACTTAGAACTACTTAAACCTAACTAACCTAAGGACATCACACACATCCATGCCCGAGGCAGGATTCGAACCGGCGACCGTAGAAGCAGCGCGGTTCCGAACTGAAGAGCCTAAAACCGCCCGGCCACAGCGCTCGGCAACATGTGAAACAGATAGTCTGCAGAATACATCGTTCCCTCTCCAGTGGTGTGCATGGCGTTTTCAAGCTGTCTGACTGACATTCTGTGCTGGACCGAGATTGGATTTCAGATACTTCCATTTTGGTGGTAAAAATCCACGGTTTATGTTCCGCAGAAATGTTGGAACACGTGAGGCAATACTGACCCTACGACTTATCTTAGAAGAAAGATTAAGGAAAGGCAAACCTACGTTTCTAGCATTTGTAGACTTAGAGAAAGCTTTTGACAATGTTGATTGGAATACTCTCTTTCAAATTCTAAAGGTGGCAGGGGTAAAATACAGGGAGCGAAAGGCTATTTACAATTTGTACAGAAACCTGATGGCAGTTATAAGAGTCGAGGGGTATGAAAGGGAAGCAATGGTTGGGAAGGGAGTCAGACAGGGCTGTAGCCTGTTATTCAATCTGTATATTGAGCAAGCAATAAAGGAAACAAAAGAAAAGTTCAGAGTAGGAATTAAAATGCATGGAGAAGAAATAAAAACTTTGAGGTTCGCCGATGACATTGTAATTCTGTCAGAGACAGCAAAGGACTTGGAAGAGCAGTTGAACGGAATGGACAGTGTCTTGAAAGGAGTGTATAAGATGAACATCAACAAAAGCAAAACTAGGATAATGGAATGTAGTCGAATTAAGTCGGGTGATGCTGAGGAAATTAGATTAGGAAATGAGACACTTAAAGTAGTAAAGGAGTTTTGCTATTTGGGGAGCAAAATAACTGATGATGGTCGAAGTAGAGAGGATATAAAATAAAGACTGGCAATGGCAAGGAAAGCGTTTCTGAAGAAGAAAAATTTGTTAGCATCGGGTGTAGATTTAAGTGTCAGGAAGTCGTTTCTGAAAGTATTTGTATGGAGTGTAGCCATGTATGGAAGTGAAACGTGGACGATAAATAGTTAAGACAAGAAGAGAATAGAAGCTTTCGAAATGTGGTGCTACAGAAGAAAGCTGAAGATTAGATGAGTAGATCACATAACTAATGAGGAGGTATTGAATAGAATTGGGGAGAAGAGGAGCTTGTGGCACAACTTGACAAGAAGAAGGGATCGGTTGGTAGGACATGTTCTGAGACATCGAGGGATCACCAATTTAGTATTGGAGGGCAGCGTGGAGGGTAAAAATCGTAGAGGGAGACCAAGAGATGAGTACACTCAATAGATTCAGAAGGATGTAGGTTGCAGTAGGTACTGGGAGATGAAGGAGCTTGCGCAGGATAGAGTAGCATGGAGAGCTGCATCAAACCAGTCTCAGGACTGAAGACCACAACAACAACATGTTCCGTATTCTACATTGCCTGACAAAGTGAGACGCCAAGAATTTCAGGGGTGAAACGAAATCAAATTTCAGTGGTTGAGAGGGCTGTGATGTTATTTCAGTGGTTACTGTCGTTGTCATCATCATCATCATCATCTTCTTCTACTTCTTCAAAAATGGTTCACATGGCCCTGAGCACTATGCGACTTGACTTCTGAGGTCATCAGTCCCCTAGAGCTTAGAACTACTTAAACCTAACTAACGTAAGGATATCACACACATCCATGCCCGAGGCAGGATCCGAACTTGCGACCGGAGCGGTCGCGCGATTCCAGACTGTAGCGCCTAGAACCGCTTGGCCACCTCGGCCAGCTCCAGTTCTTCTTCATCTTGCTTTCAAGGATTACGCTGTTCCCTGTTCCGAACTCACAAACAAAATCCTTCCCATCCTTTTCGAGGTCTTCCAGTATCTCTTTCTCCCATTCGGCTTGTAGTTGAGGATCATCGGAGGAATTCTGTGAGCTGGTATTCTCGTTAGCTGTTGTCTCTAATCTTCATGATATTTTTGGATTTTTTCATTCATGTTCAAAAATATTTAATTATATTATAATATCTTCGTTTTTAATCATATGACTTATTGTGTAGCCCTTCGCCTTTCTAACGAACCTCATTTCTGCTGTTTGAATTTTATTTTATTTATTTTTTTGTATTTTTTGTGGTAACTCAGCTTTCGCTTCCACCGGATAACACAGGAACCGCCATTATTTTATAGAATTTCACGGTTTTTTTTTTCTCTATTGCCCAATGTTCTGCTGATGGTACCTCTGACAGCTTGCAATCAGTGTGTATTTTATTTTCAATATCAGTGTCAAAATCAAAATGTGATTACTATATCAAGGCAAATTTACAAATACCTTGGCAGTACGTATCCATTTATCAGTATGACGTTACACCGCTAAGGACCACAATGTGTCCAATTTCGGAATAATAACAAATTGTGACCTCCCCCAGAACCTCAACCTGGCTCGTCGCTTTTCATCCGCAAGGCATACTGTGTTATCGAGATGCCGCTTCTAGCGGTATTTAAAAAAAAAAAAAAAAAAAAAAAAAACGAGAGAGAGACGTAGAAGCTGACTAATTCGTGCGCTGTGTAAGCTGAAGATCACGTGCAGCGTGGGGAGCCTCGGGCCACGGAGGCAGGTCACCCGGCCCACTGGGAAGGAGGGCGGGCCGTAGCCGTTGTACCTGTAGCAGCAGCTGCAGGCGCCCCGGCGTGACCATGCGCCAGCTAATGACGGCCGCGGGCAGCAGGCGAAAAGGTATGTTCAACGCGCCTGGTCGCTTCCTCGCCCTGGTTTTGTACACTGGCTGTGCGGGTCACCCAGTATCCGCTTCCCTGCAGCTGATGCCAACTCTCGGGTCATTCGGTACTTTGTCACTTCTGTCACTTCACAGTGAAGTCCGCAGCTTCTTGTCTTGGCAAAACCTTCATCGTCAGTTGGATACTTCACAGCTTTTCCAGTAAAGCAAACGGTTTTCATAGAACAGTTGAAAATGGTTTTATAACGGAAGCCAATGTTACGATGTACAGTTGGCCGACAATAATATGAAAATATCAGAAACACAATACATAAGCTTGCCTAACACGGCTTAGGAAAACCATTGGCATTCAATACAGCTTCCACTTGTTTTGGAATACATATATTGTATGGTTTTCAGGGAATATTATACCATTCTTCTTGGAAAACAGTGCCAAGTTTAGGTAACGATAATGGAAGTGGGCAGCTGTCATGCACACTTCTCTCCAAAGCAGACCACAAATGCTCAATTATTTTTTGAGATATGGTGACTGCAGTGGTCAGTGGAGATACAGATGCGACAATTCAGAAAACCAGCCCTGGGCCACGCCAGTCATGTTGTAACACGCCACCCGTCACTTACCTGGTTTTGGCGTGTGTTCACCCCAGCTAATTGACTAACAGATCAACAGAGAGTACAAAACTGCCGCAATATCGGATGACACAAAGAAAGTAATAAGGCCCTGTGACTCCTGATTGAACTGTGGTGGCAGTGTTGACATTAATTGATTCAGAATTGATCCCTTTTAATTAAAAAGGGGTGCACATTGATGTTATATTCAGATACTGAACACCAGATGCAAATGTTGAATATAAAATTAATTAAGAAAGTGACTTGGGATTTCAGCTACTTGATTGAAAACAGATGCAGTCGATTAGCACAAATTTATTTTAACTCACGACCTTCAGTCATCACATTACATGACTCTCCTAACAGGCAGTGGCAATAAATTGCGTTTAAGTGGAGTAAAGCGCGAAAAATCAAAATTAATTCCTATCGACTGACCCAGGCGTAATGCGAAGTGCGAGAAGAATTCTACAATACACGGCCCATGAAACCCTCGTGGAAACTTTGCCGACGTGATCGAACAAATTAATCAGTGGCCGGAGCGGGCGCAATATCACCGAATTCAGCGTGGCGGAGCGGTGTCGTCGTGCACACGTCGGCCGCCCTCGTGGTGCTGCAAGGCTGCGCTCGTCTATTCACTCCTAGCTATCTTGCTCAGTACATAGCTGAACCAAAACTTTCTATCTCCAAGCTCAATCGTTCCGTTTGCTAAGTCCTAAACTGCAGAGATGCTCACTCTCTCTCAGGCAAGCTGAGTAAAAAACGCCACGTCCGCACTCTAGGCAAGCTCGGAACGGAAGACCTCTAGGGAGACTTCTCCCAGTCCGCTCTTCACCTTGGTTTCCCCTCCAGCAAAATCACTTACACCAATTGCAGCGCAAATCGCGTTAATTATACGTCGCTTCCCAGCGCCGACCAATGCCTGCTCTGGGAAGTGAACAAATTCCCACGAAATTTCCCCTCCTCTCAACTTCTGCTATTTAGCTCCTCCCAGGCCACCCATCAAGGTTAGCATCTGCATAAAACACCAATTTTTCCGAAATTCTGACTCCCAGGTGAGTACTTCAGATTTCTTGGTCCTACGTTCCCATCGGAGGCCGGCATATTTCATTCTGTCGCTCTTCACCTGATTTACTTCAGACTCTGCAGACCGTGAATTCAGCGTGGTGTTGCTATAGTCACGAACACGCATATTTCAGCCTCTGTTGACCGCTCCACCGTAGCTTTGCGCGGCTTTCTCGCATGTTTCACTGAAAACAGGACGACGGACATTTATCAACAGGCGTACAAATTCTCCGTCTGCTTCCCAGTACACCAGCATGGGGTCAACTCATCTTAAGGCAGCGGAAAGCCGCGCCCCCATTACCACTTTCTCAGAGTTTGAGCCGTCCTAAGCTGCCTATTGTCGCTTCCCTTCGCCGCTCCCCAGCTGCACGCCACCACCCGGCCACGGTCAACTCTGAATACTTCCCTAGGATAAACTAGCCTCCAGTAAATCAACGCGTTTCCACAAAGTTTTTATGTCGTGTGAATTACTTTAAAACCATCACCCAACATTAATTATTCCAATACGTCCAAGATGCATTGTGCTCAGTCATTTTGTTCAACCCTACTGTTTGCTCAACGTGAGTTCAGTGATCTTTAATGTCTTCATTTAAGGGGCATAGTTCTTGCCATCTTACAATGTGAACATGGGCCCCGTAGTCTTAGAAATTGCGTCACCACTGGGAGAGGAACCGTGTACAGTGGGACCAACCCGATCAGCGAAAATGTTAACATAACCTTTGGCAGTAATACGGCGTTGCAGACTGGTCGTGAGGCCTACGGAATATCACGATATGGACAGTTCGCCCTTGATTTGTAAACTCGGCCAGAAGTTGGAATGAAGTGTGAAACAGTTATATGAGTGCGTGCTGTCTATTCTTTCGAACATGTCTGAAAGAATAGACACAACACATTCACATAACTAATTCGTAGCCTACAGCTGGATGAACATTTACATTCGACCTCCACCGAGACTCTGAAATTAGTGAGCATGGAGGACATGGACGGGGAACTGCAGATAGGTTGCCACCTATGAATGTGGGAATGTTAAGTCGACCAAGGATCGAGCCGAGATAGTCCGCGCAACTGCAATAAACACTGTGTACGGATGGCGCAGTGGTTAAAGCAACTGTTTAGTAAGCAGAAAATCCCAGATTCGAGCCACTGTATGGCAAACATTTTCACTCGTCGTCGCTGATTCCACATAATGTCCCGATGTAGCTGATATCATTAGTTCCTTATCTTTCCTTTTTTCTTTCTCGCCCCTTCACCTTCAATTTACATAGTGTGAAACAAGATTCATCCGACCAAATGACATTCTGTCATTGCTTCACAGTCTAGGTTATAATGCTTCGACACCACATTTTGCTGTTAAGGGCATCTGAATCAGTGACGAGTGGTTTCGGAGTTCCAATTCGTCCTGCAATTCCCTGCTTATCGAGCTTCCTTCTTGTTATTTTGATGCTGACAGGGTTCGCGAGTGCGACATTCTGTTCTGCAGTGACTTTTGCAGCTATCGTCGCCTTATTTTTTTATCACAATCCTCTTCGATTATCGTCTGTCACGATCAATCAAGACGCATTTTCGTCTACACTTCTAGTTAGCGGATCATGTTTTTCCGCTTTCCCTGTATACCATATAGAGTTTAATATCCCGCCGAAAGCGAGGTTATTAGCGACGGAGGTCAAGTTCGGATTCCGAAAGGATGGGAAAGGAAAGGAACCATCCCGTCATTTGCCTGGCACGATGTAGGAAATCACGAAAAATCTAAATCTGGATAAGGATTTGAGCTAATACATCCTCGATACGGCACCTGACGAAACACCAAATACCCCGGCTGCCATGCTTGCGGAAGCAGCCACCATATCCAAACAAACAGCTTGCTCACGTTCAAACGTACTGAGCTCCGACATGATGCACTCAACTCTACGAGCACTGTTCTGACCAGGACTGACTAGTGCAACGTTCGAATGTGTGCGTGAATTCCTGAGGGACCAAACTGCTGAGGTCATCGGTCCCTATAGTTACACACTACTTAAACTAACTTATGCTAAGAAGAATACACACACCCATGCCCGAGGGAGGAGTCGAACCTCCGGCGGGAAGGGCCGCGCAATCCGTGACATGGCGCCTCAAACCGCGCGACCACACCGCACGGTAAGTGCAACGTATTGAGGACATTACAGAGGCGCCGTACGTGGTCAAATACAACAGCGCAACTTGCAGTCTTGGGTAGGAGCCTCTTTCACATTCAAGCGTGCATTTCTCGCGGTGTTTCCATATTTTTTGTCCAACCCTTGTAACACATCATTTGCAGGCCGCACACGTCGACTAGTGCTGGTCGCTATTGTGAATGCCAGCTGTGGTTTTTTGGTTTCCAGGGACGTGGGCTGTTCTGCTGTCTGGAGATAGTGGGCCGGCCTTCCCTTAATCTGGCTTAATGGTGGTAGTCTACACTAAACCTGCTGTTTTCATAAGCGAGTGATTTTCACGGGATGGCAATTGTTGGTAATACTCTGAGAGAAAAGAAAGTTCTCAGAAGGTAACAGGAAGCACCACATTACGACAAGTACTATGAATGTTAGCAGGAAGTGGCCAATGGAAGTGCCTAATTCCACTTTGGGGGCTGACAGGTCGAAAGGTCCCCATGTCAAAATAATGTCATGGAACGGTTTTGCAACTGGCGAAACAAGAGCAACCCAGCAGCCCCCGTAGGGCAAAGAGGCACGGCAAGATCTGTGCCCTCTGGGGGCAGACACAGTGGTGTGCAGCCAGCTGTCAGTAATATTCAATGATCAGTGAAGTTTATCCCCACGTGCGGAATGTTTGGAAAGAGTTCGCAGTTGCGTTTCCGAGCGCTTAGTCGTTGGCCTGTTTTCAAGACGGATGTTGTAGTTTTGTGGGCACGCATGTGCTCTGTAGAGAAAGACCAACTAGCAGGGCTATGAGTCACTAGCAGCTGATTTTGTGTAACGGAGGAGGAGAATGTGGTGAAGTTTATTAGAATAGAATAAGTTTTGTTTCAACGGAAATTTGAAGTGTCGAGCCCTTCCTCTTTTTGGCTTTGGACTACTGTCATATTTTGTTTACGGAAGATATTATCGGCGGGACAGACTAATAACTGCTTGGTGACGGGGTATCCATTATAGTGCTCGTGCTCCAATCAAGTGATCGTATGTGAGACCCTTTTGAAAAGGAGTTGGATGCTACAGCGCATTGATTACTGATTTATGAGTAGTGACAATTTAACCCCGTCTCGTGGGCCAATGGCAAACTGGCGACCCTTATTTAGACACACACTGTGTGTGACAGTCCAGAGGGCTAATCCTAGTCCGACAATAAGCGGTTCCGAGAATATCTGCGGAGCAGTACGTAGCGTAAATTTATCCCGCGCGCCACGCAAGGTGTGTGTACTGTGGGCGGGCCATAAGTGGGCCGTCTCCAGATGCTACGGAAGCTGTGAGGTAACAGACGGATAGGAAGGTTCCAGTGAAACGTGGCCAAACCGAATCACACATGACATGCCACTGGTTAACATTTGTAGAGGAAAAAATCCACCAAACAGCTAAAACTATATTTGCAGACCAGTATCAGAAGGTTTGTTTAAATTCTCAATTATGTATGATTCGCCAGTATGACCCCAAACAACACACAAGGGAGCCACCGACAAAAGCTCTCTCAATCTATATTATGGCGCCTACCCACGATGTGGAGTCTATGTAGCGTATCGCAAACATGAGGATTAACTATTCCAACATTCGTGTTAAATGATGTGGGGAAACCACGGAAAATCTAAACCGGCTGGCCGATACGGGGACTCGATCCCGTAGCCTCCTGAACACAATTCCATTGTCTTACTCAACACACCACCTCGGGAAGTTACGTCTCTAACTCCCAGAGAATTCGTGAGGCAATATACGTACTGCAAATTAGCGATGTACGATGTCGACAAGTCATCGACGCTGATGAAACTAAACATCGATAGCGATATTAGTCGATTCCAAATAACGATGCTTTTAACTCTCTGCGCCGACTGTTACTTTGAACGCTATAAGCAACTGCTGCATTGCACTACATTTGAAGAAGTATCTCAGTGGACCACTTGGACCGCTTGCAACAGCATCGGTGGTTTCACGCGAAAGGCACTGGTACCTGGTACCTCAAAACTAAAATTAATAAAGTGGTGGTGTGCGGCAGAAACCACTGGGGAGAGTGCCTACAAAGATGATGTAACAAATATAGTAGTTTAGGAATATTTTAGTGACAGACATAAAAAAGGGCACAAGCCGAGTCTCTTACAACTATAAGCAGCACTTGAAGACGTGGGCATGAAGTTAACAACAATGCTTTTAGCATTATTGTTAAATTATGAATTCACAGAACAGCGTAAAAAGCAATATACAGATTCATCTAATATCATATTTATTAATAAAAACAGCAATACTTAACATAACATATTCCACAACTTTCTGTCTACAGACTGTAAAAATAACGTTGAGAAATGTTTTCCCACTCGTTCTATTCCGCTGTTCACAAAGAGCATAACATGCTTTTGAGAACAGACTTCCAGAGGCTAATGATTTCGCTACACAGCTCAGATACTTCAGACCGCTTTTTGCAGCTTTGGGTAGGAAGTAGTGATGACGATATTCCACACTTCTAACAGACCTTGTTTGGCAGTCGGCATCAAACATCTTTCATAAACGCGACACGTCACTTGCACGCTTCTCTCTTTTGTGTACCTCATTCAAGAATTCAAAGTCAACTAATGCTTTCTGCACATTGCATGAAGGTCAAAGGTTTCCTCTGTTGGATTGTAAAAGAATTACGGCGTTCCACCACCTGCGTCTAATACCGACCACGTTCATATTAAATGGACTGTACACCATACTCAGTATTGGCGCTGCTCTACTATTTGAAACGTACTTTTGTACGTAGTTTTCACGACCAGCCACTTCGATAGGCCGCAGAATATCCTAATCCCGTTAGCATATGTGATGCTCTAGCATAGCAGTTAATTATATTATTAGTTAGTGGTGGTAGAGGCAAAAAATCTTTCAGTCATATACTACTGGCAATTTAAATTGCTACACCAAGAAGAAATGCAGACGATAAACGGGTATTCATTGGACAAATGTATTATACTAGAACTGACATGTGATTACATTTTCACGCAATTCGGGTGCATAGATACTGAGCAATCAGTACCTCTGGCCGTAATAACGGCCTTGATGCGCCTGGGCATTGAGTCGGACAGAGCTTGGATGGCGTGTACAGGTACAGCTGCCCATGGAGCCTCAACACGATACCACAGTACAACAAGAGTAGTGACTGGCGTATTGTGACGAGCCAGTTGCTCGGCCACCATTGACCAGACATTTTCAATTGGTCAGAGATCTGGAGAATATGCTGGCCAGGGCAGCAGTCGAACATTTTCTGTATCCAGAAAGGCCCGTACAGGACCTGCAACATGCGGTCGTGCATTATCCTGCTGAAATGTAGGGTTTCGCAGGGATCGATGAAAGGTAGAGCCACGGGTCGTAACACATCTGAAATGTAACGTCCACTGTTCAAAGTGCCGTCAATGCGAACAAGAGGTGACCGAGACGTATAACCAGTGGCACCCCATACCATCACGCCGGGTGATACGCCAATATGGCGATGACGAATACACGCTTCCAATGCGCGTTCACCGCGATGTCGCCAAACACGGATGCGACAATCATGATGCTGTAAACAGAACCTGGATTCATCCGAAAAAATTACGTTTTGCCATTCGTGCACCCAGGTTCGTCGTTGAGTACACCATCGGAAGCGCTCCTGTCTGTGATGCAGCGTCAAAGGTAACCGGAGCCATGGTCTCCGAGCTGATAGTCCACGCTGCTGCAAGCGTCGGGGAACTGTTCATGCATGAATGTTGTCTTGCAAACGTCCCCATCGCTTGACTCAGGGATCGGGACGTGGCTGCACGATCCTTTACAGCGATGCGGATCAGATGCCTGTCATCTCGACTGCTAGTGATACGACGCCGTTGGGATCCAGTACGGCGTTCCGTATTACCCTCCTGAACCCACTGTTTCCATATTCTGCTAATCATTGGGCCTCGACCAACGCGAGCAGCAATGTCGCGATACGATAAACCGCAATCGCGATAGGCTACAATCCGACCTTTGTCAAATTCGGAAACGTGGTGGTACGCATTTCTCCTCCTTACACGAGGCATCACAACAACGTTTCACCAGGCAACGCCGGTAAACTGCTGTTTGTGAATGAGAAATCGGTTGGAATCTTTCCTCATGTCAGCACGTTGTAGGTGTCGCCACCGGCGCCAACCTTGTGTGAATGCTCTGAAAAGGTACTCATTTGCATATCACAGCATCTTCTTCCTGTCGGTTAAATTTCGCATCTGTAGCACCTCAGCTTCGTGGTGTAGCAATTTTAATGGCCAGTAGTGTATATAACGTTGAATCACGTGTAGCGGATACCTCTTGAAATAGTTACAGATCTGACTCTTTTCTTAGCTCATCACTTGCTTTTACAATTAGCTTAAACGACATTACAACCCTTTTCATTGCAGTAATTTATTCAAGGTAGTCTGTCAGTCTTTTCAAAGGATTTGTGTCTGCTAGCAAATTGAAACTGTGGGCAGAACTCATTGTATTACTTTTACTGCGAAATGCTGTTCCTATCCTGTAATCACGGTAAAAATATCGTTATTAGACAAACTCAGAGAAAGACTCGTTCATCAGCATCTGCATCTACATCTACATCCATACTCCGCAAGCGACCTGACGGTGTGTGGCGTGGCGGAGGATACCTTGAGTACCTCTATCGGTTGTCTCTTCTGTTCCAGTCTCGTATTGTTTGTGTAAAGAAGGATTGTCGGTTTGCCTCTGTGCGGGCTCTAATCTCTCTGATTTTATCCTCATGGTCTCTTCGCGAGATATACGTACGAGGGAGCAATATACTGCTTGACTCCTCGGTGAAAGTATGTTCTCGAAATTTCAACAAAAGCCCGTACCGAGCTACTGAGTGTCTCTATTGCTGAGTCTTCCACTGGAGTTAATCATCTCCGTAACACTTTCGTGATTGCTAAATGATCCTGTAACGAAGCGCGATGCTCTCCATTGGATCTTCTCTATCTCTTGTATCAACCCTATCTGGTACGGATCCCACACCGGTGAGCAGTATTCAAGCACTAGGCGAACAAGTGTACTGTAACGTACTTCCTTTGTTTTCGGACTGCATTTCCTTAGGATTCTTGCAATGAATCTCAGTCTGGCATCACTTTAACGGCGATTAATTTTATATGGTCATTCCATTTTAAATCACTGTTAATGCCTACTCCCAGATAATTTACGGAATTAACTGCTTCCAGTTGCTGACCTGCTATATTGCAGCTAAATGATAAAGGATCTTTCTTTCTATGTATTCGCAGCACATTACACTTGTCTACATTGAGATTCAATTGCCATTCTCTGCACCATGCTTCAATTCGTTGCAGATCCTCCTGCATTTCAGTACAATTTTCCATTGTTACAACCTCTCGATATACCAAAGCATCATCCGCAAAAAGCCTCAGTGAACTTCCGATGTCATCCACAAGGTCATTTATGTATATTGTGAACGGCAACGGTCCTACGACACTCCCCTGCGGCACACCTGAAATCACTCTTACTTCGGAAGACTTCTCTCCATTGAGAAAGACATGCTGCGTTCTGTTATCTAGGAACTCTTCAATCCAATCACACAATTGGTCTGATAGTCCATATGCTCTTACTTTGTTCATTAAACGAATGTAGGGAACTGTATCGAACGCCTTGCTTCCATCAAGAAACACGGCATCTACCTGGGAACCCGTGTCTATGGCCCTCTGAGTCTCGTGGACTAATAGCGCGAGCTGGGTTCCACACGATCGTCTTTTTCGAAACCCATGCTGATTCCTGTAGAGTAGATTTCTTCTCTCCAGAAAAGTCTTTATACTCGAACATAACACGTGTTCCAAAATTCTACAACTGATCGACGTTAGAGAGATAGGTCTATAGTTCTGCACATCTGTTCGACGTCCCTTCTTGAAAACGGGTATGACCTGTGCCCTTTTCCAATCTTTTGGAACTCTACGCTCTTCTAGAGACCTAGGGTACACCGCTGCAAGAAGGGGGCAAGTTCCTTTGGGTACTGTGTGTAAAATCGAACTGGTATCCCACCAGGTCCAGCGACCTTTCCTCTTTTGAGCGATTTTAACGTTTTTTCTGTCCCTCTGTCATCTATTTCAGTATCTACCATTTTGTCATCTGTGCGAGAATCTAGAGAAGGAACTACAGTGCAGTCTTCCTCTGCGAAAGAGCTTTCGAAAGAGACATTTATTATTTCGGCCGTAAGTCTGTCATCGTTTAGATGACAAAAAAAATTACTGACAGTCTAGACTTTTTGCCGCCAGCGTAGATCGATATGTCTGTCGTCTTTAACCGATTCAATAAGAAGAACGTGCTGGCGCGCGCATCGTATTGAATGGGTCAGTATCTATTTTACGATATTTCAAGGAGTTTAGTAACGATATTTAAATATCGATATTAGAGCTCCCAACCTCGACATATTGTATCCTACTCCGAATACGGACGAACGCCTCGGGTACATCAATTCAGCGCTCTCGTACTGGTGCTGTGTGGACCGGTGCCAGGCGCGGGACTGGAGGATTGTGGGCGTCGTGCCAGGAGGAAGACCCGCGAGGCCGCACCGACCGCCAGATTCCAGCCGTGGCCACCCGGAACACCTCGCTGTCCACTGGGGCCGTCCTCGCTCAGCTACAAGGCAGCGCCGTCCTTGTGGGAGTCGACACAAAGCTGCCAATACGGTCTTTTGTTTTGTCCACGACGGAAATGTTTACAACCGTGAGTGTGTCACGTAATTCAGTGGCGAATAAAAGTCGCCTGCTTAGGGTATTGTTAACTTTATAGCCACATATCTAGGTGACGCTTATAGTCGTAACAGACTCGGCTCGTGACCGTTTGTATGCCTGTCACGAAAAGATTTCTAACTAGTATATTTATTATATCACCTATGAAGACACTTTATTTAGCTCTGAAAACAAACTAATCTTGCCAAATATATTTGCACTTACCTTTCCAGACTTTTTCATTTATGTCACATCTAATCTATAACGTATGAACAACCACAGACCAACATGATTCCGAACTAGCCATATGTCAGGCTGGCTTTCGAGCTATTACATCTTGTACAGAGAAAATACAAAACTTCAAGACCATCCTTCTGCACAGGAGTCGTGGCGGACATCCGTGGGGAGCCATCCTAGTGGGACTTTCAAAAGCCGTGCGATTCCATAGACAGGTAGACCCAGACTTCCACGGGCCACTTTGAGGAACACCACCTCCAGCGTCTAATTTCGAGGTGAGCTCTCTGAGAGTTTCACCATTCAAACGGTTGTTAAGACAAGTGATGGCCTCTCGTTCGTCCTCTTCAGTTGTGTAATGGAGAAGATTATCATAGAATGCACTTGCATATTAGCATCCAAAAATGTAGTAAAGGCTAGATAAACGAAAGATAACCTCAGTGTACCAAGTCCAGCCTTTGCAGATGACCTTCTTAGCGCCGGGCGGGCTGGCCGAGCGGTTCTAGGCGCTACAGTCTCGAACCGCGCGACCACTACGGTCGCAGGTTCGAATCCTGCCTCGGGCATGGATGTGTGTGATGTCCTTAGGTTAGTTAGGTTTAAGTAGTTCTAAGTTCTAGGGGACTGATGACTTCAGAAGTTAAGCCCCATAGTACTCAGAGCCATTTGAACCTTGTTAGCCAACCACACAGAGGAGGCTACTCACAACTACAGAGCCCCTACAGCATTCCGTCTAGGATCGGTCTGAAAGTCAGTATACAACAAACTGAGTTCATTACTAACATAAAGGGGACCTCATATGCAATTCCACTACGAGGCCCTACGATTCGTAAAGTCTCTGTATTTAGGAGACTGGATATCGGCAAATGAGAGTGAGAACTTGTCAACAGGCTCCAGATGAGTCAAGCTGGGGAGAGTCTACGACTCCTGCAAAAAATATTTACATATCCAATACCTTCCCAAGAACTGTTAACTCAAACACTGCAACTCACCATTGAGGCTCTCCGTACTCTGAATGCCTCTTGATGAACAGTCTAATGACTGTCCCTTGGCCACTAGAAAAATTATTAAGTATTCCTGATAAGGACAAAAAGAACAAACAGACAACAAGCTCCAAATTTTCCGCTGCAAAATTAATTATAACTACTGTTTCCTACTCTTACTAGGTCCTCTTTCCTTCCTAGTATTAAATTATTTAAATAAATTTGTCCTTTGGTGTAACTTTTGGCCGGCCGCGGTGGCCGAGAGGTTCTAGGCGCTTCAGTCCGAAACCGCGCGAATGCTACGGTCGCAGGTTCGAATCCTGCCTCGGGCATCGATGTGTGTGATGTCCTTAGGTTAGTTAGGTTTAAGTAGTTCTAAGTTCTAGGCGACTGATGACCTCAGATGTTAAGCCCCAGTGCTCAGAGCCATTTGAAACATTTTAGTAACTTTTGAATATGAAAATTGAAATTGACCATTTCATCAAAAATAAAATAAAATATTTAGTCTTCTAGCTGAAAAAAAAGTAAAATTAATTTTGCAGTAATGCGTGGCGTCTGCGGAGTACAATCGAGCGCACCCAAGGTTTAAGTTCCTCTTGGCAGCCAGCGTAAGAAACAGCTTTTCCAGATCTGTGTCGTAATGTAGCTCTGAAAACTTGGTGGTGGTGGTGGTGGTGGTGGTTAGTGTTTAACGTCCCGTCGACAACGAGGTCATTAGAGACGGAGCGCAAGCTCGGGTTAGGGAAGGATTGGGAAGGAAATCGGCCGTGCCCTTTCAAAGGAACCATCCCGGCATTTGCCTGAAACGATTTAGGGAAATCACGGAAAACCTAAATCAGGATGGCTGGAGACGGGATTGAACCGTCGTCTTCCCAAATGCGAGTCCAGTGAGCTAACCACTGCGCCACCTCGCTCGGTCTGAAAACTTCTTCACGCTGTTATTGAAGAGCAAGTCAGACGGATACGATTCTGAAAAACTATGATAGTCTGTTTCGGTAGGAGAAGTTCCACAAATTTTCGCTTTTCACAAAAGAGAATTTGTTCATTACAAACGCCCGTGTTATTAAACAGGGATCGCACAGTACTACCTAGCATTCAAAATCCTGTCTTCTGCTTGCTTGCACTTTGTACCATAATTACGAGAGGAAAGATGAGCGTAATATTCACTTGAGAAATGAGAAAAATTTTACCTTTTAAGATAACTTATTATTTCATAGAAATGTTGTTCTCAGTGCTCGACTATTACAGTATACATCCAGCTTCTTACAAGAGCGTATATTGACAAAAATTAATAATTTCTGATATCTCGCAGCAATAGGGGCTGTCGTTTCTTTCTTATCAATAGAAGTACATCTCCTTTGAAAATATGCCCTTACGTAGTCAAGTCTACCATAAAAAAAATCGTTAGTAAATTCACGGAATACACAAGTTTACGGAACACTAACAAGTCAACGATGTTACAGTATTTATGATGCTGCGCTCTCGTATGCGAAAACGATAATTCATGCTATTTACAACTGAGAGTTTCAACGTTTAGATGTCTCTTGAGCTTTGATGCGATAGTGAGCTCACTTACGTAGTGATTAAATAAGACCTGCAGAAAACCTGAATTCCCTTATAAACCAGATAGAATAGGCTCAATTCCAGCAGATCGTTCTAAATGTGGCATTCCACATGCCTCTCTTGCCCGAAAAGAGCACAGGAACCAACAGACTGAAGTGGACAGAAGAGAGTAAGCTTGCTCATACCCATAAATTGAAAGCCTTTGGGCTAAGAAGAAAAGGAAGGCACTTGTGCGGAATCAAAACGAGCCCAGAAAAGATGAACGTTTTTCTCTAGCTCGCGACAGACGTACACAGTAACAGTATTTACCAAAAACCTACCGTATCTTACTAGTTGGTTAGTTCAAAGTTAAATAAGTAAAACTTTAAGCAGTAAATACAGATGCCGTCGCTGTAAAAACATAAGACACACACTCCGTTGCCATCTACGACTGCTATAAAAATACATTATAACCATCTGATACAAGAGAACCACCAGCCAAATAACATGGAGACTGATCTTAAGATTCTCACAGAAAGCAACAGTCTGTATCAAAAACTAACAATAGAGGAGAACTACCACGTACAAAAAGCAATCACACAAGAAAAGAGAGTTCTGAAAGAAAATACAATATTGTGCAACAAAACACTGTTTGGAACACTCAATGAACAATAGAAAGGCACCTCCCCTCATAAAATATAACACTCACACAGTCTAAATAAAAATAAAAAATTCTGTTTTCTCGATTCCATCCCCACCCCTCATTGCAGCTCTCTCTCATATTCCGGATGCACACACACACACACACACACACACACACACACACACACACACACACACACCTAGTAGTAGGTTCACTGTCCTTCAACCCCTTTCCGTAGATGCTCACGACAGTAGCACGCGAACATTCGACTAGCTTCGCCGTTTGTGAGATAATAATTTGCCCTTTGTCTAAGTCGCTTATCACAATGGAATTCCCCATTTGTAACTCATGTCTTCGCTAGAGTAATCCCCCGTCCGTGTCTGCTCTGCTTACGTAATTTAGTAAAGCGGGTATCGTGCCCGCAACGCCACCAAGCGGTATCCAACGTCGCGGTGGGCAGTGATCGTAATGTTTTGGCTGTTCAGTGTATAAAAAAACTGTATATTCTCTATTGCACTATCGATTGTGACCATGCGATGGTGTGCCAAACATTATCTAGTCCACGGAACAAGTAAAGTTCGTATTTGTTCTTCGGGTATGGGTTGCGAAACTGCCCGATTTTGTCGTGAGATAAGTCGTCATCTGCGTGCGCATGCACTAACAATGTTTTGTTTGGAATACTATTTCATTAACACAACTTCATTGGCACAACGTAATCATAGCTAACACTTGGTTCAAGAATAATAAAAGAAGGCTGTATACTTGCAAGAAGCCTGGAGATACTGACAGGTTTCAGATAGATTATATAATGGTAAGACAGAGATTTAGGAACCAGGTGTTGAATTGTAAGACATTTCCAGGGGCAGATGTGGACTCTGACCACAATCTATTGGTTATGAACTGTAGATTAAAACTGAAGAAACTGCAAAAAGGTGGGAATTTAAGGAGATGGGACCTGGATAAACTGACTAAACCAGAGGTTGTACAGAGTTTCAGGGAGAGCATAAGAGAACAATTGATAGGAATGGGGGAAAGAAATACAGTAGAAGAATAATGGATAGCTTTGAGGAATGAAATAGTGAAGGCAGCAGAGGATCAAGTAGGTAAAAAGACGAGGGCTAGTAGAACTCCTTGAGTAACAGAAGAAATATTGAATTTAATTGAAGAAAGGAGAAAATATAAAAATGCAGTAAATGAAGCAGGCAAAAAGGAATACAAACGTCTCAAAAATGAGATCGACAGGAAGGGCAAAATGGCTAAGCAGGTATGGATAGAGGACCAATGTAAAGATGTAGAGGCTTATCTCACTAGGGGTAAGGTAGATACTGCCTACAGGAAAATTAAAGAGACCTTTGGAGAAAAGAGACCCACTTGTATGAATATCAAGAGCTCAGATGGAAACCCAGTTCTAAGCAAAGAAGGGAAAGCAGAAAGATGGAAGGAGTATGTAGAGGGTCTATACAAGGGCGATGTACTTGAGGACAATATTATGTAAATGGAAGAGTATGTAGATGAAGATGAAATGGGAGATACGATACTGCGTGAAGAGTTTGACAGAGCACTGAAAGACCTGAGTCGAAACAAGGCCCCAGGAGTAGACAACATTCCATTAGAACTACTGACGGCTTTGGGAGAGCCAGTCCTGACAAAACTCTACCATCTGGTGAGCAAGATGTATGAGACAGGGGAAATACCCTCAGACTTCAAGAAGAATATAATAATTCCAATCCCAAAGAAAGCAGGTGTTGACAGATATGAAAATTATCGAACAATCAGTTCAATAAGCCACAGCTGCAAAATACTAACGCGAATTCTTTACAGACGAATGGAAAAACTAGTAGAAGCCGACCTCGGGGAAGATCAGTTTGGATTCCGTAGAAATATTGGAACACGTGAGGCAATACTGACCCTACGACTTATCTTAGAAGCTAAATTAAGGAAAGACAAACCTACGTTTCTAGCATTTGTAGACTTCCAGAAAGCTTTTGACAATGTTGACTGGAATACTCTCTTTCAAATTCTAAAGGTGGCAGCGGTAAAACACAGGGAGCGAAAGGCTATTTACAATTTGTACAGAAACCAGACGGCAGTTATATGAGTCGAGGGAAGCAGTGGTTGGGAAGGGAGTGAGACAGGGTTGTAGCATTTCCCCGATGTTATTCAATCTGTATATTGAGCAAGCAGTGAAGGAAACAAAAGAAAAATTCGGAGTAGGTATTAAAATCCATGGAGAGGAAATAAAAACTTTGAGGTTTGCCGATAACATTGTAATTCTGTCATAGACAGCAAAGAACTTGGAAGAGCAGTTGAACGGTATGGACGGTGTCTTGAAAGGAGGATATAAGATGAGGATCAACAAAAGCAAAACGAGGATAATGGAATGTAGTCGAATTAAGTCGGGTGATGCTGAGGGAATTAGATTAGGAAATGACACACTTAAAGTAGTAAAGGAGGTTTGCTATTTGGGGAGCAAAATAACTGATGATGGTCGAAGTAGACAGGATATAAAATGTAGACAGGCAATGGCAAGGAAAGCGTTTCTGAAGAAAAGAAATTTGTTAACATCGAGTATAGATTTAAGTGTCAGGAAGTCATTTCTGAAAGTATTTGTATGGAGTGTAGCCATGTATGGAAGTGAAACGTGGACGATAACAAGTTTGGAGAAGAAGATAATAGGACCTTTCGAAATTTGGTGCTACAGAAGAATGCTGAAGATTAGATGGGTACATCACATAACTAAAGAGGAGGTACTGAATAGGACTGGGGAGAAGAGAAGTTTGTGGCACAACTTGACTAGAGGAAGGGATCGGTTGGTAGGACATGTTCTGAGGCATGAAGGATTCAGCAATTTAGTATTGGAGGGCTGCGTGGAGGGTAAAAATCGTAGAGGGAGACCAAGAGATGAGTACACTAAGCAGATTCATAAGGATGTAGGTTGCAGTAGGTACTAGGAGATGAAGAAGCTTGCACAGGATAGAGTAGCATGGAAGTCTGCATCAAACCAGTCTCAGGACTGAAGACCACAACAACAACAACTATTTCATTTATTGTCAGAATAATTAAAATGAGTATCCCAGTCGGAATATCGAGAAAGGCAATGTGAAGTATAAATCTGAATCTAGTGGCACACAGTAATATGCTTTCTTAAGTAAGCAATAAAGAAAGGTGGATGGCATTTAGAGACATTGTTTTTAATGGGAAGTCCATCAGATGGCATACTGAGTTCGGTGTTTCCCTCCTGCAGGTAATGCTTGGCTCTACCACTGGCAAGCGAGGTCATCGGTCTCATCGGATTGGGGAAGGAAGTCGGCCGTGCCCTTTCAGAGGAACCAACCCGGCATTTGCCTGGAGTGATTTAGGGAAATCACGGAAAACCTAAATCAGGATGGCCGGACGCGGGATTGAACCGTCGTCCTCCCGAATGCGAGTCCAGTGTCTAACCACTGCGCCACCTCGCTCGGTCGTGGTCTAGGGGGTAGCGTCTTTGATTCATAATCAAAACGTCCTCGGTCCTGGGTTCGAATCCCGCCATTCGCCGGCACGGTAGCTCAGCGCGTTCGGTCATAGGGCTACGTGCTCTCTGTAATAAAAAAAAACTGGATTAAGGAATCAACGATCAGCGTGAATGGATGTCATGTGACGTCCGCCCAGACCAAACGCAACGAACTACATCGACCAAAACGGAAGAAAAAAAGAAAAAAGTGGCTAGCGTTGATACCTCTTGATCAGAAGGTCCCGGGTTCGATTCCCGGCCGGGCCGGGGATTTTCTCCGCCCGGGGACTGGATGCTCGTGTTATCCTGATCATCATTTGGGAAATGGCGAGACTGGAATTGGAAAGATTGGGAACATGTATGGGCGCTGATGACCTCGATGTTGAGCGCCTCACAAACCAACATTATCATCATCATCCACATCTCATCATAACTGAGAAGGAGGAGGAGGAGGAGGAGGAGGAGGAGGTGAAAGAGGCTTTCAAATGCAGGAGAACGGAATATTAATTTTAACATCCAATTGGCACCAAGGTAGTTGGAGATAGGGCACGAGTTCTCCTGTATCGAATAATGGTAGGGACATTCGCTGCGACAGTCACTGCACACTTAAACTTTCCTCTTGGTTGACCTACCGATGTGACGCACCGATTGTTACAGTACAGAGGAAGGCAGTTCAAACGTCTGGCCGGAAATCCATATTTATACAATTTTTTCCATGGTTTTCCACTATCGCTTAAGGCAAATGTCGGGATAGTTCCTTTGAAAGAACACAGCCGATTGTGCTCCTCCTCCTCTCCCCATCCCCACCCCTCACCCAAATAAAGCTTTAGTGCCGCCTCTAAACTTCGACGCCGGTGGGACTGCAGTCTTCTTTCCGCGCTTCCTGCCTTTACCTGACTGATCCGTAATCCTATACAGCTATGGCCGTTCTATAGGAACCATCGCAGCAGAAATAATTTAGGAAAGCTGTTGTTTTTGTACTTAGTACATCCCAGTTTATTCATACTTTCATACGTCAGTCTGCCTTGTTCCCGATCTTCTGTTGCCATTACGTTATTATTAATTGTAGTTCTATTTCAGTTACGAAAATTCCTGTTTGGTCGTCGATCTCGTGCGGAGGTTTTGGCGTGCAAACCTCGGCTGCCACTCCTTTCAAGAAACGGTTACAATGCTTGCTCCGGCTCTGACAGGTCAAGCACTTTTGTGTCCTAGGAGCATGTCCTCCCGTGGCAAATTCTCAGAACACTGGCGAGAGCGGCAGTCTCTCGTCCTCCAACCGCCAGCGCCTGCATTGCCTCCCATTAAGGTTACGAGGTGCGGCTAGAAAAAAACCGGACTGATGCTGGAAAAAACATTTATTTACAATTATTTACAATTTCATGTTATCTCCTTCAATGTACTCTCCTCCTCGGTCTCTACACCGCTCCATACGAATTTTCCACTGTTCATAGCAATGCTGCAGATCACTTTCGGTAAGTCCATACATTACTTCCGTCGCTTTTTCTTTTACTGCTTCAACAGTCTCAAATCTAGTTCCTTTCAAAGCTGACTTGACTTTAGGGAAAAGAAAAAAGTCACAGGGGGCCAAATCAGGTGAGTAGGGTGGATGATCTAAGATGGGAATGTTGTGTTTTGCCAAAAACGTCTTTACTGACAACGCACTGTGAGCTGGGGCATTGTCTTGGTGAAGGATCCATGGCTTTTTCTCCACAAATCGTTCCGTTTTCTCCGTACTCGCTCACGTAGGGTAGCCAGGACGCTAATGTAGTAATGCTGATTCACTGTTTGTCCCTCTGGTACCCAATCAATGTGCACAATCCCTTTGATGTCAAAAAAAAACAATCATCATTGCCTTGAATTTCGATTTTGACATTCGTGCTTTTTTTGTCGTGGAGAACCAGGAGTTTTCCAATGCATCGATTGGCGTTTAGTTTCGGGATCGTAAGTAAAAAACCACGATTCATCGCAAGTAATAACATTTTGTAAGAAGGTGGGATCACTTTCAATGTTTTCCAGGACGTCAGAACAAATCATTCTTCGGCGTTCCTTCTGTTCAATTGTGAGACACTTTGGAACCATTTTTGAACACACTTTGTTCATGTTGAAACTTTCATGAAGAATCTGCCTAACACTTTCCTTGTCAACTCCTGTTAACTCAGACACTGCTCTGATTGTTAAACGGCGATCCTGTCGAACAAATTTACCGATTTTTTCAATGTTTGCATCAGTTTTTGCTGACAATGGTCTGCCAGTGCGAGTGTCATCACTGGTGTCTTCGCGGCCATCTTTAAATCGTTTAAACCACTCAAACACTTGTGTTCGCGATAAACAATCATCGCCGTACACTTGTTGTAACATTACAAACGTTTCACTTGCAGATTTTCCTAGTTTGAAACAAAATTTGATGTTAACACGCTGTTCTTTCTGTACACTCAACATTTTCCGACGCACAGACAAAACGTCAACTACTTAAAACAGACGCCACGGGCAGACTGAGAGCAGGAGGGAGATGAAACTCGAGCAGTAGGCGGAGCGAGAGTCACGTGACAGGTCACGCGACTTTCAGCCTTATTGCATTCGTTTTATTGTTTCACCAGTACTATTCCGGTTTTTTTCTAGCCACACCTCGTACATCACGTATTCACACGGATGTTTCACCATGGGTCAATACCTGTTACCTCAGAACCGCTTGAGCTATCGGTCTGTGAATGTAATCATTTTATGTACTCTATATGCACTGTTGCAACAATAAATATTGAGTGAATTGGGAACCACTAAAAGGCGTACTAATTTTTTCCGACATTGCTTTTTTTCCTTTTAGAGTATGGGGGAGTTGTATTGTTGCACTGTGGAGACCCTACATCAGGCAGATACAACGAAGATTTGAACCACACTCCCGCCCTCGACTAAACAGACTGGCGGCAGCAGCCGGTAAGTGGAAACTCGCTGCTACAGAAGCGTATTGCTCCAGTGCTGTGCCTGCTCTGGTAGAGCGTAAGCTATGACCGCCTGCGGTTGCTCCAGTGCCCCTTAACGACCGCTCGGAGCGGCCGGGGCGTGTCGAACCCGTCATTTGCCTGGCGAGTGTATGAGAATCACGCGCTCTGCCGCCGCCTCTTCTGCGGACAGATACTGCGCTGACCGCAGCCGAGTGAGTCATCATCGCGCCACCGCGATTACCGACCACACATAAATTTACACACGGCCGCCCGGTTAGTTCCCGATCAAAGATACTATCTGAAATTAGTTCGTGCTGCCGTCCCCCCAATGACGACGGTTACTACAGGCTGTCTTGAAAGGAACGCTTTGGAAGGAACATTACCGGTATACATGTAGGACGAGTCGCTGTTTTACATGTGAGTATAAGGTGGGCGGAAATACGAGTTCAGACGAGAAACGGCTATCGTTTCTGGGCGTTTCGTGGCTTACAAAATGTTCTCTGGCAGTCATCCTTCATTACACCCACTATGGATTGCGATGCTAATGTCATAACTATCATACGTATTTCGCTTTGGACATGCTATGGGTTCTACAGACTGATTAAGGCAATTCAAAATCAGTACAGCGACTACAAAGAATTTTTTACACGATATTGCAGTGTCTATGTCGTTGAGAAGTACAATGCGATAATCCTTCGGACATGCGTGTATGTCGCGACAGCTCGCGATAAGCGAGAAATCCGGGTTCGAGTCCCGATCCGGCACAAATTTTGTTTGTCGTGATTCACTTACACAGCTGATGGTTGTCCAAATTCGCAACTCCGAATACACTTCATCTAAGCCCTTTTTTTCTGGTGGTCTCCATTCCGAAGGCTGGTTTGATGCAGCTCTCCTAGCTAGTCTATCCTTTGCAAGCCTCTTCATCACTCAACTGCTGTTGCGACGTACATCCACTTGAATCTGCTTACAGGAATCATCCCTTCGGTTGCTCCTACAACTTTTACCTCCCATAGTTCCTTCCATTATCAAATTGATGAGCGCTTCGTGTCTCAGGATCACCTAGTCCCTTCTTTTAGTCTAGTTGTAACATAAATTTCTTTTGTCCTCATTGCGATTCATTGTCTCCTCATTAGTTACCCGGGCTACCCCCCTAATCTCCAGCAACTGAGTGCTTGACCGAAACTTATCATACGTAGATAAATGCAAATCACAGCAGCTTTTGGTACTTTCGTGATGGCGTTCTTTAAAAACATTGAAGCTGCGCAGCACTGTTTACACAATATTTTTAGACGAGTGTGTCGTCTTCGCCTGTTTCAGTTTCCGTGAGCGTTTCCAGATTAAGGTTTCTATACGTTACGCAGTTTTAATAAGTCAGCACGTTACGTTAGAGTCAACGATGTATATGGAATTTACTGTTAGTTTTCTTTTCAAAGCCTAACATACATGCGTTGGATAAAAAGTAGTGACAACACAGCTATAATTCATATCAGACTCTACTGGCAGACGTTCGCCGTATCACATGCCCTTAATATAATCGCCTCGCATCTCGATCATCTTCCCTCACAGAGATAGAAGATGTCGTCCACTATTAGCACATGCATCTCTGTCGATGTCTCGCAAGGGCCACCCTATGTCACGGACGATGCCTTCTCTTGTGTTGTAGCGCTTGCCACGAAGAGGTTCCTTCATTTTGGCAAACAGGTCTTAATTACACTGGCTCGTATCAGGTGAATCCAGCATCTCCTACCCCAATGCACGTAGGAGCTCGTGCACGGGGTTCGCAGTGTGGCATCATGCGTTGTCATGAAGGATGATGGAATGCTGTGCTGGAAGGAAACATTGTTGTGCCCTTCGACCTCTTGCATACTTCCTTGATGCAATAATTTACCAACAGCCGTAAGTATTGTAGAAATTTATTTTATGAACTTGTTATGTGCTACCAGTTTTGGCATTACATTGATGCCATCTTCAGGCCCCACACGTCATAGTCGTAAAATCGCTATACACGGAAGGAGCCATATAACTGGATCCGTGAATCAAATCGTTATGCAACAGCTTTTGGTGGCCAGATGTTTGCAAACCGCCTCAGTCTGTGTCGCCTGGCCACCAAGAGCTGTTGCATAACGATTTGATTCACGGATCCAGTTATATGGCTCCTTCCGTGTATAGCGATTTTACGACTATGACGTGTGGGGCCTGAAGATGTCATCAATGTAATGCCGAAACTGGTAACACATAACAAGTTCATAAAATAAATTTCTACAATACATACGGCTGTTGGTAAATTATTGTATCAAGAAACGCATGGCAGCCGTTGTCCCACGGTCCATAATGGACCAACGAAGACTTGCAGACTTGATCCACGCACACTGATTATGTTTCCTAAACACATTGTTAGGACATTTGAACTGGCCTCCCACACTTTCAGACAGTATACACAGAAACTGACTCAAACACAGTCGTTGCCGCTCACTGCACTACTTCGAACTACCCTCTGCTATCAGCTACAGGCAGTGGGCATGCCATGTGACATGCATCTTTCATGTTGCAGCAGTATTGCCACTACTTTTTATCCAAGCCAAGTACATCGGGATATGTATCGCCGATTTTGTGTTTTCTCCATAGTTCTTAACCCCTGTGTGGCAGCGACGTACGCTAAAAAGATGATGCAGAAACGGTGGGGCGGGGGAGAGGGACGCGACGTTACAGCGCGTGAACGTGTTACTGATGCCAGAAATTCAGTAACACGAGCAAATTTTTACATCCAACTGGCTCCGTATGTAAATACACTTCCTAAGCGGTCCGGCCACAGCAGAACCAGGTAGAGCTGGCAGGTAGGTTCCGCGCTGTGACGGAAGACGGCTAAGCGGACCGGCTGCGGCGTGCTAACGCCACGCAGCACATGTGCCACCGGTCTTTCCCTTGCACGTGCGGGACCCGCATCTGCCTTCACTCAGCCGCGCCCAGCTGATAGAGACGGCGCTGTCAATGTTACTCGATGCACTTGTCACGTCTCTTCGAAACCAACAGCTGCACACCCATTGCACTGCCCTGTGCGTGCACTCGTTGCTGTGATGGAATCACTAACAATATCAAAGGAATGGCGACGGTCCGCACATCTGTCATTTTAGATCGTGGAGGTGGGCGTTCCTGCTGAGAGGCAGACATAAAATAATAAATAATCACCTAATCGCATCTACCATGACAGCGTCTCACATAGCTCTCTCTTTCTCTCTCTCTCTCTCTCTCTCTCTCTCTCTCTCTCTCTCTCTCTCTCTCTCTCTCTCTCCCTCCCTTTTCTTCACACATGTAATTATTTACCTTATCGGAGAGGTTGCCTGTTGTAGAAGTCGTGATTCTCTTCAGTCAGATCCCAGAGAGCAGCAGCAGGTGATCGTCCAGCACTCTCGCAAGGCTTAACCACAGGGAAGAATATAATTACTTGCTCGCTGTGATTTCACTCTTTCACTAGAGTCCCCTCCTCACTATTCTATAGAGTACTGTACGTATCCCTATTGTATACCGAAAGACAGGTCGGTATAAGGGATGCTGTAGCGCTGTAGTCAAGAGGCTAGAATCGTACTCAGCACGAATTTCTATCCAGATATATGATTCAGGTTTGTCCATGACTGTCTCCATCATCAGTAATGAAATGACCGTATGACATTGTTGGCCGGAATGTCCCAGTCGGGTTCGCCCGCCAAGTGCAAGTCTTATTTTAGGTCGCTGCCACGTTGGGCGACTTGCGGCCGATGATGAGGACAACACAACGCCCAGTCTCCGAGAGGAGAAAATCTCCGACCCGGCCGGGAATCGAACCGGGGCCCAGTGCATGGGAGGCAAGCACGTTACCACCCAGCTAAGCAGGCGGACTTCACCATCCGTTACGGTCAATGAAAGACTATGACATTACATCCTACTACAACCTTTTCCTTCACCCAATGTTCCGTCTCTGGAAGACCTTAACTTCAACGGGACGTTACACTCTAATGTTCTCACTTTCAGGAACATGACACTACTAGAAACTGAAATGTCAACACTCTGAAGCAATAATAAAATGTGGCAAACGTTCTATTTACATGACAGGCAAATGTAGCTTACATGAAAGCCAATCGCGTACAAGATGAGTACAGAAACATTTGAAATGTGGTGTTATAGAAGAATGGTCAACATTAAGTAGTAGGACGGATAAATACAGAAGAAGTACTAGATCAAATAGAGAATAAAAGAGTTTTATACCATACTTTTTAAGCACACAAAGTAGAGAAAAATGCAATGACTTGCGAGAAATCACGAATGGTGTACCGAAGAGGCCAATTTTGGTACTCCTGTTCCTGACGAATGTGAATGACCCTCCATTTAAAATTCATCAGGCAGAATTGGTAATTTTTTCAGATTATACTAGTGTTATAATAAATTCTATTGGAGAGAAATCCACGGAAAAAATTGCTAATGATGTATTTCAGAGAATTAGTAAATGGTTGTTCCAAAATGGAGTCTCCCTAAATTCTGACAAAACCCACTATATTTAGTTTTGTACAACAAATAGTATCGTATCAGCAATTTCCGTAGCATATGAAGAGGAGTCAGTAAATATGGCAGAATGCTCCAAATTTTTTGGTTTAGATACTGATGGAATT